>NW_020941197.1:12216255-12310183 GCF_900497805.2 Vombatus ursinus
GAGAGAGAGAGAGAGAGAGAGAGAGAGAGAGAGAGAGAGAGAGAGAGAATTGTATGCTTTGATCTTCATTCAGATTCCATAGTTGTTTCTCTGGATGTGGATAGCATATTTATAAAAAAATGGTTAACACAGTGCCTAGAACATAGTTGTTCCTATATAAGTGCTTATTTCCTTCACTTGAAGTTCTTCTTGTGTTATGCTTATTATTAGGGCATCAATGACTAGCATCCTATTTGTATTTAACTACTTAACATCAATTAGCATTTACAGAAAGATATTTATTTCAAAGATCCAGTAAGAACCAATAAACAGATATTTTCCTCAGCCCTTCTATGTCATACTGTCAGCTATATCACTTGGTTGGAGTGGGGTGTGAGGGCAGAGAACAGGCTCAAAACTTAACTCAGTTCCTGCATAATGTTGGTCCCACCAAGTCATCCCAAAGGTGGAATCACTACTGGTTGAGTCTTCATTTCAACTTTTCTTGTCATGGGCTTAGAATATTGCTCCAAATCATTCTCCATTCTTCAAGTCATTGATATTGCAGTAGCTACACCACCTAGCTTTTATTCTTACTCCTAGAATCCTGTGGCTCACTCTTGCATAGAAGGAGAATCCACTTCCTTTAGCTAGAATGGAAAAGCACAAAGAAAAAGTCAAAAATTCAGTCCTGTTTCATGGGGACCATATAGCTTCCAAGTGGATAGAAACCCCAAAACCTTTCCCTTTACAGCATAAGATCTCATTAGATGATGAAAGGAAGAGTCACAGAGCTCACATAGACATAAGAGAAGCAGAAAGAGAATGAGGTTTAGAGATAGCTAAAGCTGACTCAGGTCTTTGTGAATACACTAACAGTTCTGGCTATGCAGTTGATCAAAAAAGGTTTCTTCCAGCCATGTAGTTAACCAGTTGGAAATAAGCATAGAATGTCTATCTGTACTATACAGTCTTTCCAAGACAATTATCTTATATTTCATCACAATTATTCTGAAAACATGCTCCCTGCTTTCTCCATGTGAGGAAATTCCATCAGTCAGGAAAACTGATGGGATCTGTTTCTGTGCCAAACCTCCATTATACTCATAAGATTTGTGAGGTAGTCAGACTAGTCAGTGAACATACATTACTATGTGCTAGGCACTGCTACACACCGAGAATACAAACCAAGTCAAACAAAACAAAACAAACAAAACCATGATACTTGTCCTTAAGGAGTTTATATTCTAAATAGGGAGAATATATACAAATGACTATGTCTTGTGAAAGATTATTGTCAGCAATGACTGGCCAGGATTCCCAAGTACCAAAGATGAAGCCAACAAACCAAGTCCTGACAGAGAGGGAATGGATTTAATTTTCAGAATGCAACAAATATGGCCAATTTAAGAATTTGATTTGCTCAGTTATGGGTATATGATGTGAAGGTGTACTTTTTAAAATAAATTGTTAATGTGGGGGAGGAGGGAGAGAAGAGAAGGAAAATTAACATTCTTTTACCAACTGGTTCGGAGTGAATTGAAATTTTCTAAGTCAGAATCAAACAGATTAAATCTGATAGCAAATTTGTCTGTGACACATTCTTTCTTCCTTTCCTTGACATTTTCTTCCTTCCATTACATCATTGCCCTCCCCATTTAAGAGGCCAATGTTCTGATATATTCTGTTATACCACATATCAAAACCTCTAAACAAGTATGAATAGTCATATAACTCAATGGAAATGTATTAAAGTGTTTTTTATCCCATGACTATTTACATTTTAAGCCATATTGTTAGTTGCAAATTGAGCTTTTTCCCTCATTGGAGAACATTAAGATATCAGTAGAGCCAATGGGGGAAGTATAGGGGTACCTCCTTGGAATCCCTAAAGTAACATGTTCCTCTATCTTTCTATCTAACATATATGTAAACATACATATATAACATGAAAGGACACACATACCTATTATATATATATGCAAATATACATATAACACAAAAATATATACACATGCATGCATGCCATGCATTCCAAGTTGAAGGGAGGTAAATCCAAAAGATCACTGAGTATTTTGTTTTTTTGGTTGTTGTTGTTGTTGTTGTGTGTGTGTGTGTGTGTGTGTGTGTGTGTTGTTGTTGTTGTTGTTTTCCCTAATTTCCTGATATAAGAAGATAAAATAATCATGTCTTACTAAAATATAGTTATTATTTAGCAAAGTTACAGTGTGGTTTAAAGATGGGCTCTGAGTTAAATACTCAGGATTCTAGAAATTGCTTTGGTTCTAAAGACATTTGCTCTGCTTACAAAAGAGAAGCATTCCAGTCCTTATTCATCACATTCCTTTGCTTTGAAAACAAATAATATTGCTCAGTATTTTTATTAGCTTTTGTAATGGGTCACTGATTCCTATGTATGTCACCATAATGATGTGGAGGTAACAGTAGTTCTCTAACATAAGACATATCATGAAATTCTGAGAGGTAATATCACCAATTATTTACATTGTGTCAGATGTAAATGAACAGGCAGGCACAAGCAAGCTTTCAACATAAATGTTCTTTATCATTGCAAAATGTTTACTCCAGAAATCACTGCATCAAAAAAAAAAAAACTCTAGATACTCAAGAGTTATCAATGGTAAGAAATCTCAAAGAAATAATATTTTAATTGATTTCACCCTGGTGTACACACACACATATATGTATGTGTATGTCTGTGTGTATATATGTATGTATATATAAATCTGTGTATATGCATATATTAATTATCATGCCACACCAACCCATCTGCATGTCAGAATACGCATAGGGGTTGGTGGCTTTATAGTGATATCATCACTATAAAAGTCAAACAAAATATCTAACTAACTTTTGTGATAAAAAATAAAGGAAGAGTAAGCAAAGACAAGCTTAATCCAGAAGGCATTCTTATTTGTCCCCAAAGTCTTCAGATATGTATCAATGGAAATATTTTCAGCATAATTTAAGAAGTTCACAATAGAGATTCTTCTATTGTTGTTTTTCATTCATTTTTCAGTTGTGTCTGAATCTTCATGATGCCATTTGGGATTTTCATGACAAAGATACTGAGTGTTTTGCCATTTCCTTTTCCAGTTCATTTTACAGATGAAGAAACTGAGGCAAACAGAGTTAAATGACTTTCCCAGGGTCACACAGGTAATAAGTTTCTGAGGACAGATTTAAACTCAGGAAAATGAGTCTTCCTTACCCCAGTTTTGGTGCTCTAACCACTACAATCATCTAGCTACCCTAATGATTCTGCTGACATGACAACAAAATATGAGCAATAAGACAATTGAGGAAAAACCTGCAAGTTTTGTGAACCAATATTGTGCAACATTTTATTTAAGGAAATCTTTAGTAATACCAGCTAGGTATCAGCTACATGGCAGAGTGGAATTAGGAAGTTTTGTGATCAAATCTCATCTCAGACACATATTAGCTGTGTGATCCTGGACAAGTCAATTAACCTGTTTTCCTCATTTTCTTCAATTGAAAATGGGGACAATAATAGGATCTACCTCACAGATTTGTTGTGAGGATCAAGCAAGATAACATTTGTAAAGTGCCTGGCACATAGTAGTAACTTAATAAATACTTGTCCCTTTGCATTTCCACATATCCTTTGGCCATTTCCCTAAAGGTGACTACACACACTGGAAATTTTTCAGATAAGGATACTTAAATTCAACTCAGGTCAATGTAATTTATGTGGAACAAGCTAGAGTATCTGGGTAACTTATGAGCTGCAAATGACTGATATAAAATAGTGTGTTTCAGAGGTCTGAGGTAGAAGTGATAGCACTTAAAGCCATTTTATGGTGAGAGCAAGAACCCATTTCTTGGAACAGTCATGTCAAATAAAAATTGATTCTTGACCAATGTGTTGTGTTGTTATGCAGAATATACTATAGCCTGTTGCAATCTTTTTTTTTTCTATATCATAATCCATTTCAGTCCTAGGCAAAATCCAACCCAAGTAATCAATGAAGCTTGTGTCAGGGGTCAATCAGATGACTAGTACTAGTCATCTGGGTGGGTAGGGGTGGGTGGTGGTGGAGAGAAGAAGGAAACTAGGCAGAGTCTCAGAAGTGGGTGATTCCCTGAAACTTGTGGTAGGAGGGATCCACCAGGCAGAAGTCAGCATCTGAAGATCTGAAGCCAGTCCATAGTCTCTTTTTTTTTTTTTTTAAGATCAAGGATAATGGGTGAGGTTCAACATGCCTGGAAAAGGGCAATCCTGATTTTTAAAAAAATGTAAGAGAGTGGAGTTATCAAACAACAGGTCAATGAAGTAAAATTGATTCAAGGGAAAATTATAGAATATGTTTAAAAAAAAGGAAAAGACCAGGTGAATAACACCAAAAGGAAGAAACAGTCATTCATATATCTCCAGCATGATTTCATTAAAAGATTAAAAACCAACCAACCAACCAACCAACAAACAAACAAACAAAAAAATTGATTCCAGTCTGACATTATTTATTTTTTTGATAAAGCCATGAGAAAAGAATTTGAGATGAATGTTATGGACAGTTTACCTGTCTATACTAAAAGTTTAATATTCTATTCTTATAACCAAAGAGAGTAGGTTAAACAACAACACAGAGAGATTTAGAAGTGATTTAATACCATGACCCAAAATATTGCCATTACTTATTTGATATAAATTCAGAAGATAATTTCTAATGTACCAAGCATCTGTTTTTTTGTGTATTGTTCAACACTTCCTTTAACAACTCAGTTACAAAGTGGGTAGAGATCTAGGCCTGGAGTCAGAAAGACCTAAGTTCAAATCCAGATTAGACACTTAGTAGCTTTGTGACCCTGGGCAAATTACTTAACCTCTGTCTCCTTCAATTTCCTCAACTTGAAAATGGGAACAATAAAAGCACTTACCTCCCAGGATTTTTTTAGAAGGAGGGATCAAATGAGATAATATTAGTAAAGTACTTAGCACATTGTCTACTATGTGATAGGTACTTTATAAATGCTTATTCACTTCTCATTTCCTATTATGAGTAATTATATAATTTTCCTCATGTGGAACCCTCCTTATATACCTGTTATAAATCCAACTTGATCAGAGTGAATGACTTTTTGGATAAATTGCTGTAGGCTTTTTGCCAGATTTTGATTTGAAAAAAAATGTAAAATCATTTTCAGTGATGATATTGGTATATGGTTCTCACTCTTGACTTTTTAATTCCATGGTTTAGGTATTAGGACACTATGTCTCATGAATAAAAAGATGGTAAATATGTTTCTTCTCAATTTTTGAAAAAAATCACATTAAAGGTACTAGAATGTTTAGTATAATTTTATTGTAAATCTTCCTGGACCAGGGTACCTACCCCACCTACTGCTGATAGTCTTTTTAGAAGTAATTTAGTATTTTTTCCTGATATTTTATTATTAAATATCTCTGTGAGCTCTGTTTGTATAGGCATTTTATATTTCGGTAAAGAGCTTATTTCTTTTGTAACCTCAGTTTTGTTGGCATATGTCTGTATATTAAGTTCTGAAAAATACTTATTTCCTATTGTGCTTTTACTCATTTTTATTCATTTTTAAAGTTTTATTAATTTGATTTTCTTCTTTTCTTTTTAATCAGATTGGCAAAATGTTAATGAACTTTCTTCATCTATTCATAGAAACACACATTAGCCTTAGTTTTATGCTAATATTTATGAATTTTTAGTGTACTTAATTACTTCCCAGGGGTGTGTTTGTATGTGTGTGTATATGTATAGATATAGATATGAAAAATGGGAAATACTTAAACAGCAAAGGCACTAGCATTAAGAGAAGTTGGGAAAGGCTGCCTGTAGAAGTTGGATTTTCAGGTGGGTTTTGAAACAAGTCAGGGAATCCAATAGGCATAAATGAAGAGGAAAAACATTCCAAGCATGGGGGACAGTGAGAGAAAATACTAGGAAATAAGAGATGGAAAGTCTTTTTCAAGGAACAGAATGAAAGCCAGTGTCATTGGATTGAGAAAGACATAACATGGTAGGGAATAATGTGTGACATGACAGGAATGTTAGGGAGGGGACTAGGTTTGGAATGACTTTCACTGTTAAACAGAGGATATGATATTTTATCCTAGAGATGATAGGGAGCCATTGGAATTTATTGAGTGGAGGAATGACATGGTTGGGCTATGCTTTAGGAAAATTACTTGGGTGACTGAAGGGAGTATGGATTAAAGTCTGGAGAGAATTGAAGAAAAAAGTCTGGCCAGTAGGCTATTGCAGTGTGAGTTGATGAAGGCCTGCACCAGAATGGTAGCCATGTCAAAGGAGAGAAGGAAGCATATTCAAGAAATGTTCAAAGATAAAACTGGAAGACCTTGACAATAGATTGGCCATGAAGAGTGAGAGATAGTGAGTCCAGGATGAAACCTAAGTTGTGAATCTAAGGGACTTTGAAGATAGTGTTGCCCTCAATAGTAATAAGGAAGTTGGGTAAGAAGAGTATTTAAGGAAAAGATAATGAGTTCAATTTTGTACAAGTTGAGTTTAAGATTCTACTCATCATCCAGTTTAAAATGTCTGAAATGTCTGAAAGACAGTTGTAAATGTGATATTGGATGTCAGTAGAGAGGTTATGACAGGATAGGTAGATCTGATAATCATCAATATAATTAAACATATAGAAGCTGATGAGATCACTAAATGAAGGAGTGAAGTTAGAGCCCATGCGACGCCTACAGTTAGAGGACATTGAACTGGCTGAAACTCCTCACTAAAAGAGGATTCACTATGGAGTAATATGATAAGTAGGAAGAGGACCAGGAAATAGTAGTGCTCCAGAAAAACTAGAGAGAAGAGAATATTAAGGAGAAGACAGTGATCAATAATATCAAAGGCTACAGAGAAGTCAGGGAGAATGAGGATTGAGAAAAGGCCATTAAGAATGAATTTGAGGGTAGAAAGTAGAGTCACATATTGTGAACTGCCTTTTCAAGGAATTTGGCTACAAAGGGCAGAAGAGTTATAGGATGTTGGTTAGAGGGGACGGACAGAAAAAGTGAGGGTCTTAAAAGAGTTATGGTCATGTTTGTAAGCAGTAGGAAAGGAGCTATCTTCAAAGTCTCTGTGTTGCTTCTGTGACAAAATATAAAATTCTCAGCCTAGAATTGAGTGCCTTTAACATTCTGGCTCCCATTTACTTTTCCAATCTTATTTCACAAAGATCTCCTTCATGCATTCCCCATGCATTGCTGCCAGTCTTACCTGGTGAATATTACATATTCAGGACCTTCCATTTCCCACTTCTATGTCTTTGCATAAGTACATTGCGCAGTGGATAGAGCAACTGATTTGGAATCTGAATCTTGATTCAGATTCTGTCTAAGTGTCTTTGCCAAGTCACTCAACCACTCTGGGTCTAAGTTTCCTTATCTGTGAAAATGAGTGTTTTGGTCTAGATCACCTCTAAGATTCTTCTAGTTTTAAACCTGTGGTTCTATTGTAAAGAACTTCCCCTTTTGTATGTCAACAGTTAGGTTGCTAGAAGGGTCAGAAAAAAAAAAAAGAAAATTCTATTATGAAAACTCTACTGAAAAAAAATAATCTCACAGAAAACTTGTTGAAGAAAACAACACACACACACACACATACACCCACCCACACACACACACACACACACAGAACTGTTGTTAGGACTGGATAAAAAGAATTGTCCCCAAAGATGAATGTACTGAGAGACTTGCTTAAAGGCAGAGAAATTCCTCTGATATATGATAGCTGCAAACCATGATGGTCCATAAACTTATTTGCATATGGTTGTTTGTTTGTTTTTTTCTGATTTTGAAGTCTTTAACTAATTGTCTTACTGTGGAATGTGCTTTTCTGTGAAAGGAAGCCTGGAACTGACTTTATGAAGCAGAAACCCCTGCTATTTTGAGATCTGAGAGGCTTTTTTTTCTCTGGTTTAAAGGAGCTTTTTGTCAGTGAAGGTATGTACACTTGAAAGTACACTTCTCAGCACTCTCCTTCCCTAAAAGGGTAGGTATGTAGTACAAGTGCTACAATACTGTGCCTAGAGTCATAAAGAATTGAGTTCAAATCCTGCCCCAGACACGTACTAGCTGTATGACTCTGGGTAAGTCACTTAGCTTCCATTTGCCTCACTTTGCTCATTTGTAAAATGAGGGTCATTATAGCATCTAACCTACAGGGATAGTGTGAGGATCAAATGATATATTTTTAAAGCACTTTACACAGTGCCTCACACATAGTAAATAGGTGCTTAGTAAATATTTATTTCCTTCCTTCCTTCCTTTTCTAAATGGGAGAATGGTAAGTACTAGAACACTTCCCAAGCAGGAAAGCAGGTTTATGTTCCTTTGTTTGGTATAAGATTGTTCCAGGAAATATGAAGGACATTAAGGACTAAAATCCAAAGTTATTAGTTGCCCTAGGTACACCAATTTTCCCCTTCATTTATCTCTGATTGGTTTCTATAAGCATGTGGCTGCTATTGAATTGACTGGACAGTGTGACTCGGGTTTACAGGATGATTGTAATGTTTTGATTATTCTTATTTTTGTCTTTTATTGAGTAACTATGATAGCTCATTGATTGGATTTCCCAGAAGCTTTCTTACTTTGGATAACAATTCTGTTCCTTTTACCTTCCCACTCTGGAAGACCTGTCCTCTTCTGTGGCTCCTTCCTTTGATTGATGAATTCATCCTGAAGCCTTCTTTTTGAGTAAATGCCCAGGCCAGCCATGCATATTCTTCCACTCCTCTCACAAACCCATTCTCAACTTTCTGGTCTTTTCTGCCATGCCCCAACACCATTCTCGCCCTGGAGGATGCTTCTAAAATTATAACCTTTTTATCCTGGAAGATTCCCCACACACCTTGGACCCCTCCTCTGATTGATGGGTTACTCACAGAATCTCCAATTTGAGAAAATACCTAGGGCACTCCAAATGTTTTTACCACACATCTAGTTCTGATCCTCATTCCAGACTTACCCACTATGCTTTTTTGGGGTATATTTTCTCCTCCATCTCCACTCCTGTGTTTCTACTCCCTTTTATATCATGTCTTCCTCCATTATAATGTGAGCTCCTAGAAAGCAGGAATTGTCTCTCTTTGTGCCCAAATTTGTGTCACAGCACAGAACCTGGCACATAGTAAGTGCTTAATAAATATTTATTGACTTGACTTGTTGACTGAGTAAATGTTATGATTATTCTTGCTCTTCTCAGTAGCTACAATGGCAAGTAATAGATGTATATCCTCCCTAAGCCAGAATTATGCTCTGTGTGTGTGTATATGTATGCAAGTGAGAGAGGGAGAGAGAAGGGAGATAGAGGGACAAGGGAAAGAGAGAGGCAGAGACAAACAGAAAAAGAGAAATCAGCTAGAGAGAATTTTGAGTCACAGAAACATTGTGAATGTTCTCCAGGAACCCTAGTCCTGCCAAAATGAGTTAAGGTTAGATGAGTCAGCCAGTACAGAGAAAGATATTTGGGATCGGTACCACAATTAGCCTATACTATCATCATCAGTGGTTCATATCTGGAATGCACACTATCCTGACCTCTTACTCATAGAATTCTTGATTCCTTTCAATCTTTCTATTATCTATCTATCTATTTATCTATTTGTTAATTTACACACACACACACTCTCACACACATATACACATATACATTTTTTTTTCCAGAAAAATGTTAGTTCCTTGAGGCAGGAACTTTTTTCTTTCAGCCTTTGTATCTGCAGAAGTAAGCTTTAATCAAGGAAAGTATTTCTTATTCTAGGAGTCTGTTCATATGTACCTCATTGGTTCACAGTCTCCATGGAATTTCTTCCAAGCCAGAGTTGGTCTCTGAACACCTCAGGAATTCAGACAGCAACTAAGATTAGGTAGAAGGAAGATGGCTCTAGAGTATCACACATTTCTACTAGTTTCCATATTTCTATTTAATTTGTTCTGATATGTCTGTTCTGGTAGATTAGATTTAATTCTATGATAATACAGAATAATGTACAAATACAGTGGTTACAGAAGAAGAATATTGCCTCTTGTTCATTTATTCCCAGGGTGTCACTAGCTTAGACAAATGTCTTTGTGTGAAGCTAAAATAATAGATGAAAAATGGAATTTGGTGTTTTGAGATAGACAGACATACACCTTGATCTAGCCTTTTTGGAGGGGCAGGAGCACTTCTGAAACTTTAAAAGATACATTTCTTATCTCTATCCATTCCTAGAAAAGTATGAACTAAGCACAGAACTCCATCAATTGAGCTCCTACAAATGAAGCAAGATGAGGAAAGAATTATAATTAGAATCTTCCCATAGAATCCAATGATTGGAAGAGAGAGCGTAAAAGCATGTTATCCATTCCTTTCCCAAGAGGAAAAGCAACTGCATTGTCTTAGAGAATATTTGTATTAAAATAAAAAAAAAGAAAACTCACAAAATTAGATTCTATTCTCCTTGAGGGCATGGACTATCTTTTGCCTCTTTTTTTATCCCTGATGCATAGCATAGTGCTTGGAACATAGTAGGTTTTAATAATTGTTGTTTTAGTGTATATTGGTTGATTGAAAATTAAAGTATGCTATAAATTGGCATGCAAACTAACATCCTTATAAGCAAAATCTAAAATCACTAGTCTATAGCTTTCTAAGCTCACTACCCTGAGGCTTCATCATAGATACTGGATAGAAAAGGAAGAGTTAATTAAACATCATGTGCAGTAGTACATTCTTCTCACTTGGTTGGAAGAAAGCAACTAAAGATTCAATACGTGCATTTTCTAGAATATATTAAACATCATAAAAAAAACTTTAGTAAGTACATAGTTGTAAAGGGCATTGTGGTATAAATAGAATTTTACAGAATTACTCTCTGCTGTTAAGGGAATTAAAGTCTCAAAGGACACTAAAAATACAAAATAAAAAACAAAACACCTTAACAATATATTTTATAGCTGTTTTTTTTCATTTCAGTGGTTGTGACCTTAGTTCACCATCTCATGATCTCTGCCCTCAGCTATTACAATAGCCTTCTAATTGGTCTTCCTTTGTTCATTCTATGTTCTCTTTGTTAGCTCCTCTAGATTATCATTTACCTAAGGCTTAGATTGGCCTTAATGGTCATCATGTTCAATACCTTCATTTTGCAGATGATGAAACGGAGGCCCAAAGAGGCTTATTATATTGTTAGAATCATAAAGCTAGTAAGTGTGGAAGAAGGGATTCATACCTTTATCTACCTAAAACATAATCACTTCTCCATCCATTTTGGCATGCTATACAGCTATGCATCTACTACACAGTTGCCAAATTAATTATAATAATAGATAGCATTTATATAGAGCTTACTACGTGCCAGGTATTGTGCTAGGTGTTTTACACATATTACCTCATTTTATACTCACAACAACCCTGACAGGTAGCTGCTATTATTATTTCAATTTTAAAGATGAAGGAGAAGCCAGGATAACAGTGCAAAAGCAGTGACTTGCTTGAGCCCTCCCCCAAACTCCTCCAAATAACTGTAAAAAAAAAATGGCTCTAAACAAATTCTAAAGCAACAGAAACCACAAAAAGACAGAGTAAAACAAATTTCCAACCCAAGATGATGTGGATGGCTGATTGAAAAGGCATATTGCACCGGGAGGGGAGAGGAACAGAGTTCAGCATGGCCAGGCAGGCAAAGAGCAGCCCTCAGTGAACTTGGAGCAGGCCTCAGAGGACTGAATCATGGCCAGTTGTGGAAGTTTCCAGACTTCTCAATCCACAAATGCTAAAGACAACTTAGGTCACTAGGAAAAGTCTGTGACCTTGGTGAGAGAGAAGCTTGGCCTCAGCCCTAGTCCTGGCACAGCCCAAGGGTAGCAGCTTCTTCCTGAGCTTGGCCTACAGACAGAGGGGGAATCATGTGGTGATCAGAGGGGGATTCAAGGGATTTCTCTGCTGGTGCCGAAACAAGATTCTCTTGCTTTGCCCATGGCTTGGATCGGGATCTTAGTTCTGGGTGGTGGTCTTGGAGCAAGAAGGAGTGCTGTTGTGGTGGAGCTTGTAGTGGCAATGGAGAGGGAATCCTCCTCACAATTCCAAGACAGAGAACAGTGCTTGTGGTCACTCACAGACTAGAGCACAGGCCAGGAAAGGAGTAAAAACCTTGTCTTTGATCATGCCACCTTGGAAGAACTGAAAATTTGCAGGTCCCTAAAAGTATCTCTGAAAATAGCTGCACAAAACCCCTGAAGCTTGGGACAGTACATTCTTCACACTGGAAGCAGACCCCTGCCTTAACAAAGAGTTTATAACTCAAGTAATTGACTGGGATCATGAGCAAACTGCGCAAAAGAAGTCAGACCACAGAATCTTCCTTTGGTAACAAAGTTGATCAAAACATACAACCAGAAGAAGATAACAAAGTCTAAGCGCCTATATCCAATGCCTCCAAGAAAAATATGAATCAGTCCCAGGCCATGGGAGAGCTCAAAAAAGATTTTCAGAAGCAAGTAAGAAAAGTAGAGGAAAAACTGGGAAGAGAAATGACAGTGATACAAGAAAATCATGAAAAAACAAGTCAACTGCTTGCTAAAGGAGACCCAAAAGTATACTGAAGAAAATAAGACCTAAAAAATGGCCTAACGCAAATGCCAAAAGAGATCCAAAAAGCCAATGAGAAGAAGAATGTCTTAAAAACAAGAATTGGCCAAATGGAAAAGGAAGTCCAAAAGCTCACTGAAGAAAATACTTCCTTAAAAATTAGAATGGAGCAAATGGAAGCTAGTGACTTTATGAGAAATCAAAACATTGTAAAACAAAACCAAAAGAATGAGAAATAGAAAACAATGTGAAATATCTCATTGGAAAAACAACTGACTTGGAAAATAAATCCAGGAGAGAGAATTTAAAAACTATTGGACTATCTGAAAGCCATGATCAAAAAAAAGAGCCTAGACATCATCTTTCAAAAAATTACCAAGGAAAACTGCCCTGATATTCTAGAACCAGAGGGCAAAATACAAATTGAAAGAATCCACTGATCACCTCCTAAAAGAGATCCCCAAAGGAAAACTCTTAGGAATATCATAGCCAAATTCCATCATTCCCAGGTCAAGGAGAAAAATATTGCAAACAACCAGAAAGAAGCAATTCAAGTATTGTGGAAACACAATCAGGATAACACAAGATTTAGCAACTTCTACATTAAGTAACCAGAGGGCTTGGATTATAATATTCTGGAGGTCAAAGGAGGTAGGAATACAACCAAAAATCATCTACCCAGAAAAACTGAGTATAATCCTTCAGGGAAAAAAATGGTCATTCAGTGAAATAGAGGACTTTCTTGATGAAAAGACCACAGTTGAATAGAAAATTTAACTTTCAAATACAAGACTCAAAATAAGCATGAAGAGTTAAACAGGAAAGAGAAATCATAAGGGATTTATTAAGGTTGAACTTTTTACACTCCTGCATGGAAAGATGATATTTGTAACTCATGAGACCTTTGTCAGTATTAGGGTAGTTGGAGGGGAAAAAAATTATATGTATGTAGAGGGGGGACACAGGGTCAGTTGAAGTTGAAAGGGTGATATCTGGACAATAAAATTATGGGGTGAGAGAGGATTATACTGGGAGAAGCAGAAAGGGAGAGGGAGGATGGGGTATGTTATCTCACATTAAACAGACAAGAAAAGGCTTTTATAGTGGAGGCGAGACAGAGGAAGGTGAAAAGGAATGAGTGAATCTTATTCTCATTGGATTTAGCTTAAGGAGAGAATAACATACACACTCAATTGCATATGGGAGTCTATCTTACCCTACAGGAAAATAGGGGGCAAGGGAATAAGAGTCCAGGGGGATGATAGAGGGGAGGGAAGATTGGGGGAGGGGGTAATCAAAAGCAAACACTTCTAAGGAGGAATAGATTCAAAAGAGAGAATAGAATAAATGGGGGTGGGGCAGGATAGGATGAAGGGAAATATAATTCATTTTGCACAACATGCCTACTGTGGAAGTGTTTTGAATGACTACACATGTATAACCTTTATTGAGTTTCTTGCCTTCTCAACTAGGGTGGGTGGGGAGGGAAGAAGGGAGAAAATTTGGAATCTAAAATTTTAAAAACAAATGTTAAAAATTGCTTCTACATGCAACTGGGAAATAAGATATACAGGCAGTGGAATTTAGAAATCTATCCTGCACTATAGGAAAATAGAAGAGGAAAGGGATAAGAGAAGGGGGTGGGAGATAGAAGGGAAGGCAGATTAGGGGAAGGGGTATTCAGAATGCATACCATCTTGGGATAGAAGGAGGGATGAGATGAGGAAGAAATTTGGAACTCAAAATCTTGTGGATGTGAATGTTGAAAACTAAAAATAAATAAATTTATAAAATCTGGGAAAAAATGAAGAGGGAACTTAAGTCAAAAAGAGGCTAAATGAATTGCCCAAGATCACAGAGCTGGTGTCTGAGGCTGGATTTGAACTCAATTCTTCCTAACTTTAGGCCCAGGGCTCTATTCACTATGAACTTAGCTGTGTAGTTGTTTAGTATTCCTAAAACATAGGTCTGACCATGGTTCTCCCTTACTCTAAAATCTTCAGTGGTTCTTTTCTGCTTCTACAATAAAAATAAATGCCCCTCACTCATCCCACTATTTTTTTTAATCCTCCACAGCCTGTTTCTCACTATTTCCAGAAAATTTCTGTTACTCCTTTCGATGTACTCAACACTCCAGCCAAACTGGGCAGCTAGTTCTTCTCTGAGCTCAATGTTCTATTTCCAACTTTTGTGCTTTTCCCAGGCAGTCAGTCCCCTATCTATCCCATCCATTACTTCTTGAAATCTCTAACTTTCTTTAAGTTTCAGCTTAAATGCTATCTCCCGTGTTGTCTTTGTGCAGTGATCTTTCCCTCCTGAAATCACTTTACATTTATATTACTTATTAATACACATGTTTTACCCCTCAAGTAGAATGTAAGCTCTCTGAGGGCAATGACTCTCATTTATATCTTTGAATTTCCAGAGACTAATACACAGAGTTACCCACAGTAGGTACTTAATAAATGCTTGTTGTATTAGTTATCAAAATAAGCCAGATTATGCCTTAATTAGTCACTATGTTTATTTTCTGTATAAAATAGATTGAAGCCAGAATTCTTAGTCAAATGTTGTAAAGCAAATCCATCTAATATGACTGCTCACTTAGAAGCCCAGTGATCATTCAGCTGTCAATATGATTTAGTATTTGACAGCCAATGGCTGAACCAGAGAGTGCTGCCAATGAGACTATGTAATGGTACTGCATGCATAGTTATTCTCGCATCTTTTTTGTGATGTCATCCTTTCAAGCATTTTAATTGCCATGCCCAATTCAATGTTCTTTGACTTGTGCAAAGAACTTGGCTTTCCTTTTTTATTTGTTGAAAAATTATACTCAGTGTATACATGTTTTACTTTTGCCATTTGGCCCCAACTGATATGACTGACAACATTTAAGTGAGAACCTTTCAGCAAGGTCCAAGATAACAATTATGCCCATGGCTTGGTCTTATAATTGGTTACTTGTTTATGAGAAGCTTCTTTGGTTTTTGAAAACAAAAATCTCAAAAATGAAAAATTACTTTATTGAGCAGAAATCATTTTAATTGCTTATTTCTATTAGTTCTGTTAAGTTAAATCAAATATAACCTCCTTGGTGGCAAAGACTGCCTCATTTTTGTCTTTGTATCTTTAGAACTTAGTGAAAGCACCAATAAATATTTGTTGATTGCTCTACTGATTTTTTTTAATTGCAGTGCCCCCTCCTTGGTTTCCATTTACAAATAAGTATTACTCATCTACCGTAGTAGATAATAACTGGGTCTGTGATTTCATTAATGAAAGGTACTCTTTGATAAGGAAACTGTCTCTGTTAATGTGTATTATACCCTTCTCTGAAAATAATAAATAGTCTTAGAGTTTCCCAGATTAGCAGTGTCCAACTAAAATGGAAACCCAGGCCACTAAATCATACCTAAAGATCCCCATGTGTGTCTATTGATTTAGTCACACACTAACATTATCTGTTTTATTTTATTTTCATTTATATCTCTAAATTATATTTTAATCTGTTTCAGGCTGAATTCAGGACACCTCTGTCCTAGACCACTAAGAAGCTGTGTCTTGTTCACAACCATGCAGCTAGTATGTGTCAGAAATGAGATGAATCCAGGTCTTCCTGACTTCAAGGCCAGCCCTCTGTCCATTGTGTTTATACTGCCCAGATGTCATGAGTGAGCCAAATTCCTGCCTCCATTTAAAGCCTTCCCTCATCATTGGAGCAAGCACTGATGTCTCTTCTTCTTGACCATTTATAACACTTACCATCTGTGCCATTCATTTTATCCTTAAAACTTTTTGCTCCATCATATGATGTACTGTCAAGTTTTATTTTCTGTTTTGTCTAAAAATTTTATATTTGTAACTTTAGTCTCTGTAGCAAAATTGAAAGCTTCTTATATTTAAGAACATCTTCAGAGAAGTTGCATGATATGGTAGAAAAGAGTGTTGAACTTTGAATCAGAAGACCTGGATTCAAGTCCCAACTCTATACTCTATTATAATGGTAAGTACTTACCTCAGTCTCTTCATCTGTAAAATGGAGATAATATTATTTATACTAGCATAGTGCAAAATAAGCAGCATACTGAAAAGGAAAGAGTACTGGATCAGCAGTTACAAGCCCTGAGTTCAAATCCTGACTCTTCCACTTACTACTTGTGTGACCTTGGACAAATCACTTAACTTCTCTGATTTCCCTTATCTGTAAATTGAAGAAACTGGACTAGATTACTTCTAAAGTTCCTTTCAGCATTAAGTATAGTATCTTAATTCAATTAATTCTTATGAAAGTGTTTTGTAAAGTGCTATAAATATGTAAGCTATCATATGCAATATTTTTTCATATTCAAGAATGAATCTAGCATAATGGTAGAAATATATTAGATTGTCACCAAATTTAAATTTTATTGAATTGGATTGACTGCCTATAGAGAATGACAGTACCGAGCGAAAACTGTGAAATATCTGTTTATTGGAAACAAATTAATTCATTTACCAGTAGAATTGCAATACTTGGATTCTAATACCTATCCAGATAAATTAACATATGCCCTTTGGTATATTGTTCAATCCTTTTTGTTTGGTTTGGTTTATTTCTGTACAACAAAAAAAAAATAATAATTCCTACTTTGTAGGACTATGGTGAAGATTAATGAGGTAACATTTGCAAAAAGGAAGCTTTTGTTAATAGTTCACTTAAGCCACAATAAACTATTTTAACACGGTACTTGTTTAATATTGTTCTCTTTTCATCTTATTTATCAAATTTCCTGATATTGATATATCTATATCTGAGAAATTCTTTCATTTTAATGCAATGGCTTATATAAACCAGGCAATAACTGCATAACTCATCCAATAACCTTTCTCCCCCACCAAAAGAAAATGTTTTAAATGAGTAAATTAGTGGTCATGTGCCTAAGACACTTTTGTTTAAAATGGAGAAATAATAAAGGATAACACTGTTGATTCAGTGTGATACTTTTTCCCTCTGGTTTAGGTTATCATACTTGCTACCCCACGAGCTAGTGCCTGGAATAGAATAATATATATGATATGGCAAAAGCTGTCGATATCATCTGAGGCAACTATTTACAAATGTTACTTGATGTTCTGGGTTTCCAAAAATTCTTTTTAACTTACAGCCTGTGAATGACCCTGGTACCATTAATCAATTTTTAATATTTAATATTTGCTTTTTAATTTAATATTAATATTTAATACCAAATTTTTTAAAAAGTCTACCATAAGTTGTTCCTGAAAATGTCAGAGGGAAAATCCCTTGATTTTTATATATTTAAAGTTATTTTTTTTTCTTTTCCTTGAGTAAACCACTTGATCTTATTTCTTAAGTAGATAGCCTTGGTTTTCACAAAACCAAGAAAACAAAAAAATTCTACAGCTGCTCCAAATCTTATTATTTCCCACAAATTGAAAATGGACTAAATTTTTGACACATCAGCGAGAAGACTGTTCTGCAAGATACTTTACTTTTTGTAATTGTTCTGATGTTTTTATCACTGTTGGAGACAAGATGGAATACCTCAAATGGGACTTTTGTGTTCTTCTCCAAACTATATCCTTGTTATTAATTGCTGTTGTATGAAGGAGTATGGTTTCATTGGTATGAGGGAATTCCTGTGGAGGTGGAGAGCTGCCTCTGCCAGGATATGGCATATATAGGCAATTTGTAGTCTTAAACTGATGATATTCATATACACATAGACATAGATACATATGTGCATATGTGAACACACACACATACACAAACACATATATATAGAGAAAGGGAAGAGAGAGAGAGAGAGATGTTGTTCATTCATTTCATTTGTGTCCCATTCTTCATGACCCCATTTAGGTTTTTGATTTTTTCTTGTCAGATTGAGTGATTTGCCATTTCCTTCTCTAGCTCATTTTACAGATGAGGAAACCGAGGTAAACAAGATTAAGTGATTTGCCCAGGTTCACCCAGCTAGCAATATGAGAGACCAGATTTGAACTTGTCTTCCTGACTCTACCCAATGGACCACTTAGCTGCCTATATGTAAATATGTATAATAACATGTGTGTATATACACAATATATGTTTATATATACAAATATCTATTTCTAAACACCAATGAAATCATATGACTATATATGTGTGGATGTGGTTGTGGGAAATGTATGAGTGCATAAAAAAAACAAACAAATGAGAGGAAGTATGGTGTAATTGTTAGAGAGCAGGACCTGAAATAAGAAAGACTTTGATTTGAATCCTCTACATGCCACATATTGGCTGTGTGACCTTTGAAAAGTCACTAAATTCCCCAGTCAGTGTTCTAGGCAATTCTTTAAACCTAAAAATTGGAGATAATGCATTGACATGCATTTGTAGAGGCAGTTTCCTCATTTAGGCATTTTAAATACCTGTGAAATCATTGATACAACCCCTATCCCTACATATGTAGATATTTCACATTTTCAAACACAGATAAAGCTTAGACTACTAATTAGAGCAGAAAGAAGAGGGAAAAACAATGAAAAAGTATATACAATGTCTCATCTATAATTACTTTGCTTTGGACAAATTTATTTCATGGTATTTTTAGCTGATTTTTAGTCAAGGTCCTATGTTTGTTGCATGGCCCTTATCTGAGAGTCTATTGGCATGTAACTCTCTTCTTATTGGTGGAGATGAATACTTTGCCCTGGATGAGGGGTGGGGCAGAGTTGGTGAGAGGTGACAGAGTTTCAATTCTCATCCTACCCTCTTTTCAGACTCTGTAAGCTCAAGTCTTCAAAAGTTGGATCACTTTGGATGCATTTAACTTCCAACTTCAAGAGGCCAACTCCACTACAGGTTGCTGAAAGAAAGGACTCTGAGAAATGAAATAATGCGCAATTTCATTCTCCTTGGACCAAGGGAATGGACAGTGCAAAAGCCTAATGTAAGAACACCTCCATCTGTTAATCATCAGAGTAACAGATTCACATTTTGTTATACCTGTGGGTTGAATGGACATATTTGTGTTGTCTTTAATGGCAAAGAGAATGTATGCTTGGCCATAAAGAAATGGAAATCTTTTAATCTATCCTAGGAAAACCAGAGTACAGTCATGGAAGGAAATGACCCTGGTCCCCAAGGGCAGTCACATTGACTTCAACATCAATTCCCTATTGATCTATTTCATCACTACTCATTGGACCTTGTACAGAGGTGATGTTAAAAGTAGAAAATGTAGACTGCAATGCTGTTATGGACAGTGAATCTCAAGTAATCGCCACTTTCTAAGATTTTTATGGCAGGTATTTAGGTAAAATATCATTAAAACCCATGACAGGCCTTGAACTCAGTGGTTTCAGTGATAAAGATTATCCATGAATGGGATAAATCCAGGAGACCTAAAATTCCCCAAGGATGTTGGTGTTATAAGAAAAGTGGAAACTGACTCTGGCATCTGATTGGAACTAATTCTAGTCTTTTCAAAATTCTAGTTGGATACTGCAAGTGACAAGCTGAGACTAATACATTCACATTTCAATCATTCATGCATATTGTGTAGAAGTTTATAAGAGTATAGAGGCAATAAGTTCTGGTGAACATCACAGAAGCCCCAGCTGTTCACCCTCTGTGCTATATGCTGTAGTATTTGACTTTGGGCAATTCTCAGTACCATAAAAGTGAAGGGAAAGGTTGAAACTGGAACTCAGCAAGAGGACAGAAATGTTCTCACTGCATGAGTTGTCATTGCATGGGGTGTGGGATGTGCTTAAGGTGCAACCCATAGAATTTAGTTCACCAATTCCAAACCATTCATGGGAGGAGCTGGCAGTCTTCATCATGGCCCAATCCCCAGCTTGCTACACTAGAAAGTTCATTGAGTTTCCTTTTGGGTGAGATGTAGGAACTTCTTTCTCGGTTAAGACTTGGATGTAGAACTTCAGATCTCTCTTTACTCTAGAAATGACAAATTGATCAGAAGTTAGCTTGAACCTTATCATATCCCCTAGACTAATGATCTTCCTTTGAACCACACAACAACAGGCCTCGCCACTGATGTGCCCTTTTACACTTCCTCCATTATAGTCGCAGAGACAAGCTAGGTAAATATCCCAGGTGACCCTTAGCTATGAGCTACCATAACTATAGCAGCTCAAACAAGCCTATGCCCTGCCTTTCTTAAACCCACAGCAATCAATAACTTCTCAAGAGCCTCAGTTGATGCTCCCCTCTGATTGAAGGACTGGAAGATTGGGCCAAAAACTCTTCCCAAAGTTTTCCTTTATAGAGGGTTAAGAATATTTCAAACAACTCTTCATTTACCTCCAACTGCTCAGATTGGTTTCATCTCTACAAATATTATTCCCCAGTGTCAGGTACCCTCAGGCACCCTCTACCCTGTTTTTCAACATCCTTTTGTGTATTGTCTTTCCCCATTAGATTGTAAGCTTCTTGTGGGAAGGGATTTTTTTTCCCCTCATTTTTATCCTGAGTGCTTAACACAGAGCCTGGCAAATGGTAGACATTTAATAAGTGTCTATTGACTATTACTATGGCATGGATAGGTTTCCAAAGTGGGTGATACTTCCCCCTGGGGGTGATGGAATAATCCAGAGGGATGGTAGTAACCTCGGGTGCAATTGGGGGACATTGAATAAAAATAAGGGTTAACCTAACCTAACCCCGGGGAATTGCTAAGTAATTTTTTTAAAGGTGGAAGTAGGCCAAATAAGTTTGGGAACCTCTGGTAGTGTATCACTTTATAATTAACTAACTAGTAAGGGAGTATAATAAATAAATAACTTGTCCCAGGTGGTACTATCCTCAAGTCATTTGTTTCATCAAGATATGTTTTATGCATATTCAGAAAGATCCCCTTCCTCCTCACCAACCACTGCTGAATGGCTGGGTAAATTAGGAAAAGACTACACTAATTTGATTAAATGTTAACAGTAGGGATGAAAATATAAAATTGTTCCATATTTTGGGAAAATTATTGAAAAAAAGCCTCTATTGGGAAATGATCCAGTTATATTTCTACCAACCATATTCATAAGGCTCTGACAATTAGCTTTCTGTGGCCATTCATTTTATTACACATTGGAAAAAAAATAAAGAAAGGAATAGGTCAGATGCTCCCTTTTCAAATCCATCCAATTCCAGGTCTAGGTAAGAAGATAAGGGAAGTAGTACATGCATATTTTGAACCTCAACTTTGATGAGCCTTGGGAATTAAACCAGAAAGGAAGTTATCTCAGGGAGAAAGTTCAATCTTCCTACCCCAGACTCAACACTTACCCAATCTCAGAGGCACAACTCTTGGATCTCTGAGATTGGCCTTAGCAATGTCCACAATCTTGGTCAGTAGCTTGCATCTCCAGTACCAGTGTGAATTTCCATGTAAGTTCTCTTATGTGTCCACCTCTAACCCATACATTGCTCTTGATCACTATAGATAGGGATTCTGCTCTGGCTGCATCACTGATAAAATAAGTCCAATTTTTTCAGTGTTTTGTTTTGTTTTGTTTTTCCTGGCTTTTTGTAAATATTAAGCTTCTTAATTGTGGGTGTTCACTAGAGTTCTGTCCTGTGACCTCTTCTCTTATTTCTCTACACTCTTCCTCTTGACCTTATCAGCTCTCATGCATTTAATTATTATTTTTGTGAAGATGATGCATAGGAATTATATGTCATGCCCCATTTTCTCCCTTGAGCTTCAGCCTCACATTATCACATATCTATTAGGCATTTCAAACTATTTTGTACTAAAAACAACTCCAACACAGCAGGCCCAAAACAGAAGTCAGTATCTTTCCCTACAGCCCCACACCTCTTCCAAACTTCTATATTTCTATCAAAAGCAGCACCTGCTTTTCCATTCTCCTAAGTTTGAAGATAAGGTGTTATCTTTAACTCTTAACACTTCTAATTATGGTGTTACCTTTGACTCCTCACTGTCCCTTACTACATATAGTCAAAGTGTTGCTAAGTCATCCTCTTTCTACCTCCACAATACTTTTCACATGGGATGCCTTCTTTGTGTTCACACAGTTACCACTTTAGTTGAGGTACTCATCACTTCTTGCCTACACTACTGTAATGACCTTCTGATTGAATTCCTTGCCTCAAGTTTCTCCCTGATCAAGTCTATGCTCCATATTATTGACAAAGAAGTTTTCCTTAAGAACTGAACATGTCATTCGCCTACTCCTGTTACAGATAGAATCAAATATATGCTCCTCTTTTTGTCTTCTAAATTCCTTAAGTAACCTAAGTCAACCTACTTTTCCAGTCTCATTATATATTACTTTCCTTTCCATACAGTCTAGCCAAACTGACATCCTCTTTGTTCTTCACACATATGACTCTATGTCTCATTTCCTGCTTTTACATTGGCATTCCTATATGTATATAATATAGTACCTCTTTACCTTTGCCCCCTTAAATCTTTCTCTTCTCTTAACACAGCATAAATATCACCCTCTACATTAAACTCTTATAGTTCCTCTGTTAGTGCCCTCCCTTCCTAACTAACTTGTATGTGTTTTACATTCACTCTGTATATACCCATATGTGTACATGTTGTCTTCCCTAGTGTAACATAAACTTCTGAGAATAAGGATTATTTCATTCTTTATACCCCTGGCATAGTGACTGATACCTAGTAAGCACTTAATAAATGACTGTGAACTGATTGATTGAGTTCCCAAAGTCTGTCAAGGCTTGCTCAGCTGGGTGTTTTGTAGCATGAGAGATTCAGGCCCAGATCCTATAGAAAACAGCTTCCACATGGTAGGCAGAGATTCTCAGTCTAGCTGATCCAGTTGTCAGCCTTCTTGTCTCTCATTGTTGACAAATTCTTCTCAAGAACAAAAGAAAAGGTGAACTCAAAGAACCTGTCTATCCATTCTCATATTCTTTCCTTAGACCTCTTCAGTCTTTTTCCCTTGCCCTGAACTTCTACAGAGGGACCTTTAGCACTTGTGGTAACACTCATTCCTTTTATTTATTTTATTTTTAATTTATGAAATACAACAAGCATTATTATAACATAAAAAAGATGATTGCACATGAAACTGCAATTCCATTATGTACAACTTGTTATTTCTTTAAAATATATAATAATCACATAATCAAAATAGATATATAATATATAAATAAATATATAATATTTAAATATATAATATATGTAATAATTACATAATTAAATATCACATAAATATAATTGTCACATAAATTTCTTTGTTTTTCTTTTTTTCCTTCCTTCTCCTCCCCACCATAGAGGTGGCTACCATTAGACACGAATACGTATATGTAATACTCATTGCTTTTAAATCTTCATTATCACCATCCCTGAGTCCAGGGGCATAAATAAAAACTAGATCTGTAATTTCTTTGGCATGGTGGACTCCCTGTTGAGGAAATTCCATCTACCAATGAAGGTTGGTGCCTTCTCTGCAATTTATTCTGTTGGAGAGATGACTAGGGCACTGAGCACTTGTGACTTTCCCAAGGTCACAGAGTTAATATGTCTGAGGCAACACAGATCATCCTGGTTCCAAGACCAGCTTTTTATTTACTTCAATGAACTCAAGGGGAAAAAATATAATTATTATTCCAATCAATAAAAGGCAAATTCATGTTCACTTGGTTAAAATTTTAAATATCATATGTGGACTACTCTGTAATTGAGTTACTAAGAGTCTTAATATCTTAAATTCACCTGGTCTCATTCTTTCCTTGCCCTAAGATTAGCCAGTTTCTGTTCAGCTCTGTTCTTTCATGTGTGGCCCAACTGGCTCTCCTCTGCTTTTTATAGTGGCAGCAGCCTCTGTCAAATTCTCTCAGCTATTTCAATTACCCTTTCCCCTCACTCCAGAATGTCTCTAAGTAAATTACTCAGCATGACACAAAAGTTTAAATTTTTAAAGGAAATTAGATTACTTTGAACCACAAGGAATAAAGATTGAATACAGGCATTTAACAAATTGACTGCTTAATTGCAAACTAAAAATATAAATGTATATTACTCCAAGATTCTAAGAAAACATTTCTTCACAGTTGGAATATAGTTTAGGTAGATGTTTTTTTAAAATTTGACTTCAGTCTAAACTGAAATATGCCTTGTTGTTACACTTTATAATAAGCCTGATTCTCCCATGTCTAGCAAGGGCACAATAATATGCCTTCCTGAAATGCAGTGGGAAGAAAATCCATATTTATCCCCCATCTCTGAATCATTGCTTGAACTATGGCTTATGATTGGGTCAAACAGATAATCACTGATTGCTGTGACACTTTTCTGTGTTTCTAAGAAATTCAAATGGGACCAAAAAGATACACATGGACTTTTTAAATATAAGACGGTAATAAGCTCTTTGTAAAATTGTAGTTGTTCTAACCAAATAGAAAATAGGCAACACTAAAAATACTAAGAAGTGGCTATTTCATGAATAAGAGGGCCTTATAGTTACTCTTTTAACTGAGTGATAGTCAAAGGAGCACAACTTTATCAGAGTAATGGCATAGATAATTCAATTTTTTAAACATTTTATTTTAAAATAATTTCTTCTGAACTTAACAAAGTAGAATGAGTATTTGCATATATACAGAACAGAAAGAAGATTTTACATGAAACTGCATAACTTTTTATGTCCAGCTTGCTCTTCTTTTAAAGCAGTATATAATAAGATAAAACTATGGCTTTCAAACCTTTCCTGTTTGTCTTTCCTTCTTTCCTACTTTTCTTCTGTCCTTTTCCTTCATTAAAAAAAATGCCAGAAGCAATTCTCTATATGCTTAGGAAAAGACAAAGAAAAATAAATGATCAGTGCATTGCCCTGTCTTTGAATCATATCAAACTTATTTGTGTAAACTTGGGCAAGTTACTTAACCCTTTCTGGGGTTAGTTTACCCATCTGTAAAATAAAGGCAATGGGGGCAGCTAGGTGGGGCTGTGGATAGAGCACTGACCCTAGAGTCAGGAGAACCTGAGTTCAAATTTGGCCTCAGACATACATTAAACTTACTAGCTGTGTGACTGTGGGCAAGTAACTTAACCCCAATTGTCTCACCAAAAAAAGAAACCATATTAAAAAATAAAAGTAATGATTACTAACATTCCTTCTATTTTTCTCCACTTAGGAGAGTATGTCAGGGAGGGAGAGGAATTGGAAGAATGGTTACTGAGGAGTGAGACAAAAAGAAGAGGGAGAAATTGGTATATTTTGGGGGATGGTATATATACAGTTAGACCTAGACTTAGTTCTGGGCAAAATTAACTTTGCTGACTGCAGCTGTGGTGAATCATAGCCTATACATAGCTGCTATCAGAACACAGGCAATATGAAGGTAGGAGGCCATATATCTTTAAGTTCAGCCTATTGTGGTAGAGAGACTAATAAGAAATTTACAAGATACAGTCACAGACCTACATGATCTGTCATCAAACTCTTGGATAGTATATTCAGGTTAGTTGTGTCAGGCGAGCTTACTATTTGATAAATAGATACTTTTTTTCCTTTATTTTTTTTTAATTACAACTTATTTTGCCATAATCAGTTTGGCAGAATATTTGGAAAATAGAGGTTCAAAGAACTTGGAAGAAATAAGATCTTTAAATCAGTGTCTAGTTATGCACAACTTCTAGGATTCATGTGGTATTGTCTAACACTAAAAAATTGCATGGTAAATGACAATTCTATCCCTGAATTTGGGATTGAGAGAAAGAATTAATTATTTTCTAAGATACCAAGTGAAAAGAGACCAGCTCTAATCTACTGGACACATTTTGTTTATGGTGACATCAATAACATTATTCTCATTCTTACAATGTGTCATATACTTAGTGTAACAATTATTTGAGTAAGAAATGAATTATTTTTCTGACTGTTATAGAAAAATGTGTACTAACAACAAAGGACTCAGGGTCTGAAATAAAAACCATTCTTTTTTTTCTCTTGAAAATGGCTTCACTGATATTAATAATACTATGCTTCAGAATACTGGAGATTGTATTTCCATGGTCCCTTATCCAAAACACCATAAGATAGAGTAGCAAGTCAGTCAGAAGCATTAATTAAGCATTCACTCTATGCCAGTCCATGTAACTGGCAACCTTGGTTTCTGTTGTGCCAGGATAGTGCATAGCTTCAAGGTGTGTTTCATGATGTAGTGAATAAAGTGCTAAGCTTTGTGGCAAGATTACCTGGATTTATGTTTGGCCTCTGAAACATACCAACTACATAATCCTGGGGCAAGTCAATTAACCTCTTGAAACCTCGGTTCCCTCATCTTCAAAATGGGGATGGTAATTGCACCTACCTGACAGGGTTGTGATGAGGATAAAATGAAATAACAGATTTAAAACAATAGGTAAACATAAGCTATTATTATTAAGACCTATAAACCACATCTTAGACATGATGAAAATAGAGCATAAAAAATTGTTGATATGCCTTGTAAAACAAAAGAAGAATAAATAGAATTTAAAACAATGGTGTCTTCTCACTTCCTTTTCATGGCTTTAACCACAAAGCAAAACAATCATCAACTTTGGATTTATTAAACTTGAGAATCTATCATTTGCTACCAATTTCACATTTACAAAACATAGTACTGGATTAATCTGGAGGAAATCTCTGAGACATTTTAGTCACTAGTGATGCTGTTGAAGAACCAAGAAAATTGATCATATCTTATTTGTCCCTTGTTTACTCCCTTTATTTTGTTCATTTGCTGTTGATTTTTTAATGTAGAAAAATAAGGTTTTAACATACTAAGATGGACTTTGCTTTTCACTTTCACTACATTGGTGCACCTATTCCTTTTATACTTTGTCACTTAATATCTCCCCCCAGTTCTTTGAGTGAATTTACTCAAACTTAATGACACAAACCTAATTGTCATTAGTTTTCCAATGTGCTGGAAACTGGAAGCTAATGCATTGCTTAAAAAAAAAAGACTTTGAGTTTTATTATCTGAATATATGGAATCCATTACAATATTCCTAGCATATTTTGTGGAAAGAATGCAATATTTTTAACAGACCCTATGGACTAAAGAAATCTGAAAAGAAAATGCCCCAAGAAAGAAAAAAATAATTGGCAAAGTAATTATCTTCTAATTATGAAAAGAGCTATAGAATAGCTGTATTGTGTTTCTTTTTTTCTTTCTCTCTCTCTCTGTTTCTTTCAATAAAGTCTGAGTCAAAAATTTTGATAAAAAACAATAACAGGGTCAAATGCCTCTTTACTTTATCCTAATAGCCATGTGATGATAAACAGAGAATTTAAAGGCATGCTTATTTGGTATTATGAATCCTGCAGCTGAAGGTTGATTAAATATGAAAACCTAAGTAGTCCAAAAATAATCCCTTTAAAAGGCTTTGCCTACAGTGCATTATTTTAGTAGGAAATGGAAATCGTAACCAAATAGGCACATTGTCAAGCCCATGGGACTATCTTGTATCTTATTGCCATGGCCCTCACACTAAACCAGAAAGGGGCATTTGTGTCTAAATACTTAAATTATCTTCATAATGGATTTTCATAAATTCAATAGTGAGAGAAATGCCAAGTAAGTTGAGGGGAGAGAATATAAAGAGGCATGTTAGATAAACACTCTCTCATGATCATGGGGATGTAACCTTAGGATATCTTTGCAAAAGGAGAATTCAATCAAGCCTTGAAATTGACTCCGATTTTTCATGAAGTGGAGTGAAGTGATAGTATATGTCTTGTTTTTTTTTTTAAGTTCTGTTTTGATAGCTTTCAGGTAATACTATTTTTTATGTGAGTGAATGCCCTTTATAAAAGAAGCTTTGCACCAGTTAGAACTCTTCTTGTTTATGGAATGACAACATATTGATTGCTTCCAAGATTGGATTTTTTTGTTTAACAAATAATAAAATTCTCCACAACTGGACTTTTGATTACTTGGTCTGTTGAGTTGGAATTTGAAAGAGTTTGTTGATATGTTTGTTCCTTCCATTCTACCCCGTTTACTTGTGTGTGTATGTAAGGGTTGCAAGGTTGAGATAAATTACTCCTTTGTATTAGGAATGATAGGTTTTGATTCTCATATGCTGCTTTGAAAGCAACATTGAGTCCCAGGGGGAAAAAATGAACATGCTGAAGTGGCTAACTAATCAAGACTTTTCAGTCTAATAAAAAAAAAATTAGTAGTTCTCTTCCTTCTCTTATAGAGTCCAAGAAAATACAACAATATCGGATTTTCCTTTTTCTAGAATATGACACAGATTTGGAGTGATCATATGTTTTTCTTTGCTTTTTAAAATGAAAATACAATTGAACATCTGTAATTTTTATTTATATATGTGTGTGTGTGTGTGTGTGTGTGTGTGTGTGTGTGTGTGCGTGTATTTAAATCAGACCAGTGACTTCATGAGTATAAGGAACTTCCACTGTGGAAACTCCCCCTGCCAATGCAGATCTGTAGTTGTTAGGCAACTTCATGTTTTAGAGCATTGCCTGGGGCACTAAGAGCTTAAGGATACTACCCAAGTTGTAGTTGTTTAATCTTTTCAGTGGCGACCAACTCTTCATGACCCCATTTAGATTTTTCTTAGAAGAGATACTAGAGTGCTTGGACATTTCCTTCTCCAGCTCATTTTAGATGAGGAAACTGAAGCAAAATAGGGTTAAGTGACTTCCCCAGTTTCAAACACCTACTTAGTGCCTGAGGCCAGATTTGAACTCAGAAAGAGGACTCATCCTGACTCCAGGCCCAGCACTCTATCCACTGTACTGCACTACTTATACCCAAAACATATATGACAATCAGGACTTCTTTGTTTGTTTGTTGTTGTTTACTTTGTTGTTTTATAGATTTGGCTCTCGGGCCATAGTTTGCCAACTACTGCCCTAAAAAGTTCCAATGAAGGGTCAGTACAAGTAAGTATAACAAAATAATATGTAATTAAGTCCCATTTTGACACATATTGAAAGGCAATCAAGGGCATGTATGGGGCAAAGAGATTGTAAAGGATTCTGAAATAGTAATTTGCATATGATTTCCCCCATGCAAATCATACATCTTAAAAGATAATTTACTCTAAGAAATTTAGTGTTAATATTTTAATATTAATATTGTGAACACTAACAAAGGCTTATTTTCTAAATAATTTTCTACACTTTGCTATCATAATTTTTGAGAAATGAAGTAGTTTCCAACATTCTTTTCTTTACCTCTCCCCCCCTGCTTTCCATTGCTCTTTATCTCCCTACTGGACCTAAAATCAAATGAACCAATTATGTAATAATTATATAATATGTGCATTTCCTGAGACTCCTAATCATTTGGCTTCCAGACTTGTTTCATGCCCTTTTGTGACGTATTTTTATGTATTTTATATACATCTTTAAGAGCTTTTGGAAAACCCCACTACCAACTCATAAAAAGGCCATATTTCACAGCAAGGAATAGGATGTAATTGGAGGGTTATATTTCACTGGAACAAATACATGTTTAAACTAGTAATTACCATTTATAGTGCTGTCCTTTTTATATGTCTAGCAGGCCCTTGGCTCCCCCTATGCCATTCATGTTAATTCTCAGATGAAATTTTCCAAATTAAAACAAAGCTTATAAATCATCCAAAGTGGTCATGAGGAGAGTACTCTTAGTGAATCCTGAAAAGCCATATAACTGACAATGCCAATATTTTGTACTTAAGCATATCTCATAGACTGATGGTTCAATGCATGCTTTAGGAGACAGGAACTCATTCATTATTACAGCATTCCTGTATGTTTTAGGTAAGTGACAAACATTGTGTAATAATCTTCATTTTCATGAGGGAGAGACTGAGAAACAGGGAGAGTGAACACCATTCTTTATGTCATATAAGCATTTATAGAACTAGGAAAGAAGTTACATGTATCCCAGACTGTATTTTCTGAGTAAAACAAACAGAAACAATTAATGTATTCTTCTCAAACCTCACTTTAAACAAGCATACCATGTTATAATTTCTCATATTCCAATAAACCCTGTATATGCTGAAAATGTACATTAGTTCTGTCTTTTTAATCATCATCTAGCTCCTTTGAAAATCTGAATTACTATTTCTTTTGGGCTATTTTAGAATACTGGGAATTAGTGGTCTGTATTCCATTAATCTTTCTTTGAATGGAAGTTGGTACAAAGTTATACAGCATGGGAATGGCAGATATATGATGAAAGAGCTCTGTGAACCTTGGCAAATAATGTTGCTTCAGTGATTAAAATGGAACTTCAATCTATTGTTCACAGAGATGATAAAGTAATACTCCAATAGATAAGTCTCACCATGTCACTATCCCTCTCAAAAACCCTTAGTAGCTCCTAATTGTCTTCAGGGTAACATATGTACCCCTCAGTGTGGGATCAAATACTTTTTAGAATTTAGTTCTACCCATCTTCCCATTTTAATTCATTATACTACTTATTAAAAAAGCTATACTCTAGCCAATTAGTCTAACTGTTCCCTTACCACTGTATATCCTGCTTCCATTTATTCACACAGGTTATGCACCATATCAAGAATGACATTCCTTCTCATTGTCACCTCTAAGAATCTGCAGGTGTTGTATTCTCCATGTCTCCTTTCCCCACATTGTGTTAGTTCTCTGTACTTAAATTATCTTGTATTATATTTACTTGTGTTCATAATATGTCCCCTTTTCCTACCCCCCCACAAGTTAAAAGCAGTGTTTTTGAGGAGAGGGAATTTTTTTTTTGTCTTGGTATCCCTAGCATCTAGCACAATGTCATGCACATCGTAAGTGTTTAAAAAATATTTGTTGAGTTGATATGTACCCATGCCTCAAGTTTTACCATATAAAAAATTAAGGGATTGAATGTGATGATCCATATAATCAATTTCATTGTTAATATTCTTAGTCAATAGTTCACTGGTTCCATCCTCTGTTTTGTATTTTATATGGTTTAGGAACAGGGCATATTTAACAGAGAAATTAAACTACTTTTGGCTTATATGGGGAGAAAAAGAAGAAGGAGGAGGAGGAGGAGGAGGAGGAGGAGGAGGAGGAGGAGGAAAGAAAGAAGTAAAGAAGGAAAGGAAGGAAGGAAAGATGGAAATAGACTATGACACCATGTATATGCCTGTGCCATGTGTATAGAGCATATGAAATGAATTAGTGCAATTTAAGCACATATATGATATGTCTATATATGTATATATGTCTGTGTAAACACACATTAGGGGTTTTAAGAGAACATTGAACCTTACCTATACTGGAACCTATATTAGTAATGGGAACTTAGAAGATGTATATGTATATGCACATACGCACAGATGATTTTCCAACCAACTTTGATTTTAAAAGTTAAGTATAGAAAATGAAGAGTAGCTAGAAGAATAGAAATATATGAGTATGGTATTATCCTGTGAAAATAGCAGTTACTGTTTCTTATCCATACTTCATTTTCTAAGAAGACCAACAACATCATGGGGTGATGTCTGGACTTGCTCATGAATTGGATTTAAGTGAAACAGACCTGGACAAAGTCTTCAGCCTCACTCTCTCTTTTAGAGTCATCAAAGTCCAATAGCATGAAAAGTCAGGAAGACTGGCAATGGTTCAGAATTCAGTGGATGACTTTGGCATCTTTGATGTCTAAACAAGCTCTAAGTACTCCATATTCTCTGTTTCAGCTGTCTTCATGGCCTTTGGAACAAATTGTTTTCATCCGGCCATTCTTCCAGGGGGAAGTCTCCACATGCTTGAGGTACACATCCCCTTAACTCACAGATGGGTTTGAGGCCTGTCAGTTACCCTTAATCGGGTTTAGCCAGTCTATTGAGACATTTTACCATGGTGTGGCTGCTGCATATGTGTGCAGCTTCTTGGAGCGTCAGGGGAGATCAGGATGACTTGTGGACATTAGGGGTACATGAACAGCTCTGAAAAGGGCTATGCAAGCCCTCACACCAGAGGTGCTAGTCCTTCTTGAACACTCCAGATACCCCTATAAAAGTAGTACCATGAGTATTAAAGCCTAATACATCTTTCGCATAGGTGCCAAATGGATATTTTTAAAGGCCACATAACACTAAATCACTTTCTTACTCAGAGTCATGCAGTAGTTTGAAATTGCCTCTAGAATAAAAACCAAACTCTAATTTGGTCTTTAAAGCCCATCAAATCCCTCTAACTTAACTTACCAAGGCTCCTACTCTCCACATTCTGGACCTCTTCCATCTCCATGATTTTTAAAAGATTTCCATCCATCCACAGAATATACATCTCCTTCACCTGTACCTCTTAGAAACTTCAGTTCAAGCATCGTCTCCCATATGAAACTTATCCTAGTCCCCTTTTGGCTACAGCCTTCTTCCTGAAATTACTTTGTATAATATTATAATACTTTGTTGCTGTTGTTGCTTTAACTCAGTAGAATTAAGATACATTAGGCAAGAAACTTTTGTTTTTGTTATTGTATCGCTCATGCATAACACAATGATTGGCACTGAACAGATGCTTCAGAATGCTTGCTAAATGAAAGGGGCTGATAAGAAATTTTGCTTGATTTTGTGCACCATTGTGAAGGTAAGACAAAAATAAGATGAAGATTATCCAGAGTCAAGCAAACAGCATAGTGAAAAGCATTGAATGTTTTCCAGGTACTGGGGATCAGTTTTAAGTCCTGGTGAATGTTTATCCTCTTCAAGAAGAGAAGACAGAGGGAGGATATGCTAGCTGTCTTTAAGTATTTGAAAGTCTAGTATGTTTCTCTCCTGATTCGTTGTTCATGCTCTTTCATGAAGAAGACTTTTTCTTCACAGGCTCAAGGAGTTTATATTCCAATTGGGGAGGCAACATATAAATAAGGATATACCTGCAAAATGCAGACAGGGTAGATGAAAAGTTGTTTTTGTTTGTCCTTCATGTTCAAAGAGTACCAAAATGGCATCACACTGTCTGTGTCAATGTATAACATGCCCTGCTGTGGCTCAGAAGGTGGTACTACAAGTTGGGCACAAATAGTCTCTATAGATGAAAAGTACTATTAGAAGGAAAGGAGTTAGTAGCTGAGTAAAGTGGACAAATACTCCTAGAGAAGTTGGTCTTTGAGCTGAGAGGGAGAGCTTTGCAAGAATAAAAGGGAGCCAACACAAAGAGGTGAGATGGAAAATAGTACGTGGGAAATAAGGAATAGTAAAACACCTAGCATGAATGGCCTTCAGAGTACACAAAGGGGAATAATATTTTATAAGATTAGACAGGCTATAATGGGCCAGATTATAAAGAGTTCTAAGTGACAGATGAATTTATAATTGATTCTAGAATAAACAGGAAACCATTGGAGTCATTGAGTAGGACTTTGTGTGATGTAATCATTACCATAAGCCTTCAACAAATTGAGGATATATGGAGAGGCAGGAAGAATGAAACATAGCAATTGCCTGATATAGCTCAGCTGCCAAGTCCCTCACAAGGCCGTTCCTGAAGACCTAGTCATTTTCACTGATGGTCCATTATACCTGGAATGCTCTCCCTCCTCTCTGCCCCCTGGACATTCCAAGTCCCAAATAAAAATCTTACCTTCTCCAGGAAGTCTTTCCCAATTCCCATTAATTCTGGTGCCTTCCATCTATTTACTATCTCGAATTTATCTTGTCCATAAGCTATCTATACATGTTTGTTTGCATGTTGTCTCATCCATTGGACTGTGAGCTCCTTGAGAAGAGGGACATTGTTTTTGCCTTTCTTTATATCTTGAGAACCACTTTGCACAATGTCTGGCAAATATTAGGTGCTTAATAAACATGAATTAACTAATTCACTTCATGAAATAACAGTATCGTTTTGTTTATACTTTGTATGTACTTCAGTGTATGTTGTGTTGTATTGAATTAAATAATTTAAGTCCCTCATACTATGAAGAGTGTTACATTAAAACAATTATGTTCATAGTAGATATAGGATCACAGGTTCATAAATAAAGAGGTAATAGAATCTTGAGAAGTTATTTGATATAAGCCCCTCATTTGACACATGAGGAAATAGAGGCCAAGGGAGATTGTGACTTACTTATGATGACATAAATAGTGAGTGGTAGAGCTCTGTCCTGGTCCCTCTTTTGTTCCCATGGATTCAACTAGCATTTCTATGCAGAAAATCTAGATAAAAAAGAAAACAATAGAATAGAAAAGACAACAGTATTTTTTTTCAAGAAAATTAGATATATTAAGATAACAGACAAAACTGGTAGGGACTTAACCAAAGTAGAAGAGATTAAGAAGAGACAGAAAGAATATACAGAAGGACTATACAAGAAAAACCTTAATATCACTCTCAAGATGTTGTGGTCACTGATCTGGAGCAGATATCCTGGAGAATAAAGTCAAGTGGGCCTTAGGAATCATTGCTAACAATAAGGCTAATAGAGGTGACAGAATTGTAATTGAGCTGTTTAAAATCCTAAAGATGAGACTGGTAAAGTGCTTCACTCGACAGGCCAACAAATTTGGAAAATTCAACAAAGCAATTGGACTTTTCGAAAAAACAAACACACAAACAAATTAATGTCCCAAATCTGAAGAAGGGCAATGCCAAAGAATGTTCAAACTACAAAACAATTGCACTCATTTCACACACCAGCAAGGTTATGCTTAAGAATCTGAAAGCTAGACTTCATCAGTATAAGAACTAAGAATTACCAGAATAGTAGGATGCTTTTCAAAGAGGCAGAGGAACTAGAAACCAAATGGCCATCATTCACTGGATTATGGAGAAAGCAAGGGAGTTCCAGAAAAACACCTACTTCTGCTTCATTGACTACACTAAAGCTTTTGATTGTGTGGATCACAAGAAAATATGGCAAGTGTTCAAAGAGTTGGAAGTACCAGATCATCTTACTTATTATCTCCTGAGGAAACTGTATGCAGGTCAAGAAGCAACAGTTTGATCGAACATGGAACAACAGATTGATTTCAGATTATAAAAGGAGTATGACAAGGCTATATAATGTAACCTTATTTATTTAACCTTTATGCAGAGTACACCATGTGAAATGCAAAATAAGAGGAATCAAAAACTAAGGTCACTGGGAGAAATACCAGCAATCTCAGATATGCAGATAATAACACTCTGATGGTAGAAAGTGAAGAAGAGTTAAGAAGCTTCTTGATAAGGTTAAAGAAGAGAGTATAAAAGCTAGCTTGAAGCATAACATCTAAAAAACTAACATCAAAAAAACTAACATTGGGGCAGCTAGGTGGTGCTGTGGATAGAGCTCTGGCCTTGGAGTCAGGAGGACCTGAGTTCAAATATGACCTCAGACAGTTGACACTTACTAGCTGTGACCCTGGGCAAGTCACTTAACCCCAATTGCCTCACCAAAACAAACAAACAAACAAACAAAAAAACAACCAAACAAAAAAAAAAACTAACATCATGGCAACTGCTCCCATCACTTCCTGGCAAATAGAGGGAGAAGAAATGGATACAGTATCAGATATTATACTCTTGGGCTAAAAGGTCACTACAGACAGCAACTGCAATTATGAAATTAAAAGATACTGTCTCCTTTAAAGGAAAACTATGGCAAATCTGTACAGCAAACTTAAAATTAGAAAGGTTACCTTGCTGGCAAAGGTACATATAGTCAAAACTATGTTTTTTCTGGTGGCAATGTATGGCTGTGAGAACTAGACTATACAGAAGCTGAGTGCCACAGAATCAATGCTTTCAAATTATGGTGTTAGAGAAAGTTTTGGGGGCAGCAAAGAGATCAAATCATTCAATACTTAAATAAATTAATTTGGACTATTGGAAGGCCAAATACTGAAGATGAAGTTTAAATACTTGGGCCCCATGATGAGAAGATAGAACTCAATAGGAAAGACCAAGATGTTAGGAAAGATTGAAGGCAAAAGGAGAAGGGAACAACAGATGATGGAATGAATAGATAGTTTCATTGAAGCAACAAGCTTGGATAGACTTTGGGAGATTGTGGAGGATAGAAGGACCTGGTGCGTTATGGTCCATGAGGTCATGAAGAGTTGAACAGGACTAAACAAGAATAATAAATTTCTAAATACTTTGAAAAGGCTAACTACAGGAGCTGCTTCCACTTAGCCCTCTCACTCATTTCTCACCCCTTTGCAGTTTGGCTTCTGATCAAGTCACTCAATTGAAACTTGTTCTTTCCAAAATTATCTATGATCACTCTCTCTGTGTCTCTTCTGTTTTTGCCTCTGTCTCTCTGTCTCCATCTCTCGGCTCCATTTCCCTGAATCTGTCTTTCCGTCTCTGTCTCTTTCTCTGTCTGTATCCTGTTCATGTGATTTCATTGGGGTAGGGAGCTCTCAATGAGTAAACACTGGATACCTATGCAGATCATCAAATTTAGCATGTCTGTAGCTTGTTCCTTCATAGTTATTTGTATGTCCTCTCCCTCATTAGACTACGAGCTCCTTGAAAACAAGGACTGTCTTTTCCCTTTCTTTGTATCTTAAGCACTTAGCATAGTGCTTTGAAGACAAGCAGGTGCTTAATAATATTTCCTGACTGACTGATCTTAGAGTTTGACAGGGTGTTGAGACATGAAATGACTTATTTAGGACTATATAGCTAGGATATGTTGTGTCCAATGTAAGACTTTAGAATTCAGGTATTCTTAACTCCAAAGCCTGCTTTCTATCTAATATGACCCTTTGCACCCACCAATGATCTCTTAATTGCCAGATCTGATAGCCTTTTTCTCATAGCTCATTTTTCTTGAACTCTTTAGCCCTTGAAATTGTTGTTACTCTCCCCTCTGTGATATTCTTTTCTCTGGGTTTCATGACATTCTTCTCCTCTTACCTATCTAACCACTTCTCAGTTTCCTTTAGTGATGCAATGTGATAGAACACTGAATGAGGAGTCAGGAAGACATGAATTCAAAATCAGGCTCATATAAAAGCTATGTGACATTGGCTAAGTCATTTAACCTCTGTAAGATTCAGTTTCTTCATCTGTAAAATGGGGATACTAATAGCAACTATCTTTCAGGATTATTATGAGGGTAAAATAAGATACTATTTGAAAAGTGATTTGTAAACTTATAACTCCATATAAAGGTTAACTATTCTCATTGTCTTTCCTTCATTTTGAGGAACATCTCAGACCAGTCATTCTTCATTTCTGGAGAGCAAAACTAAACCTCATATGCTTTTTTCCTTCTGGTACTGTAGAACCCATCTCTCATGGATAAATTCTTCCCAAAATCTTCATTTTGAGGAAGGGTGCAGATCAGTTGTCTTTCATTCTTCAGATTTCATCCCCATGGTCCAGGTGTCTATTCCCTCCAGATGTCCTTTTCGACTCCCTCTTATGTGTTACCTTTCTCCATTAGATTATAAGTTCCTTGACTGCAGGGACAGTCTTTTTCTTGTATTTACATATTCAGTGCTTATCACAGTACTTGACACATAGTAAGCATTTAACTGGATAGTCGCAGGTGTGAATATTTTTAATGATTAATTGGTTAGTGCATATATCACTTGTACCTTTAAAAATGGCATGACCTTATAGCTGCTGTAGCTTCAATTATTCCTACTATTATTACTAGAACTGCTACTACTACTACTACTACTACTACTACTGTTACTACTTCAACTGTTGCTGCTACTGCTGCTGCTACTACAACTACTACTACTACTACTGATAATAACAGCAAAAAGTAATACCAATCATCCAATTCAGAATGTTCTTTGTACAAACAAGGAAACTGAGGTTTAGAGTTCAAATAATTTGCTGAAAGTAACACAGATAGTAAATGGTTGAGTCACTATTATGACTCTAGACTTTCTGAGATAAGGACTAGTGTATTTTTCCCCCTTTAGAAGACAAATTGTCTAGGAAAGCTAAATACACTGGCCATTTGCATTTGTATATCTATGTAAAATGTAGGAGGTCTCTGCAGTGTTTCAGACAGCTAACTCTTAACATTATATTCTCCATAGTCCTTTATCCTTTTAGCAAATAACATATCATCTTTTTTTTCCTTATAATTGTCTGCTTTAAAAAAAATTACTTATGTATGTAGCTGAGTAAGCAAATATGTTTTGCAACTTTCTGGCTTGGTTATTTGGCTCAGGGGAAGGGCTTCATATTTCACTGATAATCTTCTTGTACTTCTGTCTTGTGGCTGTGATAATTGAATAGAATAACCAGAGTACATTTCTTTTTTTTTTTACTATATTTTTTCTTTATTTAGTGTTTTATTTTCCTCAGTTGCATGCAAAAACAATTATCATTCATATTTTAAAACTTAGAGTTCCAAATTCTCTCCTTTCCTCCCACTCCCCACACCATTGAAGAAGCAAGTAATTCAATTTAGGTTATACATGTGCAATCATGCAAAATATTTCTATAATAGTCATGTTGTGAAAGAAAATATAAACCACAAAGAAAAAAAACCCTCAAAAGAAAAGTAAAAAAAAAAGGATGTGTCAATCTATATTCAGATACCATCAGTTCTTCGTCTGGGGATAGATAGCATTTTTCATTGTAAGTCTTTCATAGTTGTCTTAGATCATTGTATTGCTGAAAATAACTGAGTCATTTATAGCTGATCATCTTACAATATTGTTGTTACTTTGTATACAATACATTTCACTTTGCATCAGTTCATGTAATTCTTTCCAGGTTTTTTTCTGAGAGAATGATGTTCATCATTCCTTAAAGCATGATAATATTCTATTACAACCACAAATCACATTGTTCAGCCATTCCCCAACTGATAGACATCATCTCAATTTCAAATTATTTGTCACAAGAAAAGAGCTGCTACAAATATTTTTTGTACATATAGATCCTTTACCTTTTTTTTTAATCTGTTCTGGGATACAGACCTAGTAGTGGTATTGCTAGGTCAAAGGGTATGCATGCTTTATAGCACTTTGGGCATAATTCCAAATTGCTCTACAGAATGGTTAGATGAGGTCATAACTCTACCAACAGTGTATCAATGCCTCTTTTTTTCCCATGTCTCCTCCAATATTGGTCATTTTCTTTTTCTGTCCTATTAGCCAATCTAATAAGAAGTATCTCAGAATTGTTTTAATTCGCATTTCTCCAATCAATACTGAGATAGAACTTTTTTTTTTCATATGGCTATGCATAGCTTTGATTACTTCATTGAAAACTGTTAATATATTTTGCTCATTTATCAGTTGGGAAATGGATCTTATTTCTACAAATTTGACTGTTTTCTATATGTTTGAAAAATAAGGCCTTTATCAGAGAAACTTGCCTCAATATTTTTTCACAGTTATTATTACTAACTGTATTTCCCTTCATCCTACTGCCTCCCATTTATTCTATTTTTCTCATTTTTCATACTGTCCCTCCTTAAAAGTGTTTTGTGACTACCCTCTCCCCCAATCTGCTCTCCCTTCTATCTCCAACCCCCTTCTCTTATCCCCTTTCCCTCCTACTTTCTTTTAAGGTAAAATAGATTTCTATACTCAATTGAGTGTGTATATTATTCCCTCTCTGAGCCAGTTCTGATGACAGTAAGGTTCACTGAGTCCCCTTCACTTCCCCCCTTTTCCACACCAGTGTAAAAGCTTTTTCTTGCCTCTTTTAAGTGAGATAATTGACCCCATTCTACCTCTCTCTTTCTTTTTTTCATGGTACATTCCTCTCTACATAATTTTAATTTTTAGATATTATTCCTTCATATTCACCTCATACCTCTGCCCTCTGTCTTTATATACTCCTTCTAGCTACACTAATGATGAGAAATGTCTTACGAGTTGCAAATATTATCTTACCATGGAGGAATATAAACAGTTTAACATTATTAAGTCCCTTATGATTTCTGGTTCCTGTTTACCTTTTTTGTGTTTCCCTTGGATTTTATATTTGAAAGTCAAAATTTCTATTCAGCTCTGATCTTTTCATCAAGAATGCTTGAAAGTCTTCTATTTTATTGAACATCCATTTTTCCCCTGAAGGATTATACTCAGTTTTGCAGGGTAGGTGATTCTTGGTGGTAATCCTAGCTCCTTTGCCCTCTGGAATATCATATCCCAAGCCCTCTGATTCTTTAAAGTAGAAGCTGCTAAATCTTGTGTTATCTTTGCTGTGGCTCCACCATATTTGAATTATTTCTGACTGTTTGCAATATTTTCTCCTTTACCTGGGAACCCTGGAATTGGGCTATAATATTCCTGGCAGCTTTCATTTTGGGATCTCTAGGAGTTAATTGGTAGATTCTTCCAATTTCTATTTTACCCTCTGGTTCTAGAACACCAGGGCAGTTTTCCTTGATGATTTCTTGAAAGATGATGTCTGGGCTCATTTTTTGATCATGACTTTCAGGTAATCCAATAATTTTTAATTTCTCTTTCCTGGATCTATTTTCCAGGTCAGTTGTTTTTCCAATGAGATATTTCACATTGTTTTCTGTTATTTTTCATTCTTTTGGTTTCGTTTCATAATTTCTTGATTTCTCAGAGTCATTAGCTTCCATTTGTTCCATTCTAATTTTTAAGGAATTATTTTCTTCAGTGAGCTTTTGAACCTCCTTTTCCATTTGACAAATTCTGCTTTATAAGGCATTCTTATCCTCATTGGCTTTTTGTGTCTCTTTAACCATTTAGCCTAGTCTGTTTTTTAATGTGGTTTTTTTTTTGTATTTTTCTTTCTTTTTTTGTCTCCTTTATTAAGCTGTTGACTCATTTTTCAATATTTTCTTGCATCACTCTCATTTCTCTTCCAAAGTTTTCCTCTACTTCTCTTCCTTGATTTTCAAAATCCTTTTTGGACTCTTCCATGCCCTGAGACCAAGTCATATTTTTCTTGGAGGCTTTGGACGTAGGAGCTTTGACTTTGTTATTTTTTTCTGAGTGGATGCTTTGTTCTTCCTTGTGACCATAGTAACTTTCTTTGGACAGAATTTTTTTCTACTCTTTGCTCATTTTCCCAACCCATTACTTGACTTTTAACTCTTTGTTAAAGTAGGGTTCTGCTTCCAGGGTTGAGGGTGTGCTATCACAAGCTTCAAGGGTTTTGTGCTGCTGTTTTCAGAGATACTTCTAGGGACCTCTAAGTTTTCAGTTTTTCCAAGGTGGTATGATCTAAGGAGAGGTGTTTACTCCTCTCCTGACCTGTGCTCTGATCTGTGAGTGACCACAGGCACTCTTTTCTGCCCTGCAGCTGTGAGGAGGAACCACAAACTCTGGGTGTACTAGTGCTCCTCCTTGCCCTGGGACTGCCAGCCAAAACTGTGACCTGGATCTTAGTATTAGAAAAACAGCAGAGTCCTGATTCAGTGCTAGCAAAGAGACCCCTGTAATCTCCTTCTGACCAGCTATCTGACCCTCTTATCATCTGTGGGCTGAGAGCTCTGGAAACAGCCACTGTCACTGCTAATTCAGTGGTTCCCAAGGCCTGCTCCTGGTTTGTTGGATCTTGATCTGTGCCAGAATGTCCCATGTTGGCCTATGCTCCACTCACCCTTTTTTCAAAGACTTTTCTGGCTGATCTTCTAAGTTGTCTTTGGTGTCTATGGGCTGAGAGGTCTGGAAACTTCCACTACTACCATTGATTCAGTCACTAGAGGCCTGTTCCTAGTTTGCTGGGGCCCAGGTCTGTGCTGGTGCTCCTCTCTCACTCTGGTGCAATAGACCTTTCCTGCCAATATTCTAAGTTGTCTTGGGCTGGAAAATTGTTTCACTCTCTCGTGGGTTTTGCCACTCTAGAATTTGCTTAGAGTCATTTTTCAAAGGTATTCAGAAGGGTTTGGGTGAGAGCTCAGGCAAATCCCTGCCTTTACTCCTCCATATTGGCTTTCCCCCAGAGAGCATTTCTGTTGAAGACTGTAGGCTAGCTATAGGTAAACTTATTGATGGAAACATCTGTGTCAAGCTCATCCAATGGAACTGGCTGTTGTTACTTTTGTCAGACCTGTTTAGTACAATGAGTAGATGGAAAGGGAATTACTGTGAATAACACTTTCATTCTTGTATTCTGTTGTTTCTGTGGAATGGCCAATTTTTCAGAATCTAAATTAAATTAAAACCCAACTACCATAATTAAGGGACTTTTTTAATTTTCTGAAGGGAGATTGTTGTCACTTTGAGAGGGAAGTTAAGATCATTCATACTATATGTTAATAAATCTAGAGCTTAAAGGGACATTATTTTACAGATAGCAGAACTGAGATTTAAGGAGAAATGGCTTGCCAAAGGTGATAACAGGTAGTCTCAGACACAAGGTTTCAATCCATGTCTTTTCACCAATGAGCCAGTGCTCTTTCCACTATATCTCACATAATTTCTGCAAGTGAAGGTAATAATTATTTTTCTTTGAATATTGTATTTAGTTTCCATGTGTCTAAGCCAATAAATTATAAATAGGAGAAGGATGCAAGTGGAATTTAAGTGATGTAAAATAACAGATATAAATAACATTTTTATTAAAAAAATTTAATTTTGTAAATAAAAAACTCTCAAACATTTAGGATGATTGTGTCATATTATGTAGCAAAAGAAACCTCTTGAACCTATCATACATTCTTTTTAGCTATGAATTTGAGGATAGAATGGGGTGGCTATCATGGCAGTGACTGTTATTATGCTGTGAGTACCACTAGACTGTGTGTATTCTTAAGAATGTTCATGTTGGCCAGAATGTTGGAAACCAATGCATAGATTGGACAGTTTGGCCTATATAGGTGATAATGGCCCCCAAGCTTCCAGTAAAGAGATAGCTTTAAAAGGGTAAGAAACTCAGGTCTCTAGTAATTGTAAAAAGGGTAACTTTGCTCTAGCGTTGGGAAAAACACAGTTTTAGAAATTAGACTGATCAATACAAAGACATCTGTGAGTTACATGAACAGTAGTATTTCTGGGTGTATGTCAGGTGCTTTTAAAACTTCCATCAGCTCTTACATACCCTCAACTCAGCAGCTGATTACCTCTGTTTTCTCTGGGGCTCATTCATATGGCTGATGGTTTAGATGTTGTGTGAGTTTGTACCAAGGAAAGATGGGGTTGATGACCTCACTCAATCCTGGACCTGTGAGAGAGACAACTGCTTGGCTCATAGACAGTTCACCAGGACAGTTTGACTAAGGAAAATGTTGAAATATTCTGTTGTTGTTGTTTTAATAAAATGAAAACAAGAAAAATGAAAGAAAGGATTGTCATACAGATTTTTATTAGTCTCTGAACTCTGCATACAACTCATTTTAAGAGAGATCATTCCATAGCAGAATTTAGGAAAGAAGAAGATAAATGTTTTTTTAACAAAAAAAAAAACAACAACAAATGATGGCTAGAGGTCTTAGTTCACTGAAAGGCAACACAATTATATGATCTGATATATCTATATTACTATACACATTAAACATATATGTATGTATGTGTACATTTATTGTATATATATAATATATATATATATGTAAATATATGTGAGATATACTCCATTTCTACAAGAAGTATGGGGGCCATAAAGTATTCAGCATTGGTAGGTTCTCTATAGTAATAATTAGTTGTGTACGTATGACTTCTTTATTTTATTCTTATAATTTGATATGTGTCATACACAGAGAGCATTAAGTTTAGAGTCAGAGGTTCCAGGGTCAAATCTTGCTCCAGATGTTTTTGTGCTATTATGAACAAGTCATATAGCTTATTTCATCTATTAAATAAGAACATAAGACCAGATGGCCTCAGATAACTTCTGTAGTTCTAACTCTGTAATCCTATGTTTTATATATAACTTTTCTTCTATTCTAGCCACATTTATATCATAACCTTAAAAAAAATAAATAGCTAGTAGCATTTGCTTTTATTTTTCTATTGTATCTAGAAGACCAACTTTATAGAGAAAAAAATGTTGTTGACTAATTAAATGCTATGTTACAAAGGGTCTGTGTCTCATTTTTTTTCCCTCAGATACTTTTTTCAGGCTGTGTATAAATACCAACAAAGCCAGGCTAAAAAGTCAACAACCTTTGTTATTTCTAGTGAAAAGTATGTATAGTCAGGGGTCAAAGGATCTGCATTAAAACTTGCTTCTGAGAGTGCTACTTGTATGACTTTGTGCAAATTATAAAATCTCCCTTGGCCTCAGTTTCACAAATTGTAAAATGAGGAAGATGGACAAGATGGCCCTTAGATCCCCTCCAGCTGTACATCTACAATTCTGTGATTTCAATAATACTGAAAGATACCTCCTCCAATAAAATATGGTTTGTTTACTCTTGGTTTTGCACTATTTCATAAAGCATTTGGTTTTGGTTTTGGTTTTGTTTTTAATGGGGCAATGGGGTTAAGTGAATTGCCCAGGATCACACAGTTAGTGATGTGTCTGAGGTCAGATTTGAACTCAGGTCCTCCTGACTCCAAGCCTAGAGCTCTATCCACTGTGCCACCTAGCTTCCCCAAGCATTTGGCATGGAATCAGGGAGATGAGTTCAAATCTGGCCTCAGATGCTTATTAGCTGTGTGTCTCTTAAGCAAGTCACTAAACCTCTAGATGTGGGACTGAGGAGTGTTTAGTAGCTTGAAAGTGCATCAAATAGCTTTCAGGTTAAGTCCTTGGTCACAAAAATATCAAAAGTATGTATGAATATTTGGTTTTTTTTTCATCTAAATCTAAGGGATTGCAATTTTACATGACACTGTTCACTCCCTTTGCTGTGGCAAAGCAATAGTTGACAGTGGTTTGTTTTTTTCTCCCTTTTTTTGCATATACTTATCTTATGAATATATTAAAGCCAGTCTGATACCAGACACTAAACTCTTACACCTAGGAATTTTATACAGGTATGATGATATTTGCATAATGTATTCTCTTTAAATTAGTTGCAGAAACAGTTACTACTAAGAGTTTCTATAATAGTGAAACATAATGCACTATGCTGAAAACATTGATGCCCATCTGGTTTAAAGGTTGCCAAATGGCATATAGATATGTGTGCCCTAGAAGATTTAGAAAGGATGCTTTATAGTTTGAAAGATATTTAGTTTTATGAGATTTCAGCAGGAACATGATTACTAGGAGTCAGTTTTTGTGTCTTAATCTTGGCTTTATCCCTAACTTTCTTGGAATTGTTTCCTTAACCTCTCTGTTTCAGTGGTAATTATCTATCTTATTGCCTAATCTATTGTTAACCCTAAAGAGTTAAGTGCTAGGCAATATGTTTGATATTTTCCAAGTGAGTAACCTAAGTAAAGGGAGATTCTTTCTGATTGTAGCTGCTTCTTTTTTTTTAGATTTGTTCTTTGAACTGAGGAAAGAATTAAATTTTATCAATGTGGAATGTTAAGTCATAAGGATAAGAGAAAATATTGTTTATCTATGATAAATGTAAATTATGCTATATTATATGTAAATAAGAGAAAACTTGATATAGTAGCTAGAAATGTGGCATTGCAGCTATAAGACTTGAGTTTAGTTATTGACTCTGACACAAACTGGCAATGTGACCCTTTACAAATCACCTTAGGAATTAAGGCAACTTTCTAAGGCCTTAAGTTACAGAGAAGGTTCTGACTTGCATTAGTAGAGGGAATTTCCTTACCTGGTAGTTCCCCATACCAATGATATTACATGTTTAATCCCTATCCCTATATGTAAATGATTCCAGTAGATATATATATATATATATCTGAAAGAGCTACATACATCTCAGACCAAATTCAATAAAAAATGTATCAGAATCACTTAAAAATAAGCCTAACTTCTCAGTTTTTCTTCTTAGTTATTGAAGTAAAAATAATTTCACACATAAAGAAGACATGACTTTACAGCCAGCTTGAGGAATATATTTCATAGTAATATTTCACTTTTATGAAATGACTGGTCTTTTCTACCCTTCATGATCATAAATAATGCATTTCAAGTCTTCCTCTGCATCATCTTCTAATTTGCTAAAAAGATTTCCACTTTCTCCAATGACTTCATGAGTTGGTGCATGTTTCCTTTTGAACTTTTTTCCTTGTTGATCTCAACATCCATATTGAAGGCTCATAGAAAAAAAAATGCCTTGTTGGCTTTTAGCCTCCTGAAATCTGTTGACCTGAGTCTTATTTATTTCAGTCAGCCACATTATTATTCAAGATCTTAAACTTTGAGCTTTACTTTTCTAACTGTAACATCCTTTCTTTTTAGGCTTTTTCCACAGCCTTACATCAATCTAATCGTTCTTCACATTCAAAGTGCTCATTGGTTTCTTAATCTCTTTCTCTTCTACAATTCCATCTCAGAAACCCATTTTCTCTTTGATTGTCTTCAAGTGTGGAGTCCATTATGAGCTAGTTCATCCCAAATCTATTTTTCACTCTAGTATTACCATATTCCCAGTCATACCTTCAGTATAAATTCTCTATGTGCCCCTTTGTATCTCTATCTCTTTTACTCTGCCTCTGTCTTTCTGTCAGTTTCTACCTCTGTTTCTCTATCTCTGTCTCACAGTCTTTCTCTGTGTCACCCTGTACTATTGTCTGTTTGTCTCTTTTTCTTTATCCATATGTCTGTCTCTCTGTCTCTTTCTCATTTTCCAGTGCTAGTGCCTGGAATTTCATGAAACAAGATGATTGGTAACAGGTTTTTTTAAATTTTTTTTGTTGCATTTGCATTACAAGATGTTTCCCTCACTCATTCCCAACTCTACCCTAGAGTAGGACAAAATTTGGCATAGATATAGTGAGAGAGAGAGAGAGAGAGAGAGAGAGAGAAAGAGAGAGAGAGATTGAAATATAGATAGATATCTATATCTATCTGAAATTCTGTCTATACTCACATACACATATAGATAGATAGAAAAACAGACAGACAGACAGATAGATAGATAGATAGATAGATAGATAGATAGATAGATAGATAGATCTGTAATTATGCAATACATAACTCTAGTTCCATGTATCAGTTCTTTCTATAGAGGTGGATGGCATCTTCTTTCCTAGGCCCTTTGTTGTTAATTTAGATATTCACATAACTCAGAATAGCATAATTCACATTTACTCTTTGAACAATAATGCTATTATTATATATAACCTTCTCTTGATTCTGATTATTTCATTCTTCATTATCTCATTCAAGTCATTTCATGTTTTCCTAAAATCAACCTGCTCATCATTTCTCATAGCACAGTGGGAATCCATCACAATCTTACACCACAATTTATTCAGCTATTCTCCAATTGATGGGCATCCCCTAAATTTCCAGTTCCTTGCCACTACAATGAAAGCTACTATAAGTATTTTAGAATATACAGGTTCTTTTCCTTTTTTCTTGACCATCTTGGGAAACAGACCTAATAGTGATATTGTTGGGACAAAAGGTATACATAGTTTTATAACTCTTTGGGCATAATTCCAGATTGTTCTTCAAAATAGTTGGATCAGTTCACAGTTCCACCCATAGTGTATTAGTGTCTCAGTTTTTCTACATCCCCTCCAACATTTGGCATTTTCCCCTTCTATCATTTTAACAAATCTGATCAGTCTGAGAGCTTATCTCAAACTTGTTTTAATTTGCATTTCTCTAATCAATAATGATTTAGAACATTTTTTCATATGACTATATAGCTTTGATTTTTTTTCTACCAAAACCCTTTTATATCCTTTGGCTACTTATCAATTGGAGAATGACTCATATTCTTATAAATTTGATAAAGTTCTCTACATGAGGGCTTTATTTCAGAAATTGCCTATAATTATTTTTCCCTATTTTCTGTTTTCCTTATACTCTTGGCTATATTGCTATCAATTTTGATGATATTTTGATTTATTGGATTTCAACAAGAACATGAAATTCAGAAGTTAAGTTATTGGGTTCTAAATGTGCCTCCATACTTGATATGCTGGGAACTCATCTCATATTTCCAACAGTCTACTAAATACATTCACTTGCAAGTCCTAATGACATCAATAAATATTTTTGAATGAATTAATGAGGTGCATAATTCAGAAAAAATATTAATGTGAAAGATACTATGTGCTCTATATTAAAGAAACAAAAATGTATACTCCTTGCCCTCATAGATCATATATATTTCTTTATTGGGTCAATACTTTTGTTTTTCTTTTAGAAAAGGAGGCTTTTAGGACATTAGAGTCACATAGCAGGTCAGAAACATTTTCCTGGTGATATGAGACAATACTCTCGGTTTTCTACAGCTTCAATTATTTTAATAATTCATATGTTAACATATACTCAGATTTGGAAAGCATAAGACATGGGCATGGGAACTATCTCTTCTAATGCAATTCACCAACTTGTCTTTATTTTAAACAACTGAAACATATAGCCTCTTCTAGGGTGTTATGAATCTGTTTTCTCGTATGTAGATGATCAACCAAGCTCTGAAAAGGTGAGTAGATGATTCCCTCTCACCTTCAATATCTGCGCATGCAGTGAATAATTTGTTTCACCTTAAAACTGAAATAGAACTATAAATACACATATTTCTTGGTTTCCATTTGTATTGAGTAATACCTTTAAGTACAGATATCCTTCTTGTACCATGAAAATTTTATAGATCTGTCCAAATGAAGTTGACATGAGTCTTTGACTCTAGATTTGTGTTAATTCAGATGCCCAAGAAGTAGAACTCCTGGGTTTCTGTAGTTGAATTCAGACATGTGGAATCCTTTTCATGAATAGAGGCAGTAATCATCTCACTTACAGTTCCTTTTATTTTTTTTATTTATTGGCAATTGGGGTTAAGTGACTTGCCCAGGATCACACAGCTAATGTCAAATATTTTCTCTGAGGCCAGTTTTGAACTCAGGTCCTCCAGACTTCAGGGCCAGTGCTCTATCCACTGTCCCACCTAGCTGCACCTATAGTTTATAAGGCTTATTTAATTTCTTATTGTTCTAAGTCTTTATTTTGAGATCTTTGATGCTTTTAATTGGTCATAAAAATGGTAGTGGGATAGTACATCTGTATATAGCTGAGATCTGGATGGCCTTAGCTATTTATTTATTCACTTATTTGCTTATTTATTTATCAATTGACTGCTTCATTCATTAGTTAGTTAGTTTGTTTAATCACCAAAAGTTATTGTTAATCAAATGCTTGATGTAGTTTAGAGATAAGGGATAAGTTGTTCTTATGTATTCCATCTAATACCAGTAGATCAAGTTTTCTAGGGTTCTCAGAGAGGTCGGTATATCTGTCCTCCTACTCCATATATTTTGTAGGCAGCATGGCTAGTCTTCTTAGTCTAGGAGTTTAGTCCAGATTTATGTTGTCAAACTTTGACCCAGCCCTCTCCCTCAACCTGAGAAAAGTTTTTTTTTAATGTATTTCAATAGAATTCAATTGTACAACCTTGCATAGTTCTTAATTCAAAACAAGAAGAAAAAAAAAACAAAATGCACTTTTTAAATAAAAGACCACATGTGTACACCTCTTTTCAGATAAAGCTAATTTAAATTATATGTCTACAGACAAGTCAAAGTTAGAGCACTAAGAAACATAAACAAGGAACCCGTATTTAACCTCCACTTCCTTTTGCAGTTCTATGGAGGAAAAATAAAATAGCTTTTCCAAAGGGTCCCACAATTGGGGCTTCATGCTAAAATCCTGAGTGGCTCTTATTGACTCAGCTATGCCCTGACATATCTCCTGCTATCCCTGCTTTTCACTTTATATCTAGTAAATCAATGAGTATTTATCAGTGTGAGAGATGATGATCTCTCAGACTTGAAGCCTTCTCAAAGGGTTAATAGTTTTTGTTAATAGTTCTCACAAAGGACAGCAATTAGGAGATTGCTGGTCATTTGGAGAGAGATAAGGTCAGAAGCCAGATAGTAAGAGAGTGGGAGGAGAGAAATTGGAGGCACCTGTTGTAGATGACCTTCTAATTGTATTGTTGAAACACACTCCCTTCTGACCTTGTTAAAACCCCCTAAGGCCCTGTTTTTGAGCAGGTAGCAAGGGAGTGGAATGGCCCTACCCCCCCAACCTACACTGCAAGACTTCCCACCTTTTCTTGTCTCTGGGCAAACTTGTGTACTCTGTTGTTGGGGAAGAGTTCCATGAATAGATTGTGCCCCCTGAAGCCCAGTCAATGGGATAAGGGAAAGGGGGGTTTGGGGAGGAGGAACTTGTGTTAGGCTATAAATAAGCCTTGTTTTCTTTAACCAACTTGTCCAGGTACCAGTACTTGTCCTCCCTGGCCAGTGCCATTAGGGCTACCAGGGGCAGTACCGTTTCTCATGAGAAAGCAATAAACTCCTTGCTGCTTTTAAGGTAACTAAGTCTTTGTTTTGAATTTGAGTAGTGGTCTCTGTCCCACACATCAGCATTACTATGTGCTAGACACTAGACAGAGAAAAAGGCAAAAAGAAATCATCCATGTGCTCAAGGAGTTTACCTTCTGTCCAAAGAGACAGCAATGGAATAAGTATATATAAAATAAATATAAGGCAAGTTTTTAAGGGACTAGAACTATGAACTTTGAAAGTGGAGTTTGAGCTGAGTTTTTGAAGTAAATAAAACATCGTCACTTACTCCATTCATCCCAGATAGCTACTTATTTCTCTTTTCTGTCTAAACTCCTTGAGAAAGCAATATCTACACTAGATGACTCAATTTCCTTTCTGCTTACTCTCTTAATTCTTAACTCCTACACTCTTGAATCTCTGTAATCTGGCTTCCAACTTTATTATTCAATTGAAACTGTTCTTTCCAAAGTTATTAAGGACTTGTAATTTGCCAAATCTAATGACTTTTTCTCTGTCCTTCATCCTTCTTGACTTTTCTGCAGCCTTTATCACTATATTCCACAGCTCTTCTCCCTGATAATTTCTTTACTCCATGTTTTGATTATACTTCTCACTTCTTGTTCTTCTCCTACATATCTGATCTGTTTTGCTCAAATTCTTTGATAGATTTTCAACCAGATCACAGCCACTGAATACAGGTGTTCTACAAGGCTCTATTCTAGGGCATCTTCTTTTCTCTCTAAATATTTTGCTGGGTGAGCCAATAAACTCCCATTGATTTAATTATAACTCTTTGCTGATGATTCTTAAATGTAGTAATCTAACCACAATCTCTATGCTGACCTTGATTCTTGAATGTTTAACTACCAGTTAGACATCTAGAAATGGATGTCCATAAATATTTTAAACTCAATATATCCAAAACAGAACTTTATCTTTTTCCCACACCCTATACTCCTCCTAACTTCTCTCTTACAGTTTAAGATATCCCCATCCCCAGGCTCACAATCTAGGTATTGAAATAATCAGATTGATTCTGTGTCTTTTTTAATTGATCCTATTTACAGTTAACTGATTTTGTCCTCTAACTGCCTAAGTCATGATTCTTTTTCTCTGAATTTAGTTCAGAAATTCAGTTGTCCTATAATGACTTAAGTTTAGAAATCCAGTTCTCCTATTAATCACTATTCTATTCCTGAGTCAAAGAAATCTGTTACCTTTGAAGTAAGTCTTGTTTAATATCCAAAGAATTCTGATCCACTCTCTCTAACCTTGCAACTGGACTCAAACAATCAAAATTTCTTAGTCACAAGAGGGAAGGAGGGGGTTGTTGCTAGTTTCTCATTCCCAATTTCTAACCAATCATAACTTGTTACCCTTCTGCAAAGTCCTGTTCTTTCTTCTTCATTTCTTCCCTAAAAACTATAAAAAGGGTAGTCATTCCTCACCTCAGGGTCTTAACTTTGCTTGGGAAGCCTAGATTCTATGTATTGGTAAATTCATACTTTGTTAATAAATTGAATGTGGTTCAACTTTTTGTGCCTCAATTTACCTTAATCTCAATAACATTATTGTTATTCTTACTTCCTCACTTTCTAACACCCTCCTATATCCAATTGGTTTCCAAGTTCTGTCAGTTTTACTTTCATAACATCTCTGGTGTTCACTCCCTTATTTCATCAGACATTGCCACTGCCCTGTTGCAAGTCCTCACTATTTCATTCCTGGGTAAGCATAGTGGCTTTCTGGATGCTCTCCTTGCCACAAGTCCCTCCAAAACTGTAGTTTATCAGTCATAAAAAATGATTTTCCTAAAGTACCTATCTGCTCTCTTACTCAATGAAATCCATTGGCTTCCTATCACTTCCAGGATCAAGAATAAAAATCATCTGTCATTTAAATCCCTTCATAAGCTGCCCACCTTAGGGCTTTCCAGCCTTCTTACATGTTACTTTCCCCTCCCTGCCACAACTCACCTTTGTACTCTGTGATCTAGTGATACTACCTTCCTTGTTGTTCTTCTCACAAGATGTTCCATCTCCCAACTCTAGACATTGTCACTAGCTGTCCTCTGCATCCAGCAGGCTATACCTCCTTATATCCAATTTCTATTTTTGTTTTCTGACTTCCATCAAGTCCCAGATAAAACCCCACTGTCTACATGATGCCAACTCTCCCAATTCCACTTAATGCTAGTGCCTCTCTGTTTAATATCTCCAATTTATCCTATATACAGATTCTTTGAGTATAGTTGTTTGCTTTCTGTGACCTTATTACACTTTAAACTCTTTGAGATCAGGAATCAGGTTTTTTTTTTTAGTTTTTCTTACTTTTTCCTATCTCTCTCTCTCTCTCTCTCTCTCTCTCTCTCTCCCTCTCTCTCTCTATCTATCTATCTATCTATCTATCTATCTATCTATCATTAACAAAAGAAACCTTGGACCCCGAAGGGACCTGAAATAAAACAGAGTCTGATCATAGGTTACAAAAGTGTTTATTTTCTAGGAAGAGATTGCAAGTGGAGCAGAGAGGCAGAGTTCTCAGCTACTCAAAGAGGTGTGGGAAAACAGTGAGGTATTAATAGTTTCTAGAGGCTCTCAGGCAGGGAGTGTAGTTTAAGGCAGAAGACATCTGTAGACACAGTAAGCGATGGCAAAAGAGTTTGTAAAGTCCTGAGTAAGGTCTTGAGTCTGAAGCTGCTGCTCAAGATCATTTTTGAGCCAGGGCTGTTTCTGTGGTTTCTGGCAGCCATAGGTATTTTCAGGTTTGACTAGAGTTCAATTGCAAAGATCATTGGTACCTCAAGCACCCCTGGGATTCAGAAGTCCTTCTGATTGGCTGATTATTGTGCTACTCCATTGTCTGGCTCCCCTGTGAAGAAGGGGAGCTCTAACATAGCCAAGAAGTTAATATAGTCATTACAAAGCCCCTGTTTACACTCTCTAGATATCTATCTTTCTTCCATTCATTCACCTATCCATCAGTCCATCCACCTAGCCATGTATTTGTCTCTCTGTATCTCTTTATCTATTTTACCTTTGTTTCTATTCCCAGCATTTAGTACAGTGCCTGACATGGAATATTTATTGACTTCTCTACAAGGAATCTAAGAAGCAGAGATGATGCATTATAGACATAGTGGATATGAATGAAACAGTAGGAAGCAAAGTGTCATTTATAAGGAACAGCAAGAAGGCCAGTTGTAAAGACCAAAATATATGGGAAATGAAGTAATGGATAATCAGTTTGGAAAAGTAAATGAAGGTCACATTGAGAAGGGCTTTGTAAGTCAAACAGAGGAGCTAAAGTTTGAACCTAGATGTAATAGGAAGCCAGTGGAGTTTATTAATTAGAGGAAATACCTGTCAGAATTAACATTTAAGAAACTCACATTAGCAGTTATGTGTAGGGTGGTTCACAGAAGGAAAAAAAAATTGAAGCAAGGAGATCAATTAAGAAGTCATTATAGTAGTCCCTGCAAGATTTGCTGAGGGTTTAATTAGAGGATATTGCAGAATGAGACCAAGGTGGATAACAAAAATATTATGGAAATAGAAATGTTAAGATTTGGCAGTTGCCTGGATATGCTGAATGAGTGGAAGTGAGGTGTCATAGTCCTATCCCTGACATATACAGGTTGTGTGACCCTGTAGAAGTCAACTAAAGTGTCAGTGCTCAAGGTAAGAAGGTACTAATTGGCATCAGTAGGGGGAAATTATTTCACCAGGGAGTTCTCTATACTAGTTAAACATAAAGTCTAGTCTCTATTGGGGCTTGGTAAACCAATCCATTTTGAACCTAGGGAAAAAACAAAAACCAAAAAAAACCAAACAAAAAATCATCTCCATGTTCTTAAGTTAGCCACTAGAAAAATAAAGTGAAAACAAAGCAAGAAAGAAATGACTTTTCAGAAATAAAGAAACTTGCAAAGACTTTTTCAGATAAAGGACAGAATATAAATGAGGGAGAACTCACCTGATCAAAAAGGCAAACAACCCTACCCAGCTTCCTTCTCTGTCAGAACTCAGGTCATCCTTCACTTCAGACTTCAATTTTCTAAAAATATTTTTTATGGCTACTATAAGAAAAACACATCTTCATATGAGGTCTTTATGTGTTATTTGAGCAGTATCCCAAGGCAAAATGCTTGCAAAATCAGCCTAATTTTAAGAATTCTTATAAAACACTGGCTCTGCAGTACAAATGCAAATATACCTTTCAAGTATAGATATCTTTGAGTTTGTCAGTCTCAGGATTTAGTTTAGGGTTTTGTTTTGTTTGGTTTTCCCACCACACTTTTGGAATAATTTTGTTATGGAAAAATTTTTAGGACACTGGTTATAGCAGAATCATTATATTCACATTTATCTTTCATTATTTTCATTTGCCTTATCCCAGCAACCAATTTGCTTAGGACAGAACATTCCTAAGTTTTGATAACAAGTACCATGTGTGTTTGTATGTGAGGGGAGGGGACAAAAGTGGAGGGTAGGAAGAGGGAAAAAATCCAAAAGAGCTTTCTCAAACTGTGGGGCAAGAAACCCTGACACACCCCAAGCATTCATTCATTTATTTAAATAACTTTGTGTTACATATTAATAGACATTAAAACAATAATTTTAGAGAAAAAAAGTATTCTGCCAAATTTTGTTTAAACTGAAGTATTCTACCATTGTGAAAAAGTTTGAGAAACAGTACTCTTGAAAAGATATAAGTGTAAATCTCAGTACAATTCTAATATTTGCTCTAAAGGTTGCCATATATGAAACTAACTAATACAGAATTTTTTTTTTAATTTTTCTAGCTGGCCAAACAAATCTGTCTTTCTTTATCCCCCCATGCACTCAGCACAGTTCCTAGCACATAGTAAACACTTAATAAATTCTTGTTGTCTAACTAAATGACTGACTAGTGATTTGGCACTTCACAAAATATTTGAGAGCCTGACAAATTTTGGGACTTGGGGACTCCTGGAGGCAGAGTAATGAGAAAGAGTGCTATTTTTAGAGTGTTGGAATCTGGGGTTGAATCCTGGCTCTGCCATTTCTATATATGTGACCATGGGAAAATCATTTAACTTTTCTGGACCTAAATTGCTCAGTATGCAAAATGAGAAGGTTGTACTTAGTGGTGTTTGAAATCTCCTTCAGCTCAATATCTAGGCTTCTTTCTTAAAGAATAGAACTTGCCTGATTTGCATCCCCTCTGGCACCAAGCTCCTTTGATTTGGCAGAAGTATTACAGGTGAAAATATAATCACTTTGCCTGGCCCATATTTACCAGTTTTGTTGTTGTGGTTGTGGTTGTGGTTGTTTTTGTTTTTGTTTTTCTCCCAGAATTTCACAGCTTCTTTTATTTCTCTTGAATTCACAAAGCCAAAAGAACACAAACATCTGTCTATAGTAAATACACTGACTTTTTTCTCTCAAGCTCAATTCTAGTAAACATCGATTGAAAAAGGAATTAATAAAAAGGTTGAATCTATAAAATTGCTGTTTTGTCCTCTGACTAGATGGAAAATGATTTTGATGTTGCTCTGTCTGTTAGACACTGGGTATATGTACCTGTGCTCCTCATTTTTGCTTGATGGGATTTCTAACTTCCTTCAATGGACAACTCAAATACAATCTCCTGTACAAGGCCTTTCAAAATCTTCCTCATTGGGGGTCCTTGTTCACTTTTACCTAAGTTCCTGTTGCATTCCCTCAGTAGAATATAAGTCTCTTGAGAGCAGGTACAATTTGAAGACATGTTGGCCAACACTTGTGTTTTCACTGATATAGAGAATTCCTGATGTGGGAAGTTTCTCTATCAATACAGACTAGTCAATTTTGTACAATATGTATTATCACAGTATTGCCTTTGTCATTCAATCTTTTGGTCAAGTAATTCACCCAGGATCACACAGCTAGTTTGTGTTAGAAGCAGGACTTAAGTCCAGGTTTCTATCCGTTATGTCACGGTCACTATCTATCTGCCTTGAACATAGTCTGTTCCAAATAAATATCTGTGAAGTCAATTTTAATTAAATAATCCCAGGTGACTAAGTTATCCTATGCCTCTGGAAAGGAAAATACACCAATACCTCTCCTTTTTTGTAATTTTATTTTATTTTATTTTGTATCATAATTTTTATTTTTTTTTGTTTTCAACAATTATTTCCACAAGATTTTGAGTTCCAAATTGTCACCCCATCTTGCCCCTCCCCTCACTCCAAGATGGCATGCAATCTAAATACCCTTACCCTAGTCTGTTTTCCCTTCTATCTCTCCCCTCCTTCTCTTATCTCCTTCCCCTTCAATTTTCCTGTAGGGCATGATGGATTTCTGTACCCCATTTCCTATATTTCTTATTTCCCAGCTGCATGTGAAAACATTTTTTAAACATGTGTTTTTAAAACTTTGGGTTCCAAATTTTCTCCCTTCCTCCCTCCCCATCCACCCTCATTGATAAGGCAAGCAAATAAATATAGGTTATATATGGGAAATCATGCAAAACACTTCCATAGCAGACAGGCTGTGAAAAACAAACTCTATTTCCCTTCATCCTATCCCACCCACCCATTTATTCTATTCTTTCTTTTGACCCTGTGCCTCCTCAGAAGTATTTGCTTCTGATTACTCCCTTTCCCAATCTGCCCTCCTCTCTATCATTCCCCTACTCTTGTGTCCCTTTCCCCCCCTGTTTTCCTGTATGGTAAGACAGATTTCCACACCCAATTGAGTGTGTATATTATTCCCTCCTTAAGTCAAATCCTATGAGAATAAGATTCACTCATTCCCTCTCACCTTCCTCCATTTCCCCTCCACTGTAAGAGGCTTTTCTTTTCTGTTTTTTTTTTTTGTGGGATAATTTACCCTGTTCTACCTCTCCCTTTCTCCTTCTCTTAGTATATTCCTCTCTCACCCCTTAATTTTATTCTCTAGATATGGCCCCTTAATCTTCAACTCACCCTGTGCCTTCTATCTATCTATCTATATCTATATATTCATACATATAATTTTTCCCCTCCAACTACCCTAATACTGACAAAGGTCTCATGAGTTACAAATATCATCTTTCCATGCAGGAATGTAAACAGTTCAACTTTAATAAGTCTCTTATGATTTTCTCTTTCCTGTTTACCTCTTCATGTTCCACTTGAGTCTTGTATTTGAAAATCAAATTTTCTATTCAACTCTGGTCTTTTCATCAAGAATGCTTGAAAGTCCTCTATTTCACTGAATGACCATTTTTTCCCTTGCAGGATTGTACTCAGTTTTGCTGGGTAGGTGATTCTTGGTTGTAATCCTATCTCCTTTGCTCTCCAGAATATTATATTCCATGCCCTGTGGTCCTTTAATGTAGAAGCAGCTAGATCTTGTGTTATCCTGATTGTGTTTCCACAATACTTGAACTGTTTCTTTCTGGCTGCTTGTAATATTTTCTCCTTGACCTGGGACCTCTGGAATGTGGCTACAATATTCCTAGGAGTTTTCCTTTGGGGATCTCTTTCAGGAGGAGATGAGTGGATTCTTTCAATTTCTATTTTGCCCTCTGGTTCTAAAATATCAGGACAGTTTTCCTTGATCGTTTCTTGAAAGATGATGTCTAGGCTCTTTTTTGGATCATGGCTTTCAGATAGTCCAATAATTTTTAAATTCTCTCTCCTGGATCTGTTTTCCAGGTCAGTTGTTTTTCCAATGAGATATTTCACATTGTTTTCTAATTTTTCATTCTTTTGGATTTGTTTTACATTGTCTTGATTTCTCATAAAGTCACTAGCTTCCAATTGCTCTATTCTAATTTTTAACAAAGTATTTTCTTCAGTAAGCTTTTGGACTTCCTTTTCCATTTGACCAATTATGCTTTTTAGGGTATTCTTCCCCTCATTGACTTTTTGGACCTCTTTTGCCATTTGGGTTAGGTTATTTTTTAAGGTGTTATTTTCTTCAGTATTTTTTTGGGTCTCCTTTAGCAAGCTGATGACTTGTTTTTCATGATTTTCTTGCATCACTCTCAGTTTTTCCTCTACTTCTCTTACTTGCTTCTCAAAATCCCTGTTTAGTTCTTCCAAGGCCTGAGACTGATTGATATTTTTCTTGGAGGCTTTGGATGTAGAAGCTTTGGCTTTGTTGTCTTCTTCTGGTTGTATTTTTTGATCTTCTTTGTTACCAAAGTAAGATAATATAGTCTGACTCTTTTTGTGCTGCTTACTCATGATCCTGGCCAATTACTTGAGTTTTAAATTCTTTGTTAAGGTAAAAGTCTGCTTCCAATGTGAAGAGTGTACTGTCCCAAGCTTTGGGGGTTTGTACAGCTGTTTTCAGAGGTACTTCTAGGGACCTATAAATTTTCAGTTCTTCCAAGGTGCTATGATAAGGGCCGAGGCATTTTCTCTCCACCATCACAACAAACTCCACCATGCCAGCATTCCTCCTTGCCCCAAGACTGCTGTTCAGAACTGTGACCCAGATCCAATCACCATTAAAGCCAGAGATTCCTGCCTCAGCACTGGCAAAGAGATCCCTGCAATCCCCCTCTGATCAGCCACTTGATTGCCCCTCAGTCTGTAGGCCAGAAGCTCAGGAAAAAGCCGTGGCCCTGGGCCACGCTTGAGACTTGAGGCTGAGACCTAGCTCCTCTCTCACCGCAGTCACAGAGTTTTCTCACTGGCCTTCTAAGTTGTCTTTGGTGTTCAGGCATTGAGAAGTCTGGAAACTGCTACAGCTGCCTGTGATTCAGTCCTCTGATGCCTGTTCCAGGTTCACTGGGGCCTGCGCACCCATGCTGCACTGTGCTCCACTCCCTGCCTGGCGTGATATACCTGTCAGATCAACCATCCAGACTGTCTTTTGCTGGAAATTTGTTTCACTCTGTCTTTTTTTGGGTTCTACTGCTTTAGAATTTGTTTAGAGCCATTTTTTTAGGTGTTTGGAGGGCTTTGGGAGAGAGCTCAAGCAAGTCACTGCTTTCACTCCGCCATCTTGGCTCTGCCCCCCACACCAATACCTCTTAAGGAAATTGCATGCTTACTAGGAGCTGGCTGAACCTCATAGATGATGAATGAGAGCTACAAAAAACCTAGATTGTAAACTCCTTGAGGGCAGAGATCATATTTTGCCCCCCCCTTTTTTTTAACCCCAGCACTTACTACAGTGCTTGGCAAATAGTAGATGTTTAATTAATGTTTATTTAATAAATGTTTATTTGGTTGTAAACCTATGGCTTGCAAGGCAAAGGCAAAGGCATAGGCACTGCAAAGCTGTACCAAAAACCAGTATATTAGTTATGGAGTATTTGAATGGAGCCATGTAGAAATAGTACCAAAAGAGATTTGAAAACCCTAGTTGAAACTGGGATTTCATTCTGTGATTTCATTGGTTAATTCAACCAAAAACAAGACTTAAACTAAAACAAACAAGTAAGTCAGTCCTTGACATATTCTATATAAAGAGAGCTCATCTCTATCTCATATCCATGTATCTATATTCATATATCTGACAATTTATTTATGTTCAGGCTCACCAATTGAATGTTGTATTGACTATGCACAAAGGTTAAAAAGAGTATCTAGCTTTTCAAAAAACAACCCATCAGGGTAAGAGGAAGCAATTATCATTATTGCCTGCCAGTTATCTAAGTAAAACCATCCATATATGTATATACCCAAGAGAAGGTGATAGATTGCCTCTTTGTTAAATTAAGAAGGTTCAAAGGAGGCAATTTTTTTGTAAAACATCATCCTGCTGTTTTATATACACAGTCTCTACTACTCATATTTGTAATCAAACTCAAGTACGCAATTGGTCTAAGCCTGACTAGATTCATAAAATCACCAGACATCTAGAAGTTACCATTTGATGAATGTTGTGTAACCAATGCACCCATCTGGCGGCATATGGGGATAGTGTAAAACAAAAAATAAAGCAACATCCACATAAGTCACAAACCAGTGACTAGAGCACTTTGTCTTTTTATTGGAGCAATCAGAACATTGAACACATAGCTAAGGAATAAAGATGATTGGTAGCACTATAGTAATTAGATATGTATGTACTTTTAAAAAAAATCTTGTTACTATGGATACAGTAATGTAATTAGTATGGGTGGGGAAAGGTGATGTTCTTATGTCCTATATTTAATGGCATGTGGGCTTTTCTATGGCCACTGAAACAAAGACTTTCTGAATACAATTACTTTTTGAAAGTAAATTGCCCTTATCAACAATCATTATTATCATTGACAAATAACAATAATAATAGTAATTTGCACCTGCCTAGAACCTTTCATCTTAACATATCATAATACTGTATAAGCATTGCCTAGGCTTTTAATTGCCTCTTTTTGCTTATAATGTGCAACCATTATAATAATACTCAGGTGTCCAGTCAACCAAAACCTGTCTGCATATTCAACCAAAACCACATCTTGTTGAGATATAGTTCATTTGCTGGACAAATTCCAACACTATTTCTTTCTTTATTTCTTTTGAAAATTTATTCCGCTGTGATTTGGAATGTTTATCTGGACACAGAATCACAGCATCATAGAATGAATGAATAAGTGAATGAATGAATGAAGCATTTATGGTGTGCAAATGACCATACTAATTGCTGGAGATACAAAAAGAGAGGTAAGACAGTTTCAGCTCTCAACTAGAATTAGAAGGGACCTCATCTATATTATCTAATGCAATACCCTCAAATTAAAGATTAGGAAATTGAGGTCCATTGAGATGAAAGGCTACTTCACCTAAGTTTTGAAGGATTTCAAGGATTTTTGCAAGAGAAAACAAATCATTTTTGAGAGGATGTTATATGTAAATATCTATCTTAAGTGAAGTGGCAGAATACAAAAATAGAGAAGCCATGATCTTTGACCACAAGGCTTGTTAAAAAATGTAGTCAGGGATAGAATATAAATCACTAAAAAGTTATATAAAAATAAGAGTTAGGTAACAATTTAGTACAACAATATAAAAGATAACAAAAGCTACGACAAGATAAATTGCCAAATGAACACCCCAGACAATTTGAAAGGAACTGAGAAAAGAGAATGATCATTGTGAGCAGAAGTCATCTGGGAAGACTTCTTGGAGGAGGGAGAATCAAACATTAAAGGACATGTAGAATTTACTGAGATAGAAATACCAGCAGTAGATTAATACATATACAATTCTTTGTCCTTTCAAGTATTAATCTAGGGAGAAATTATGAGATAAAATTAAATGTTCTTTTCACAATTACAGCCCACTTTCAATTTCTCATCACAAGGAAGTGTAGAGAAAGACAAAGCAATGATAAATGAATTTCACAGCTGGTTTCCAAACTCCATTTTTGCCATCTTCTTCAACACAACTACCCTCTGTTGGAGGCACTCATCACCTCGTGCCTGAGCTATGGCAAAAACTTTCTGGTTGTACTCCTTGCCTCATCTCTACCCTCTAAAATCCACCCTTCATCCAGCTTTCAAAATTATACATCTTAAACAAAAACCTGACATGGTCACTTTCTTAATCAATAAAATCTAATTTATTAGTTCCAGGGTCAAATATAAAATTCTTTGCTTGGCTTTTATAACCTGCTTTTTTTTTCACCTTTCCAATCTTACACTTTACTCTATAATCTAGCAAATTGTTTCTTATAGCTTGCTTATAATACACTATCTCTAGACTCTGTGTCTTTTCACTAGTTCTTCCCTATTCCTGAAATCCTCTCCTTCATCCCCTCCTGACCTTTTTCAAGTTTTAGCACAAATCACACCTGGAAGAAGCCTAACCTAGTGCCCCTATTGCTAGTATCTACCCTTTGAAATTAGCTTCCCTCAATTATATATACATATATATATATATGTACATATATATCCAAAGTTTTTCATATATTCTAATGAGTAATCAGTTATTAAGTCTGAAGTAGAGCAAATGAAGTTGAGGAGAAGTGAAGGCTGTGTGTATGTACAACCTGGGAAATAAACCCCCCAAATCCTGAGAGTTTTTATTTCCAGCAGGCCCTTTAAACTCACTGAAGTCAATGAAAATGTCATAAAATACCATCACTGTGTCAGGTGCAAATGTTATGCAACTCAATGGGAATATGTATGGAAAATTACCTGTGGAACTGCACTGAATATGAATCTGGCCTATAAAGAACATCAATAACAACAGTCATTGTAATCATGATCAGAAGTTATAGTTTGTGACAACATACCTGCTGTGGTTGTGATGGTGCCAGTTTTATGAGAGATGTTAAATATTTTTAGACGTTTAGAATTCAAAAACCTGATGTTCACAAATGGCCCTTTATCACCCCCTCCCCATTATGTAACTCCTAAAAAGTAATAGGATAATGAAATATCAGAATAAATCAATGTTCCTCATCTTTCAATTCTGGAAGAAAGGTTTTTGTTTGTTCCTTTTTAAAAAGTTTTATTTTTAAATAAAATTTTGAATAAATACTTGAATTAGTAAATTTCATTTATATAAAATTTTGTGTCCTTCATATTGATTACAAATTAGTGTCCACAATTTGAATTGATTCTATTCATAAAATCATAACCCCCTTGGTCTATAAGGAACTCCAAGAAGCTATTATGTGTACTTGCCCTTGTCCCATATAAACACATACAAGTCTAAGAAAACTACTGCTATGCAGTATATGGCTAATAAATTTAGCTGAGATTTTCATGACTTCCCTAAATACCATGGTAGGAAAGAGCAGCACCTAGTCTTACCAGGTATGTGGGAGGACTAGCACCTGTGCTGTAAGGGCTTGCTGAGTCCTTTTTAGGACTGTTGTTCCTCCTTTGGGCGTTCACCTTCACTCAACTCTTACCTTTGAGTCCAAGAAGCTGTAGCATGCTCAGTGACCACACTTCAGTAAAACCATCTTGGCAGATAGGCTAAACCAAGTTGAGAGTAACCGAGGGGTCTCAAATCCATTGATGAGTCATGAGGATGTCTATACTAAGCATGTGAAGACATCTCCCTGTGGATAGATGAAAACAATTTGTTCAACAGCATGAAGATGGCTGAAGTTGGCTGAAGTAGGTTCTGTGGAACACTTAGAGCTTTTTCAGACAATGAAAATGCCAGGGTCATCCATAGCATCCTGGCCCATTATCAGTCATCTTGACTTTTGTCTTAGATGATTCTGGAGAAAAGAGTGAGGCAGATGACTTTGAACAACTCTGGCTCACTTAAAACCAATTCACACACAAGGCAAGACATTATTGATGATGTCATTGTCCTCTTCAAAACCAAAAGACAAACAACAAGTAACATATTCCTACTATTATAGGAGGTAATACTTCTAACTGTAATCCTGATGTGTAAGTTCCATGATTAAAATAGAACTCCTTTGTGCTCTGCAACAGTTGTCATCTCAGGATCTCAGAGCAGTTTGCCAATAATGGGTAAACTCAAACATCACAATTACTATTTGATAGCTGGAAAAAATGTAAAAGCAGTTTTCTCTAGGTCTGAGATTAAGGCAATAGACAATTGAATACAGCATCAAATTATTCTAACTTTTTAAAATTTTAATTTATTATCCTATCATAGCCTTGGAGCTAAATTAAAAAAAATCTACAAGTTAATTTGATATATTTTTCATATATTCATGAAAGATTTCACCAGTTCATCACAGCAGTGTGATGGAAAATTAAAAAAAAATAGTTATCATTGTCATGTATTTGAAAGTGAACTGGACTTCGAATCAAAAGGCTTGGGTAGAATATTGGTTTTGACACTTGTAGGAAAGACACCACAATAAATGTCCTAAAGTCTTCTTTTCTCTCTAAACACCCCAGTCACCTCACCTGATCCTTGATGTATGTGTGTGCACATACATACATACACATACATTCAATATACCTACATGTACGTGAGTATATGAATGCATGAATAAACCTGTGTATACATGTGCATATCTAAACATACCATATGTGTATCTATATACATACATGTGTGCACACATACGTATATATGTGTGCATGTGACTGTGGGTACATACAGATATCTGCACACATGTGATTATGTATACGTAGATATTCTGTGATTATATGTGTGTGTGTATTCTACCTTTATGTGTATGTAGTCTCATTAGAATGTAAACTTCTTCACGCCAGAGACAGTTTTTACTTCTTCTTTTTATGTACAGTGATTACCTTAGTGCCTGACATGTAATGTAAGCACTTAATTAATACTTGTTGTTAGATCGATTTATTGATTGATTTGGAGCTTAGTAAGTTACTTAAATTCTCAGCTTCCTCATCCATAAAGTGAGGAAAATAATGCACATGCCACCTTTTTCTTAAGGATGTTGTGAACATCAGATGGGTTAATGCATATGAAAGGACTTTGAAAGCTATAAAACTTTATGAAAATATAAGAGGTGATTATTATTGTTAGACTTCCTGACAAAGCTGAAAAATATTATCACTCAATTTAGCCTAATTCTTTCACCTAGCAGCCCTTCATTTGAAACTCCTTGGCTTAAAAAGAGGATCAGTGACACTTCCTGGGAAACCAGAGGAAAATGAGGGTCAAATCAAGTCTGAAACTAAAACAACATAAGATAATTTACCATTGGAGCATTTAGCATTGAGCATCATAAGATTTAGCATTGGAAGGAATCTTCAAGGCTATTGCCTAGGTCCATGAATGCCCAAGTAGAGATTCAAATCCTGGTTTTACTTTCAATAAGTCCAGGACTTTATCTGAGGTTTTGCAGTGGCTTACAGTACAGAGGAGGTGCTCATCTATAATTTCCTTGTCAACTAATCTGTTTTTTTTTTATGTAATTGTATGCATGTGTGTGTGTGTGTGTGTGTGCTGTACATGTCTCCATAAGATTTTATGAAATGCTTTCCTCTCAACAACCCTATTAGGTACCTGCAAGGATTATTACCCACATTTCAAAAATAAGGAAACTAATAATTCACATTTCTGAGCTTAGCAATCAAGAAGAAATAGAAAATACCTTTAATTAGTCTTATTATGCCATTCTACCCCACAATTCTTGTGACAAAGAAAATGACTTGATGCTACTTAACTATAAAAGCTTCAGGACTTGAATCACTTGACTTGCCAGCACCACTTTTGTCCTTTTGCAGTGCCTAACTGGAATCCCATCTGCTCTGCAGGAACTTCCTTTCTTAACACATTTATTTCAGAGTACAGTACTTTTCTGCCTTCATTTGCTTCTGCCATGGTGGTTGCCACTGATATTTTTGACAAGTTGCAAATAAGCTATGGACAATGAGGACAATAACAAAAATAACAAAATAAAGAAAACACTCTCTAGGAGATCCCTTCAAACAGCTCAGCAGAAGTATTTTTGGATGATTTGTTAAACAGGAAAAAATCTGAAAAGAAATCAGTAGGAGCTGCAATTTCTTCATTGCTGAAACCAAATCTCCCTCCTCTCTCACCCCTTCCTCTTACTCTCTGGCTCTATATGATGTTCGAAGTTTGGCATTGTTGAAATTTATTCAGCTGGGACACTGGCACTCCTATTTAAAATGCAGAACAAGGAATATCTATGTAAAGCAACCATGAAAAGAGTTTGGGGGAAAAGAAAAACTAACCCAAACAAAAGCAGAAGACCCTCGATTTTTGGCAATTTTCTTCCCAATGTCCTTTATACTCTCTGAGCATAAGGGCCAGTGCTGGGGCATTAGCCATCTTGTGAATAATTATACAGAAAATTTGTGTTTGCATCTGGTGCATTTGCTTCTAGGGTTAACTGGTATGACTTACCTTCCAGGTATTCTTTCCATTTTAAATGTGTTTTTACCATCTGGTACACACTTGTTTATGGAGAGAAGCCCATTTGAAGCTATTAGTCTATTGATAAAATGTTTCAAGAAACAGATACCTCATTAATAAAATAAAATGGGAGAGGTAGCATTATGTATCCCACAAGGAACCAGAATGTTATATGTTATATGGAATATTCCATGCTATTTCTCTGTGGAACTACATGTTATCTTTTACAAAATGTCTGTCATGTGCACGCACACACACGTTTACACTCTGAATGACTTTGATGCCATACTAAAGATTACAGCTTTAGAACTTAGAGGGACCTTAGCATCAATTCAGAACAGGCCTAGAAAGGTTGAGTAACTTGCCAAAAAGTCACAGTTGTAGTCAGTGCCAAAACCAATATTCAAACCAGGTCCTCTCATCTCATATAGCATCTTATTAGCCCTTGTGAAGAATCAGTATTTGTGAGTTGAAAATAAGAGGAGGAACATCAGCAGAGTAAGAAGAAATGGAATTTGGCAAGGTCATTCACTTAGTCCTGCAAGAAAAGAGAAGTAAAAAAAATAAAGACAAACAAAAAATATTATCCACTTTGGAAATTCATATAGTAAATATAATGAGCCCTCAGAGTAAGAAATTATCCAAATGCTTTAAGTTCTAATAAAAATAATGTTCATTAGCCTGATTTTTTCTGATGAATGAGTAATGATAGAGGCTAATGAATTTGTACTAAGTTCATCATTGGGTCTTAAAAAAGGGAAGTAAGAAAGCCTTTTCTCTGAGACACATGTGCTTCAGAGCACACAACCTCAGTGCTTGAACCAGTATCAGTTCTCTGGCACTTATTCCCCAGGGGTTGGCCTTGCATTGGTCATAGTAGGGCAATTAAGATTGCAATCTTACAAGATTCTTCAGAGCATGCCCTAGGCCACCCATTCATAAGGTTTTTCTAAAGCAAGAACACTCCTGGCCATTAGAGCATGCTGATGCCCTGAACTTTTAAATTAAATTGAATTTTATTTAAATTCACACTTAATTAAACACCTATTATGATCAGTGAATTTTGTTAGGCCATAGGCTAGAAAGATAAAATGAGATATAGTCTCTCCCTACTATTAAAGGGGATAAGACAAACAAACTTAATTATAACATAGGTTGTAATATAAGTTCATATGATATGTGCAGTCAGAGTTGTGCCAGACTCATAATCTTAGAGAAATTTCTTGGACTATTGAAATGTTAAATAACTTGCACAGGGTTACACGGCCAATATAAATCACAGGAGGGTCTTCCTGATTCTGAAGCTGACTTGCTATGTCATGTTGCCTCTGTTTCAAATACATTTTTATTGAAATGAATGATTATGAGTATAAGGGCTCCAGGGGCAGCTAGATGGTACAGTGGATAGAGCACCAGCCCTGAAGTCAGGAGTACCTGAGTTCAAATCCAGCCTCAGACCAAACACTTGACATTTACTAGCTGTGTGACCCTGGGCAAGTCACTTAACCCCAATTGCCTAAAAAAAAATCAAATAAAAGAGTATAAAGGTTCCAAGATTTTGAGCCTATGTAATTTGGAGGATCAGTGATTAAGAAACCTAGGAGAACAGGTAAAACGTAGCTTAATGTTTAGGGGCAAATCATAACATTTCAGTACCCCAATCACCTGTCTAAGACTATAAGTTGCAGAAAAGGTATCATTCTGTGTTGGAAGACAAAGATTGCTCAGCAGTGAAATCACAGGTCTGTGTATTTTTTAAATAGACAAATTTTAGGGGAGAGTTCAATCATGAACTCATTTTTGGACATGTTTTAACTAAGACTGGGGGGCAGGTAATGGCAGGACATCCATATGAAGTTCTACAGCAGATAGATAAAAATATACACAGTTGGAGGAGAGGTCAGTGTTGATAATAAAATTTCCATTTATCTGTACATATGACTAACACCACAGGAGTAGAGATGTTTATGATGAAAAATAATTTATAGAAGGAAATGAAGACAGATAAATGCAGAGTACACATTTTGGGGGAGAAAGAGAGAAAAGGAGTCAAAAAAGAAATAATAGGAGTAACAAAAACAAGGGTAGGGATAGAGATAGGAATACTTAATAATAATAATATTTATGAAGAGTTTTAAAGTTTATAAAGCACATTAGATAAATTTTCTCATTTGAGATAATTCTATGGGGTAGGTGTTATTCTTATCATTATTATTATTATTATTACCATTTTGTGGATGAAGAAATTGAGGCTGAGAGAGGATAAGTGATTTGATCAGGGTCAGAGTATGTGTCAAAAACCAGACTTGTATTCAATTTTTCCTAGGTCCAAATCTGACTCTCTCTGAAGAAGGACGGGGTGGTCACAGTTGTCAAATTCAGAAGTAAAAGAATTTGATAAGCATAAAAAGATCAATTAATCAATTTGACAATAAGAGTATCATTAATGGATGTGGAAAAAAAAGTAGTTTCAATAGAGTGAAGTAGACAGAAGTCAGGTTACAATCAAATGGATGATGAGTAGCTTTAGGCGGAATATAGAGAATTATATTTTTAAAAGTTTATCAGTGAACAGGACAGGTATAGGAAGATAGTTTAAAGGAACCACCAGGTCAGGATAAGGGTTTTGTTTGATTTGGATTTATTATAGGAGAAGTGTGGCACAGTGAAGAAAGAGCCAGCCTCAGAGTCAGAAAAAGACTTTCATTCAAGTTCTGTTTCTGAAGCATGGTAGCTACATGACCCTAGCCAAGTCAATTAACATGTCTGTGTTTGGGGCAACTCTCTAAAACTATAAGTTGCAGAGAACTGCATTAACCCGCTTTACTGAAAGGAACTTCCTTACCTGAGTTCCCCACACTAACAAAAACACAATTCTAATCTTTATCCTTATAGGGAAGGTATGAATTAGGAAGGAGATGAGGTTCTATAAGCAAGAGAAAGGCTGAAAGTGAGAGGAAAAGGATTATTGATGGATGATAATTTTAGAGGACATGAGGGAAGATGAAATAAGGGCACTGAGGAGGGTTCAATTTTGTAATAAGAAAGAAAACATCATTGTATAAGAAAAAAGGTGAGTTAATCAATCTAGTCAATCAATAAACATTGATTAAGTGCCTATTATGGGTCAGGAATTGTGCTAAGCTCTGACATACAAAAAGAGTCAAAACACAGTCCTTGCCCTTAAGAAGCTCACAATTTAAAAGGGGAGACAACATACAAATACAAAGCAAAGAAATATAGATATATGTGTTTATGTGTGTGTCTGTATGTGTGTGTGTGTGTGTGTGTGTGTGTATCTTAAATAGGAGATAATAGAGGAAAGAAACTGGAATTACAAGGGGTTTGGGAAGGCTTCCTGCAGAAGGTGGAATTTTTGTGGTACTTAGAAGATGCCAGGGAGATCAGTGGTTGGAATGGAGGAGAGAGAGGTTTCCAGGCATGGGGGACAGTCAGAGAAAATGCCCAGAGCCAAGAAGTGAAGTGTCTTGTTTGTGGAACAATTCAGGCCAGGGTCACTAGATTGAAGAATATGATCTGGGAAGTAAGGTATAAGAAGATTGGTAAGGTAGAAGGTGACTGGGTTATAAAAGGCTTTGAATGATAAGATATTTTGTACTTGATCCTGAAGGGAGTAGGAACCCAGTAGTTTATTAAGTAGAGGGGTGACATGATTAGACCAGCATGATTAATTAGCATTTAACAATATCTACTATATGCCAGTTATTGCACGAAGTTCTATATATACAAAAAAGTCAAAGGATAGTCCCTATTCTCAAGGAACTCGCAATCTATTGGTGGATACAAAATGAAAACAGCAATGTACAAACAAGACATATAGGGATAAATTGGGGGCAGTCTCAAAGGGAAAGCTCTAAGATTGTAAAAGTGGTCTTGCAGAAGGTGAGACTTCAGCTAAGAGTTAAGTGAAGCCAGGGAAACCAAGAGTCAGAGATGAGGAGGGATAGACCTCTAATCAATCAATCAGTAAACATTTATTAAGTACCTACTGTATGTCAGGATATGGAATATTTTGTGAAGGAATAACAAGATGACCAGTATTACTGCCAGATTGCAAAATATGTGGAGGGAGTAAGGTGTAAGAAAATAGGAAAGGTTAGAAGGAGCATATTATAAAGTGCTTTATGAACGAAACAGATTATTTTATATTTGATCCTGAAGGTAATAGACAACTAATAAAAAAGAGATAAATTGAAGACAGAAAAGTTTTAAAATATGGAGGATGGAATTGAGGGAGCTCAAATGTGATAGTCTTAAGTGCTTTTTTTTTTAACAAAGTAAGATGATAATGAAAAGAGAAATGTATATTTAGATTAAACAAATATGGAGGTTTAGAATAAATTTTTCAGTCAATGTGATTGGGAGTCAATGAGATGGATAAAATGATTTATTCACAGCAATGATGTCCCACTTGAACTTAGAAAGTAAAAATTCATATTAGATATAATCAGTATGATTTCTTGACTATCCAGTATTGTTTAGTGACTTGGCAATAATTTTTTTTAAAAAAAGATAAATTGTAGGGATAAGTCAGGAACAACTAAATGATAGTGACTTGAGAAATTTAAATATGTCAGTGACAGCAAATTTGAAATGGAAGAATGAGTTTGGAGGAATATGAAATGAAGGCAGTGCCACTGGTAAGAGAGAAGTAGTAGGATACAATGTTCTGGATACCACAGTGACAATGTTGGAAGGGCAAGAAAATGGAGGTCAGAGTGCAGGAATTCCAATATTAAAAATCTGAGAGGTGATCAATTTTTAAGGCATGATGAGTTCTAACATAGATGCAAGTATTCATAAAAGTTGACGAGGTCAAGAAACTTTAAAATCAAGGTTTTATAAAGGTCAATCACTGAGGATGACCATAGGGAATAGAGTGGAAATAAAATTTGTAATGCAAGGTATAAAGCCTTTAAGGCCTTTATGAGGTCATTACTTTTTTTTTTCTTTTTACCAAACTATCTCTTGCCACATAACTACTATGAATAAAAAGTGATCTTTCCCCTCTGTAGCCAATTGCCTCAGAATGTTAAGTTGACTGGCTGATATTATTTCCAACTATGGTATAAATCACTTAATACTACATATCTCTTAGATAACATTTATAACTTAACCAAAGCTTTCAATGACCAAGCCCAAAGAAATTATGATAGATTGGCCAGCTAGGTAGCACAGTGGATAGAGCCCTGTCCCTGAAGTCAGGAGGAACTGAGTTCAAATCCAGATTCAGACCAAACATTTGACACTTACTAGCTGTGTGACCCTGGCAAGTCACTTAACTCCAATTGCCTAAAAGAAAAAAAAAGAAAGAATATGAGTCTTTTACATAGCCAATTATTATAAAATTTCCAATTATTAATGCAATTTCAAAAGTGAGGTAACATAAGAAACTGCGTGGTGAAACTAAGTTTCAGGTTACTTTTAATTATTTAAGATATGATTTAATTTTTATTATATAATTGTTGATTTTTCTTTTTGATATTTTTATATTATATTGCTTAACATAGTGACTAGGAACTAATCAAGAGGCTTCAATTTGAAAATTAAAAGGAGGGAGAACCTATATACACATATGCATACATCCACACATAAATGTATCTATTTAATTATGTATATGTGTGTATGTTAGTAAGGAGATTGAAATGGGAGAGACAGATATAGATGTAGAAACAGAGACTGAGACAGATAAGTAGATATGTAGATAGATGGATAGATAGATAGATAGATAAGACATAGATATAAGTATAGATGTAGATATAGGTATAAATATAGATATAGATGTAGAAATATCCTTGAGTCCAGGTACAACAGAGAACAGCAGGATCAAAACATAATAGCAACATAGTGGTTCAAGAATTCATAGGAGATACAATTCAGGAAAAAAGGAAAAATGAAAATACTTTGGGTATCAAATGTCATCGCAAATACAGAGAAAGTAGAAGTAAACAGAAGTGATATAGTAATCCAAACCCTAAATGATACATTTTAATTCAGACATATGTCTAAACATATATATATATATATATATATATGTCATACAAAAGGAATAGATTAGATCAAATAATCCATGAAAAGTAAGTGATGGTGGTTGCCAGAGAAGTTATATATTGATAGAAGTATACTACACTTCATTCTAGGTCAGAAGGAGGAATTCAAGGAACAGATCACACATATGGCAAAGAGGAAGTGTATATTACTAATGTGTGACCTTAACTTCCTTATCATCTGATATAATTATTTTTGAAAAATTAAAATATTTAATGAATTATTGACCTCCTTTGATGATAATGTATAAGTATGTACGTATATGAACACATATGTATAAATATACGAATATGTATGTGCACACATATATGCATATAAGTAAATATATTAATATATGTCAGCCATTGTGATAACTGCTGGGGCATACAAATACAAAGAAGCAAGATAGTCCTTGTCCTAAAAATGTCAAATTCTAATAAAAGAAGATCACATAAGTAATTTGGTGTTGGAAATGGGCGAGGACATAAGGCTTCATCTGGCCAAAGGAATTATAATACTGTGGTGGTTCTATGCAAGATGAGATTAAAACATACCTAGCAAATCCGATGTTCTCAGGAAAAGAACTGGAGTTCCAGTAGGAGGAGGAGAAAATATGGTTTGGAAATGGCCAGGAATATCTTTGAGAAATTATTCATCAAGGGAAATATCTCATAGTGTTATCACATTCAAAAAAAGGGAGCATTATGAGCAAAAAGGAGCATTAGTTAAACTATAGACTAGTGAATTTGATTCTTGACCAAATTTTTAGAACTTAACAGTTGGTTTTCTATTGGGGATTGAATGTATTCCAAATTGATTAAATGATCATATTTAAAAAGTTATGATCAATTAACCAATGTCAACCTGAAGTGGTCTCTAATGGAATGTGACAGGGCTCTAAAATCGGCCTTATTCTGCTTAAGGTTTTTAACATTAACTTGGATGAATACATATATGTGAGCTAGGCAACATGGCCTAGAGATAAGGCATTTTGGGCTTGTAACCAGAAAGCCTGTATTTAAGACCTAATACGAACACAAGGAATATCTGCAGAATGTAATGGAAAGTTTTTAACAGGAATTGTCTTATCATGCTTTCTTAAGCTTATTTTTGTAAGGCTGATTTTGGAATGCTACTCTAGAACTTTTCAGTTATCTCAATTAGATTCCCTCATATATGATTAGGCCCATTGTTGTAGCCTGTTGAGACCTTTGGGAACCTGGATGTCTATATTATTCTTTTGATCTAATAATTGATTTGCCCTGTCAAAAATGAAATGAAATTTTCCTGGCAAGATCTCTTCTTGTCAAACCCATCCTGGCTATCAGTGATCACAGCTTCCCTTAATGCTGTTATGATGTAGTCTATAATTTTGCCAGGAATAATGAGTCAAACTCGTTTGTATATAGTTTGAAGATTTTACCATTTTTTAATTGGAACATTTGCCCTTCTGTAGTCATATAAATGTCTCTTCTTTAAAGATCATCAATGATGTCTATCTAATCACATTTGATAGTTATTTAGGATGTGTACAAATTTTGTGTAGACCTGATGATATGAACTCACTGAGGGAAATAGGTGGTACCTCATCCTCTCATTTGTTTTGGACTTCTGGTCCATCCTAATGTTTTGTTTTGTTTCCTTCTATGCTTTGTGCAAATGGAGAAAAGATATGGGGTAGATGATAACCCAAATTTGACATATTTGGAACTGATTGAGTGACACAATCCAAACACTAGTCTTTAATATTTCATTGTTTACTTGGAAGGCATCTCTCATGTGATTTATAGGAAAGCTTAGGTGATTTTCAAAATTTCTGGTAACACAAAGTTTGGAGTGACAGCTATACATTGAGTGGCAAAATGAATGAATTATTTTTACTATTTTTTCTAGTGCTACACAATTTTTTGGTAGTTTAATTGGTATGACATTGGATAAGTAAATAAATTTAGGTAGAATTGTCATTATTATTATATAAGCTGAGCCTACTCATGAGGAATTTATATTTTTCCTATTATTTAGATCTTAATTTATTTGTGTGAAAAGTGTTTTGTAATTATGTTCATATAATTCTTGGATTTGTCTTGGCAGGTAGATTCCCAAATATTTTGTATTGTCTACAGTTATTTTAAATGGAATTTCTCTATCTCTTACTGATGAGCTTTGTTGGTAATATACAGAAATGCTGATCATTTATGTGAATTTATTTTATATTCTGCAGTCTTGCTAAAGTTGTTCATTGTTTCAAGTAGTTTTTTTTAGTTTATTTTCTAACACTCTCTAAGTATACCATCATGTTAACTGCCAAGAGTGATAGTTTTGTTTCCTCATTGTCTGATTCCTTTAATTTCTTTTTCTTCTTTTATTGCTAAAGCTAACATTTTTAAAGATAATAGGTATCCTTGCTTCACTCCTGATCTTATTGTGAAGGCTCCTAGCATATCTCCTTTACATATAATGCTTGCTGTTAGTTTTAGATACATATAGCTTGTAATTTTGAGGAAAACTCCATTTATTTCTATGTTCTCTAGTGTTTTTAATAGGAATGTGTGCTGAATTTTTTCAAAGGCTTTTTTCTGCAGCTATTGAGATAATCATATGTTTTCTGTTAGTTTTCTTATTGATATGGTCAGTTATCCTGATAGTTTTCCTAATATTGAAAAAGGCCTGAATTCCTGGTATAATCCCCACCTGATCATAAGTTATTATCATCCTGATAAATTGCTGTAATATCTTTGCTAATATTTTATTTAAAATTTTGCATCAATATTCATTAGGGAAATTAGTCTATAATTTTCTTTCTCTGTTTTGGCTCTTCCTGGTTTAGGTATCAGCACAATATTTGTGTCATAAAAGGAATTTGGTAGGACTCCTTTTTTTGCTTATTTTCCCAAATGGTTCATATAAATGTGGAAGTAGTTGTTCTTTAAATGTTTGATAGAAAACATTTGTAAACCTAGCTGGTTCTGGAGATATTTTTCTTAGGAAATTCATTAATGGCTGGTTCAATTTCTTTTGCTAAAATGGAGTCATTTAAGTATTTTATTTTATTCTCTCTTAATATGGTCAATTTATATTGTTATAAATATCCACCTCTTTCATTTAGATTGTCAGATTTATTGGCATACAGTTGGGCAAAATAGTTCCTAATTATCTCTTTAATTAAATCTTCATTGGTGGTGAATTCAGCCTTTTCATTTTTGACACTGCTAGTTTGGTTTTCTTCTTACTTTTTTTAATCAAATTTAACAAAAGTTTTTCTATTTTATTGTTTTTTTTCATAAAACCAGCTCTTTCCATAATTTTCATACTTTCAATTTTATTAATTTCTCTTTTTATTTTCAGAAATTAAATTTGGTCATTGATTGGAGTTTGTTTGTTTTTTTAATTTGTTCTTTTTCTAGCTTTTTTTTTTTTTTTGGTGCATGCCCAATTCATTTATTTCCTCTTTCTCTATTTCATTTATGTAAGCATTTAGAAATAAAACAAAATTCCCCTATGAACTGTTTTGACTGCATCCCACAAATTTGGGTATGTTGTCTCATTATTGTCATTCTCTTTGATTGAATTATTGATTGTTTCTATGATTTGTTGTTTGATCCATTCATTCTTTAGGACTAGATTATTTAGTTTCCAATCAATTTTTAGTCTATCTTTCCATGGCCCTTTATTACATGTAATTTAAATTGCATCATGATCTGAAAAGGATGCATTTAATATTTCTACCTTTCTGCATTTGATTGTGAGGTTTTTATGCCCTAAAACATTGTCAACTTTTGTGTAGGTGCCATGTACCACTGAGAAAAAGATATATTCCTTTCTATCCCCATTCAGTTTTCTCTTGAGGTCTATCACATTTAACTTTTCTAAATATCTATTCACCTACTTAACTTTTTCTTGTTTATTTTGTGGTTAGATTTATCTAGTTTAGAGAGGAGGAGGTTGAGATCCCCCACTAGTATATTTTTGCTTTCTATTTCTTCCTATAACTCACTTAACTTCTTTAAAAATTTGGATGCTATACCACTTGGTGCATATATGTTTAGTATTGATATTATTGCATTGTCTATGGCAGTGCTTCTTAACCTGTAGGTCACAACCTCATATAGGGTCACATAACTTAATGTTGGGGTCCTAAAAATTTTGAGAACAGTAAAAGGTTTTTGAATGCTAATGACCAAAAATTAATTCACAGTCAGCACATCTGGCAGCACTTGCCTGTGCTGCATCATGCAGCCTTGGTTCTCAACTTGCAACATGCACACTTTGCACTGCTCCTGCTGCCATGCCACACAACAACATGAAATGCTGCCAGAAACACCTTGACTCCAATTTGAGACTGTTGTAAGTTATGAATTGCAGTTTTTACTATACACACAAAGTTTTCTACTCTTACAGAAACATAATAGTTTAATTACAGAAAATAAAGACTTTTAATATTTTCCTGCCATCATTTCTCAGCATGTAAGTATCATATTAGTATATCTTTCAATTGTACTTTGTTAGAATGTTTGATTTTAAAAATTGATGTTATCTCCTTTTACAGAAAGAGTGTTTAATTGCAGCATGTGCCGGTCCAAACCATGCACTCTCTTACAGCCAGATCAGGCAACCAGGGTCATACTCACCGGTCTTTGGGGTCACCCGGATTTACCAGAGACGAGACAACCAGGAGGTGCAAAAACCTGAACTTTATTCAATAATCATCACAGCAAGGCCAGGCAGGAAAGCACACGCGCACGAGCAGGAGCAAAAGCCGACTCCACCCCCATCCCTACAGTACTTTTAAGTCTTCCACGTCCCTCCTCCTCAGCCCACCCATAGTGACTCGTCGAGGATCAAATATTGGAAGGGGATGTCTAGCATAGTGCCCAGACAAAGGGAGCATACGTGGCACAGGAAGTGGGGCCTAGGTATTTGGAAGGAGGCGTGAGGGATCAGTGCATAGACAAAGGAGAATGTACATGGTGCAGGAAGTCGGGCCCAGATACCGGGGGGAGGCATCTGGGGTCAGTGCTACACCTAGGGAGCATACGTGACTCAGGAAGTCAGGTTTGGTCACAGGAAGGAGGCGTCTGGGGTTAGCGTGGTACCTAAGGAAGGAGGCTAGACAGAGAGAGCTTGTTCTCTGCCGTCCCACTCCCAAGTGGCACAGCCCCTGCCTCAGGAGTACGTACTCCAGCTACTTCCTTGTACCTTGTTTCTTCTCCAGCTTGTCACAGCTCCACATAGCACTGCCCCTGCCTCGGGAGCATGAGCTCTGGTTGCTTCTCCGTATCCAGATCCCATCCCAGTTCACCACAACTCCGCCCAGCACAGCCCCTGCCTCAGGAGCATGAGCTCCGGTTATTTCCTAATACCCAGTTCCCGTCCCATGTTGCCACAACCTCCACTAGGCAGTAGCTAACACCAGACAATCCCTCACAGCAGCAGAGACAAAATACCTTTAATAATATTTCTCCACCATCACTGCTGTATGTGTATGTAATTGTGAACATTATTTTTTAATTAAAGCACAAACAAATGTAATTTCATACACTAAAGCTAATATTTACTTGAGAAATTATTAGCAATATTTACTTACATTTCATGACAATTTGACAAGAAAATAAGATATGTTAGATCTTTTTTGCAATATGAATCTACTTCTAATAATAATGATTGTGTGGAGAAATCTCTTTGCTTAATTTGTAATGAAGTTTTGGCTGCAGACAGCATGAATCCAGCCAAACTAAACTGACATGCAGCATGCTACAATAAACCAAAGGAATATTTTGAATGACTTTTAAAGTTTTCAAATAAAGAAAAACAACATTGTGAGAAATTTGTTACTGTCAATGAAAAGTATTTATTTGCATCTTATGAAACTTCTTATTTAATTGCAAAAACTAAAAAGTCTTACATGATAGGAAAAGATCTTGTGTTACCTGCTGCTATTAAACTATCAGATGTAGTTCATGGAAAAAAGAGTGGTGATAATTTTTTTAATTGCTTTATTGGAAAATATTGTTTTCCAAAATAATTTCTGAAATTAGTAATGACCAATTCCAGCAGCTTATTACCAGGCTTAAGGGTACCCCAAAGTTTGCAATTTGAAAGATGAAACAATATATATTTCTAATATGGCACAGTTGTTACTTTATGTAATGAAGCATACATGAGGAATTATTGTTTTGTCCCTCTTTGGAAGGGCATCCAAGAGGGGAAGATGTCTCTCTCTCTCTCTCTCTCTCTCTCTCTATATATATATATATATATATATATATATATATATATATTAAAGTGGATGAATTTTTCACAAATGAAGGTTTATAGTGCAAAAATTGCACTGGAGTCTGCACAGACAGTCCTGGAGCAATGATGGGCAAGAATGTTGGATTTGGGGGCAGCTAGGTGGTGCAGTGCATAGAGCTCCAGCCTTGGAATCAGGAGGACCCGAGTTCAAATCTGGCCTCAGACACTTGACACTTAACTAGCTATGTGAACCTGGGCAAGTCACTTAACCCCAATTGCCTCACCAAAAAGCCAAAAAAAAAAAGAATGTTGGATTTGCAACAAAAGTTAAAATTGGTGGAAATGAACATATGACTTATACTCGCTGCATGATCCCATCTGGAGGCACTCAAGGCCAAAAAAATATATCACCAGAGTTAAATGTTGTGCTTTGTGATGCTATCAAAAGCCATGACCTTAACAGTCATTTGTTTTCAAACCTTTCCAGAGGCATGGACTCCAATTACAAAAGCTTATTACTACATGCAGAGGTAAGGTGGCTCTCAAGAAGGCAAAGCTTAAAGAGTACTGAAACTGAAAGGTTAAGTTGTCATATTTTTGACTGAACAGAAATCCAATTTTGTTAATTTTTTTCATTATGAATTATGGCTCTCAAAACTATGTTATTCATAGGACATTTTCAAATGACTCAATGAATTGAAGATGTCACTTCAAAGAAAATGTTAACATATTTATATTAAAAGATAAAATTAAAAATTTTACTAACAAAGTTAATGTATGGAAGAATAGGGTGGAAAATAATTCTTTAGAAATGTTCAAAGTGGGAAAAAAAATTTCCAAATAAATAATGGAAAAATGGAAAAAAAAGAAATGTTCACAGTTGCAAATAATTTTATAATTGAAAATAACCTTCCCAAAGACTTAATTGTAAGAGTAGTAATTGATTATCTGAATGCCTAGAGACACAGTTTCAGAAATACTTCCCTTCAAATTTTGATCCTAAAAAAAAAATAAGTTGGGTTGATAAACCACACTCAGTTGAAATTTTAAAAAAAATCAGTCATCTACCATTAAAAGTTCAAGAAGAATTTGCCAAGTTATCAAGCAACAGAGGTTTAAAACTTGAGTTATCTAAAAATATTAAATGAATTTTGGCTTGGGATTAGGACAGAATTTCCAAAAATTTCTGAAATGGGCCTAAGAATACTTCTGCTATTTTGTGCTTTCTATTTACATGAAGCAGCATTCTCAGCACTGAGGATTATAAAATCAAAATGTTGATCAACTCTGAAAAATGTTGAAGATGCTCTACATCCTACAGTATCCAATATTCTGCCAAAATTTAATTCTTTATGTGAAAATAAACAAGCACAATCATCTTATTAGTATGCAAATTTGCTTTCATCTTCAATAAATTATAAAATTATATATACACATATATATCAAAGAATTGTTTTAAAATAAATTTATGATTTATTATCAGTAAATGTTTGATTTGTATGCCATTTTGTGTACCTGTATTCCCAGGATTGCATAAAGATTTTGTGGGTGAAAAAGGGTCATAAGTAGGAAAAAAGTTTTAAGAAGCCCTGGTCTGTGGCATCTTCCTTAACTCTTTCAATTAGATGTTTTTGTTTTGTTTTGTTTTGTTTTTGCTTTTTCATTGTCTGAGATCAGGATTGCTTCTCATGCTTTATTTACTTCCACTGAAGCATAATAGATTTTGCTGCAGTCTTTTACCTTTATTCTTTGTGTATCTATCTGCTTCACATGTATTTCTTTTAAACAACATATTGTAGGATTCTGGTTTTTAATCCCTTCTGCTATCCACTTGCATTTTATGGGAGAGTTTATCCCATTCAAATGCATGGTTATGATTATTAACTGTGCATTGCCCTCCATCCTTTTTTCCCCTGTTTATACTTTTCTATCTCCTTTCACCCTGTTCCCCTCCTCACCAGTGTTTTGCTTCTAATCACCACCTCCCTCAATCTGCCCTCCCCTCTATCAGCCCCCTTCCTTTTCTTTCCCCTTTCCCCACTTACTTCTGCCCTGCATTCTATCAGCCCCCCCATTCCTTTTTTTTCCCCTTTCCCCTCTACCTTCTTATTCGGTGAGATACATTTCTTTACCTAATTGAGTGTTTATTTTATTCCCACTTTGAGCCAATACTGTTGAGACTAAGATTCAAACAATTCTCATCCTCTCCCTTCTTTTCCTCTATTGTAATAGATTTTTGTGCCTGTTCATGTAATGTAATTTACCCTATTCTGCCTATACCTTTCCCCTTCTCCCAGTAACTTCATTTGTTTTCACCCCTTAATTTTTTTTAATGTCATCACATCAAAGTCAACTTATACCTGCACACTCTGTCTACATGTACCCCTTCTAACTACCCTAATAAATGTACAGTTCTCAAGAGTTACAAGTATCATCTTCCTGTTTAGGGATATAAACAGTTTAACCTTATTGAATAACAGTTTTTTTTCCTTTCCTGTTTATCTTTTTATGTTGCTCTTCAGCCTTTTATTTGAAGACGCTATTTTCTGTTCAGCTCTATTCTTTTCATCAGGAAAGTTTGAAAGTCCCCTATTTCATTGAATGTCCCATCTTTTCCCCTGAAAGATTGTACTCAATTTTGCTGAGTAGTTGATTCTTGGTTGTAATCCAAGCTCCTTTGGCTTCTGGAATATCATATTCCAAGCCCTCTGATACTTTAATGTAAAATCTGTTAAGTCCTGTGTAATCCTGACTGTGAGTCACCAATATTTGAATTGTTTCTTTTTGGCTGCTTGCAGTTTTTTCTGTTTGACCTGAATAATTCTGGAATTTGACCTCAATATTCCTCAGAGTTTTCATTATGGGATCTCTTTCAGGAGGTGATCAGTGAGTTCTTTCAACAACAATTTTACCCTATGGTTCCAAGACATCAGAGCAGTTTTCCTTGATGATTTCTTGAAAGATGTTATCCAGACTCTTTTTTTGATCATGGCTTTCAGGTAGTCCAAAAATTCTGAAATTATCTCTGCTGGATCTATTTTCCAGGTCAGTTGTTTTTTTTCTTTTTTTCTTTTTTCCAATGAGGTATTATACATATTTTTTTCTATTTTTTTATTCTTTTGATTTTGTTTGATTGATTTTTGATGTCGCATACAGTCATTACCTTCCACTTCTCCAACTCTAATTTTTGAAGAAATATTTTCTTCATTTACCTTTTTTACAACCAATTCCATTTGTCCAATTACACTATTTAAAGAATTGTTTTGTTCAGTGGATTTTTATTTCAATTTGGCCAATTGTATTTGTTAAGGAATTGTTTTCTTCAGTCAAATTTTGTGCTACATTTCCCAAGCTGTTGACTCTCTCTTATATAACTCTCATTTCTTTTCCCATTTTTTTCTATCTCTCTTATTTGATTTTTACAATCCTTTTTGAGCTCTTCCAATAAGACGTTTTGGGCTTGAGACCTATTCATATTCCCCTTTGAGGCTTCACAAGTAGGCATTTTGACATTGTTACCTTCTTCTGAGTTTGTGTTTTAATTTTCCCTATCATGATAGTAGCTTTCTATGATCAGGGCTCTTTTCCGTATTTTTTGTTTTGTTTTGTTTTGTTTGTTTGTTTGTTTGTTTGAATCCATCTTGAGACTTTTAAAGTTTAGCTCTGCTCCTGTAACACAGGGTACACTGTCCCAAAAATTCTTGTACTGCAGGGCCATGGATCTGGTCCCTGGGTTTCTGTTCCAGGGTCTCCTGGGTCTGTGGCTTGCTCACTGTGCTGGTGTGGCCCAGCATAGTCATGCCTGTTGTGCTATATCCAATGGCTGGCAATTTGTCTTCTCCCCTGGGGTTGGAGTCCTCATAGCTGACCTGTTGTGCCACTGGCCTACTGAACCAGGTCCTAGGAGCCTTGGATGTTGCTCTATGCTGTGGCTAAGAGCCTACTGCTATCTTGCCTGCACACCTTCTGTGCTGGACTGAGCTTCCCATTTATTCAAGTCAGATAGACCTTTCCTGAAGTCCTTCTAAGTTATCTTAATGTGGAAAATTGTTTCACTCTGTATTTTTGTATGTTCTGTCACTCCAGGATCTGCTTAGAGGTTTGATTTAATGTTGCTTTTGAGGGAAACTGGGGAGAGCTCAGACAACTTCCTATCTTCTCTCTGCGATCTTTGTTCTAGCTTGGGGAATTTTCTAAATGGATTTTGTGGCCAGGAGTAGGTTGGATGAAATAACCATGAGATTCCTTCAATTTCTTAGTTGCTGTGATTCTGTGAGACTTGGATCTCAAACTAATTCACTGTATGACTTTAGATAAACCATTGGATCTTCTTTAATAGAATTGCAGACATATTCTTGAGTACTGAATACATTGTTTTATTTGTGGTGTAGGATTAATAAAAGGAATAAAGAATGAAACATCTGTAACACAAATTCTGTCCATAGTTTTTCTTAGACATATGCATCCCTCAGATAATATATAGTCTACTCCAGACCCAGGGTTTCTAAGAAAGTTTTGGTTTGTTTAGCCTTCTAAATTTCATCCATGAGTGGATAAAGGAATGTAGATGATTGAAGACAGTTCCCATGTCATGTTTAACTCATACCATGCAGTAATACTGGGCATTAGATGAAGCTTCATGAACTCTGGGTTCAAGATTGGGGCCCCTTTTACATGGTCAATGACTTGGGATCTGATATTTTCCCATTCTCTATCAAATTAATGGTGAGGACCTCCAATTATAATTCACCACGGCTAGTACTTGTACAGCAGGATGACGAATCTCAATAACAGGACCTAACAAGACTTGTCATCAATGCACTCTGGCATCCCTACCATTTCCAATCTTCAACTCTTTAGTTCTAGTCTATCATTGCAGAAAAATACATCACAGCCCTTCTCAAGAATGACATTCATTTCCTTGTCTATTGAGCCTCTCCTTTATTGTGATTCTTCTCAGTTCTATTGCATACTTCCTCTCTTACTGACCAGCAGCAACCAAAGCTCTACTATTCCATATGTTAGGGGAAGCGAAGGAAGGGTAAGAGGATGCTATGGTTGGAATCCTTTTCCTTCAAGCACCAACACACTTCACCCCAATCTAACACACTATTAAAAATGCCTTATCCTTCATTACATTTACCTGGAAGTACATTTTCCTTTTTGATCATGCTCTTCCTAATAGTATGCTTACTGGTAATACTTACCATGTTGCCATTTCCATAGCCCCTTTAGAAGAAAGGGGGAAGGGAGAGAATTATTGAAATAGTACTTTGATGCACATAAGAAGAAATTAATATAAGTTCATTGAATTTAACTCTATTGCTAAACATATATATCTATATATACTCTCATCTTATTGTCCCCAGGACCAATCTCTTATTCAACAAATCAAAGAAAAAAACTGTAGAACAAATTAGACAATTTCTAGCCCAGTGGCTTCCTTTTTTTTAAATGAAAAAACTGAAGGAAAGAGAACTTTAGTGCCTTGCTTAATACCACTCAGTTAATGTCAGGGTCTTAATTGTTCAAACGTACAATTTGTCTGTAGACTTGCCCTTTCTCATTGCTGATAGTCTGCTATTGAGAGTAGCTTTTGCTAGTAAATTATATCATAAGCAAGGTAGCATTAGGGAGTGATGTATAGTGCTAGACTAATTCCTTACACAAATATGCCCTGAATAACGACAGTGTTTCATTTATACATCTTAAAAGCCATATTGCTTTTTGCATTGTAAATACTTACCATGTCTGGAGAACTAAATCCCTAGTGACAACATAGCATATGCTGTATTTTTGTATAATATCTTTCATACAAATATCAGATTCATGATCCAACTGCTATCAAAAGATGTCATTGCTATTTGTAGCTGGGAGGCAAACTTCTACTTGGACATTTCTAAATATTTGGTCAGGAAAAAAAAACAAACTTCCGATCTTCACATAGTTTGATGCAAATGGAATTTGTTTCTCATACTGACATGAGGCGTGTGTGTGTGTGTGTGTGTGTGTGTGTGTACATACATATACATATATACACACATATATGAGTAGTTTAAATAGCAACAGTCTTACATTTGGTTCCAGGTAAAGGAATTAACAGCTTGTGTGACACCTAATTACATCCAATTATAACTCACTTGACCTGTTTGATGGACTAAATCAGGCAGATGAGCTAAATCAGCTTCAGAGTAATCAACAAACTTCAAACTCATTGGTGAATTAGAGGGATGTTTACCCCAAGCATGTGAAGACTTCTTCCTGAGGAATGGAAGGATAAGGACAATTTGTCCTGACAGTCATGAAGGTGGTTGAAGCAGGCACGGTGGAGTGCTTAGAGTTTGATCAGGTCATCCACTGCATGCCCAGCCACTGCCAGTCATCCTGACTTGTCTTCCTACTTGCGTTCAATGACTCTGGAAGAGAGAGTGAGGTTGACAACTTTCTGCAACTCTGCTTCACTTAAATCCAATTCATACACAAATCAACACATTACCTCATAATGTAATTGATCCTCCTGGAAAAGGAACAACAACAACAACAATCTAAAGGAAGTGGCATCCCGATATTACTAATTTCTTTAAAATGAATAGAGAACTCCAAGAGTTCAGGTGAGAAACATAATGCTACTCAAATAGCATACACAGTCCTTAGGAGACTGGTAAAATAGGGTTCATTGTGACAGTATTTGGGGAGAGAAATTTTAGGATGAGATGGAGTGAGACCTTTTTGTAAAATGTTTCCTGAAAGCCCAATATTTTCATCTATCACTGATCCTAGAGTTAATTCTATATGGTATAATAATTCTTGATTGAAAATATATACACATATATATACACATATATATGTGTGTATGTGTATATATGCTTGTGTGCATGTATAGTAGTCTCATTATATGGATTTACATTTTAAAAAGATTTTACAGTTTGCTAAACATATTCATAATTAATATTTGTGAACACTGTTCTTATTTTGACATAGACAAGACTAGTGTTTCATATCCTTCCTAGGTTGAGGGGTGGAATAACTTCTTGGAGTATATATGTAAGCCACCCCAGGTGCCAATCCAGGTATCTTCATTTCATTTCCACTGCATATATGTCTGCAGTTGTAGGTTTTAGTCTTGAGCAACCTGCTCACTACTAGTAGAGTTTTTCAGATTATATCCTGCTTAAATTTTCTTACCAGGTTTCTGTCCAGGGTTTTTATCTAAGGGAATGATTTAAGCATATCATAATTCAAAACTTGGATCTTGCCCCCATTTCATTGAGATTCTAAACTCTTTTCCAGTGTCATGGAACTCATGTATATGTAGATTAAATGGATTCTTTACTAGAAGGAAAATGAAATTGACAATGCCCTCTTTAAAATTCCTGAGTATAAAGTGACCTGTAGCTTCTAGGGAAGTTTGAAACAGCAATTACTCATAGCTGTTATTCTGTACTTGTTTTTTTCTAGCCATGCACAAAAACTAAATTGATAAGGTAAGACTGGTAAAATAGGGTTCATTGTGACAGTATTTGGGGAGAGAAAATTTAGGATGAGATGGAGTGAGACCTCTTTGTAAAATGTTTCCTGAAAGACCAATATTTTAATCTACCACTGATCTGAGAGTTAATTCTATATGGTATAATAATTCTTGATTGAATATATATATATATATATATATACACATATACATATACACATATATTCCTCCTCCCACCTCCTTCTACCAGAATACTTTGATCTTAGAGGTAAAAGACATGAGATACTTTCTGCCTCAATTTACCACATTATTTTACTGCCACCTGGTTGGATATGTATTGGCCATCATTTGCTACCACCATGGGCTCTTCAGTGCCCTAGGCAACAGCTAGAGAAATCTATGCTGGATAACTCAAAGGCTGGTCACCAGAGGGTCCTAAGATAAAATATTCAAGTTTTCTCTCACAAGTCTTTGGAGTTTTTCTCAGTTGTGTTATTTCACATGGCAACAGTCCTACAGGCAGCTGTTATGTTTCTTGAGTAATTCATTTCCATAATTCCCATTTTTCTCTGACACTTTGACACAGCAAGAAAAAAAGAGGTAAAGTTAAGCAGAGATTTTTTTTCCCCTTAGAACATCATAGATTCAGAACTATAAGGGAACTAAGAATTATTTTACGTATGAGAAAACTGAGATTCAGGGAGATTTCATCCTTGCAGAAAGTTTATTAGATAAGCATTATTATACAGATTTTTCAAGTAGATAAAAGGAGGACCAGAGAATATAAATGATTGCCTAAGGTCATAAGCTCAGTTTCTTTTTCTTTTTTCTTTTTCCTGACAGTACTAGTACTTGGACCCAGATTGCCAGGAAAGTGCTCTTTCCCCTATGTCACACTATGTTGTATGAAATTTTAACCTAGTATGATTAAAAGAAAGAGAAATGCCAAATAATTTTTAAATCCCCCATTCTCTTCCCCACTCCACTCTGTCTACCCCCATGTAAACTTACATCAAAATCAAGTGAAGACAACAAATGAGATTGCGAATGCAATGCTGACACATGGAGTGGAAGAGAATGGTAAAGGAGTAAAATGAAAGATACCAGTTACCCTGCTGTAAAGTGTTAGAAAAGCACATCCTCAAAAAAAAATCAAACAAAAAAATAAAACAATACAAAACAAAACAAACAACAACAAAAAAACCCTTCTTCTCTGACCTGTGATCTTCATTAAAGTCAGTTCCTATCTAGCCTTTTCATGTAGTGATCCTACAAATGTGACATGTGACAGAAAGAAGCTATCATTCAAATAATTTTGACCTAGCACAATCACATAGATAAGAGAAGGCTAACATTATTCACCCCCTTAAGCAAGTTACATATTTACTTTATGTCTTAAGAACATGTTAAATGAAGGGTCCCTTTGATGAGGGGGCCAAAACTTTATTGCTATTATGGAGTGAATAAAAGGTAAGGATTAGAACACTAAGCAACAGAAGCAGGGAACGTTATAAGATTGGAGGTGAGAGGGGTCAAAATAGAGCCTTAGGAAATGGAACCTGTTGCGAGACCATTTACTTCTATCTCTGGTTTGATATGATCTTTTCATTTTGATGGAAGCTGTAGGGTTTACTAAGTTACTATTATTGTATTCTCATCAAAATAAGAGACTTACAAATCTCCTAGATTGAAAACTCAGGCCCTGACACACTCACCTCTTTCCTTTTCTTCTACAGTGTAAAGAGCTTTGCTGATATAGAATGAGTCTCATTGTAATTTTGTCATTCTTTTGCCATACCGAGCTGGCACCTTCCTCAACCCCCCAAAAAAGGCATTGAAGAGAGATGCAAAAGAAAATTTGGGGAATATGAACCTTTCAAATACATTTTTGAAAGGTAATTAATGACCATTGACAAATAGATGGGAATAGTTTAAATAAAATGCCTATATTAATACAAACATGTATAACCTTAGAGCCATGCTATATCCACTTCCCTGGATGTAAAACTAGACTTCTTCCTATCTTCATATTAAATGGATGAAAATTTTCAAAAACCTAATTTGGCTCTGAGTAACTGGCAGACAATGGACCTACAGCTTCCTCGATTGAATCAACTTAGCATGCCAGCTACAGATGGGTCTCTATCACCTCCTGTCAGGGAGTGCATTAACATTGTCAGCCCCCAATACCCAATTAAATTAATTCCATCACAGACAAACAATATGAGGTTTAAATGTCCTGGGTATCTTTTTTTTTTTTTGAAGTACATGCAAACTCATTTGGCCTTCTAGTAGTGGGGGTGGCCTCCTGGTTAACTTGACAGGAAATAAAAAAAATAACATGTGCAAAACCAAGCCAGCAACTGTCTGGGTATTATTTTTCTTTTACATTAGAAACCTTATCTCCTCACCAATAAGAAGGAGTTATTTTTCCCTTGGTAGCCTAGATTCCATTGCCTTAGAATCCTATTTCACTCTTAGGAGCACTAGAACATTACAAAGATTCCCACTTTACTGACAACAGACACCACTTCTGCTCTCTTCCCCATCCCCAACCACACACACACACACATACACAAACACACACACACACACACACACACACACACACACACACACGCATGTGCACACACACAGCAAAAGAGAGAAAGGGGGATTTCTTCCCTTTCTGGGCTCCCCTTTAATGTAATTGACGCACAAAGATTTCACAAACATATTCACCTTATTTTATTGTGACTGAACTTCAAAATTTTAGTTATTACCATTTTTTCCTCTTTTTCCCCTAAGTCACATTCTGTCATTTGGGGCCGTGTTTAATTATAAGATGGAAATGTAGAGCTGCTTAGCAGGTAACATTTTGTGAGGAGTCATCCAGAAATTGATGGAAAATGAGATTCACTGTTGATGGTATCTCTCATTTAGGGATTCAGCTTCTGAAGACATAATAGCATAATACATATAGTAACAACTCAGAGGATGCTTTTGGTTACTATCCTCATTTCTTTCAATGACCTTTCCATTTCTTATATCCTCTGTGTGTGTGTGTGTGTGTGTGTACTGCAATTAACTGCTTTAGAAATATCAGAATCTCTCTCTCTATGATCATTTCCCACCCAAATCTAATGGAATGGTACTATCATGGATTTAAAAAGTACCAATGATGTCAGTGGTATACCTAGCCTAGCCTATTTATGGTTCATTTTTAATACCCCCACTCTATTATAAGACAAAATTATTTTCAATAATAATAAAATGATTGAAAATGAATAAATACTGCTAGAAAAACACAGAGCAGTGAAAATGTTGTTATAGAATTCTCTCTTTATATATATATATGTATTTATGCGAATATGTGTGTATATACACACATTTATATTAATTATAACATTTAAGAAAATAAAAACATTACAGAAAAATGGGAGGAGGAAATGTAATGAATTTTACTTTTAAATTATATTAACTAATCATTTTTTCTAGTTTCAGGAGCCAAGATGGCAGAATAAGCAGTAACTGATATAACTCTTCCACATTCGCTGCCAAACAACAAAATAGTGCCCCCCCAAACAAATCTAGGAACAGCAGAACCAGTAAAAGGGGGGGAAATCTTTTAGCACAAGAAACTTGTAAGATTAGCAGTAAAGGTCTGTCTCACTCAGGTAAAAGGGGAGTGCAGTCTAGGACAGGAAGGGTCCAGCAAAGCAGCAGCAAGCTGCACTTCAGCAAACCAGCAGGAGATCTTAACTCCTAGTGTAGTGGAGTAGGCAAAAACTAACACCAAGACCCTTCACATGCCTCAGAATAGCCAAGGGAACAATGCGCTCCAGCTCAGAGAACCACCACATGCTTCAGTATAGCCCTGGTAAACAGGGAGCCTCCTGTGGCCAGACCATCACATGTTTCAGTATAATGCTGGCAAAACAAAGAAAGAATCCATTGGCTTCAGCACATACCAGACACCAGCCCTAGGATCCAGGATCAGCACCAGAGAAGCTGCTAGACCCCAATGGCTTCCAGTACTGTTATCCACCTCTTCAACCTCTCAGGGCAGTACTAGACATAAGTGTCCCCACTGGTTCTCAGGGCAACATCAGTGCAGCACCATATTACAGCCAGGACCTGCAGTCCCTGGCACAAAGAAGCCTGGGACATTTCCCCTTTCACCCTGGGAGTAGAACTCAAATTTAAAAGGAAGGGAAAAGCCCAAAAAAGATGGGCAAAAAAAAAGCAAGAAAAAAAAGAATTTAACCACAGATATTTATTATGGTTTCAGGGAAGATGAAGATACAAACTCAGGAGAGGACAACAATGTCAAAACACCTATGGGCACCCTCCACCCCCAAAATGGGAAGTGGTTTCAAGCCCAGAATGAACTCAAAAAAGAGATTAAAATCATATAAGAGAGGGAGCTTAAAAAAGTAAAAAAGGAAAAGAAGACAATGGGTTCAATAGACCTAAACTTTATATCCCCACATGGAAAGATGATACTTGTAATTCTTTAAAAATGTACCACTAATAGTACAGCTAGAAAGAATGTACATAGACAGAGGGTATGGGTATAAGGTGAATTGGAAGGAATGACAAAAAAATAATTAAAGGATGAGAAAGAGGAGTTGAAATGGGATAAGTGGTTTTCAAATGAAGAGGCACAAAACCTATTAAAGTGGAGTGAAAGATGTGAGGATGGGTGATGGACAGGGGTATGAATAGGATGGAGGGAAATATATAGGTAGTAAGCATAACTGTGAATGTGAATGGAATAAACTTTCAAAAAAATGGAAGCAGATAGGGTGATCTCTAATCCTACAATATGTCATTTAGAAGGAATACATTTGAAGCAAAGAGACACACACAGAAGGGGATGGAGCAGAATCTATTATGATTCAGCTGAAATAAAAAAAAAAGGACTACCAATCCTGATCTCAAACAAAGGAAAAGCAAAAATAGACCTAATTAAAAGAGATAAGGAAGCAAACTACATTTTGCTAAGAAGCACTATAGATAATAAAATAATTTCAATATCAAACATATATGCAACAAGTGGTATGCCATTCAAATTCCTAAAAAAAGAAGTTAAGTGAATTACAGGAAGAAATAGATAGCACAAGAAAAGACACAGTACTTATTGACCATTGGAACCTAATGTTTGATAAACCAAAGACCCCAGGTTTTGGGATAAGAACTCACTATTTGAAAAAATACCTGCTGGAAAAACTGGAAAATGGTATGGCAGAAACTAAGCATAGACCAATATCTTACACTGTATACCAAGATAAAGGCCTAATTTCTAAAATATATAGAAAATGGAGTCAAATTTAGAAGAATACAAGTCATTCCCCAATTGATAAATAGTCAAAGGATATGAATATTCAGTTTTCAGATGAAGAAATTAAAACTATCTATAGTAATATGAAAAAAATCTTCTAAATCACTATTGATTAGAGAAAGGCAACTCAAACAACTCTGAGGTACTACATCATACCTATTAGATTGGCTTACATGACAAAACAGGAAAATGATAAATGTTGGAGAAGATGTGGGAAAATCGGAACACTAATGCATTGTTGGTGGAGGTATGAAATGATCCAACCATTTTGAAAAGCAATTTGTAGCTATGCCCCAAGGGCTATAAAAATGTGCATACCCTTTGACCCAGAAATAATATTTCTAGGGCTGTATCCCAAAGAGATAAAACAAATGGGAAAAGGACCCACATGTACAAAAAATATTTAAAACAGCTATTTCTGTGGTGACAAAGAATTGGAAATTGAGAGAATGCCTATCAATTGGTGAATGGCTGAACAAGTTGTGGCATATGAATGTAATGTAATACTATTGTGCTATAAGAAATGATGAGCTGGCAGACTTCAAAAAAAGCCAAAAACCTGGGAAGACTTACATGAACTGATGCTGAGTGAAGTAAGAAGAACCAGGAGAACATTGTATGCAGTAACAGCCACTTTCTGACACGCCTGACTTTGATAGACTTGACTCTTCACAGCAATGTAAGAATCTAAGACGACTCCAAAAGACTTACAATGGAAATTGCTATCCACACCCAGAGAAAGAAATATGGAGTCTGAAATGCAAATTTGCTCTCCTTTTCAATTGTTGTTTTGGTTTATTGATTCATTCTCATGTTTTCTGCCATCAGTTCTAATTGTTCTTTACATAATGACTAATGGGAAAATATGTTTAACATGAATGTATAAGTAGAGCCTATAGAAGATTGTACAGCATCTGGGTGAGGGGGATAAGTGGGAGGGGGAGCTGCCTACTTGTTTCCAGGTTTGGGGAAGAGACTCTGGTCCTTCTCATCTATTAGAAACTTTCTGCAGCCTAGGGCAGAAGCAGAATGAGTCTTTCATTCTTCATCTTCACCCTAACATGGAGGGGTTGCACCTACCCCCATGATGGCATTTCATTCTTGCTGCTTTCACCTGGGAAGTACTTGGAAGGAAGTTTCTTATCCATAGACACTTTGCTTTCCTCAAGGGTGCCCTCCCCAATGCACCCCCTTATTGCCTGAAGTACAATGACTGTGTCCATTTCCCTGCCTTTTCTTTGCCAGAAAGTAATACAACTAGAGGAAATAAGTGAAAATAGGGTAACATTTCACTCTCAGCCATACCAACATGAGACAAGTTAAGATGGAGCCTTCCTGGAAAAGGAAGTTTCTAAATGTTCTTTTTGCTGTGACTCTAACCTTAAGCTATGCAATTGGGTTTTCATGTATAATTTCTTGGAGAAAAAAATAAGAAAGACTGAGAAATAAGGGAAATATCAACAAACAGAAAGTCATTCTCTATAGTTTTAAATTTTGGTCCAATGACATATTAGTCACTAAGTATTACACAGTGGCAGAACAGATTTGGAAGCCAAAAGTTTTTGACAGGTGAGAGAATTTCAGCCAAGAGACAAAGAACTAGTGAGTTTATTAATGTTGCTTAATCTTCAGAAAAAAAAAGGAAATTCATCCTGTGGAAAATGAAAACAGAAATTTAGTCATGAATCATGATTATGAGAGAAGGAAAAGGGCTTGCCTCTATACAGCTTCAGTTATTCCAAGAAATATACTTTAATAAGATCCAAATTTGTTCTGTGAAATTGGGATTCAGTCAAAAGGCCACACTTGAGACCCTAGAGGACCACATGTGACTTGAAGACCACAGGTTTCCATCCCTGATAGACATTGCTCATGGCAAAGGGTGAATTTGAATTAAATATCCATTAAGTCTACAAAACCTGAGACTGAATCTTGAAATAAATAGAACTTTTAATAATTATCTATCTCCTAAATTATGGCCTCATCAATTTTTTTTAATTTTAGATTGCTACATTTAATTCTGTTTTTGTATTAAAGTTTCACTTTAAATGTCATATCCTCCACAGAGACTTGTTTGATCACTCAGCAAGAAAAAAAATCTCTTTCCTTTTGCAATCCTTAGAATGTTTTGTTCATGAAGCTTATGATAATTATCATGTATGACACCTATTAATTGTGTGTATGAACACATATATGTATGTATATATACATTCATGTGTTTGGATTTTACATACATACACAAAATATAAATAGCATGGAGGCAGGGAAGAAAGAAAGAAAGAAAGAAAGAAAGAAAGAAAGAAAGAAAGAAAG
>NW_020941197.1:12310193-12344314 GCF_900497805.2 Vombatus ursinus
AAGAAAGAAAGAAAGAAAGAAAGAAAGAAAGAAAGAAAGAAAGAAAGGAAGGAAGGAAGGAAGGAAGGAAGGAAGGAAGGAAGGAAGGAAGGAAGAATAGAAGGAAGGAAGGAAGGAAGGGTGAAAGAAGGAAGTGAGAAAGTGAGGAGGAAAGAAAGAACAGAGGGAGAAGGGAAGAAAGAGGAAGGAAGGAAGAAAAGAGGGAGGGAGGAAAAAAGAAAGAAGAAAGGGAGGGAGAGAGGAAGGAAGGAAAGAAGAAAGAAAAGAAAGAAGGGAAGAATAGAGGGAGAGAGGTAGGGAAGGAATCTTTAGTTTATAGGATGATAAGTGTGGCTTCTAATTCTAGTGAAATCTGACAGATATTGTTACAGGGGTAGATTATGAATATTAAGAATGGGAATTGATGATCATCAAGAGCCAGCATGGGCAAACCAGATGACTTTACAAAAATGTGTAAAGAAAATATACAAAATCCATTAAATTCTTATCCCCTATTAATAACCAGAGGTAGATTTTTAATGATTTAACTTCTTTGAGTTCTTGGTATATCTGATCCAGGAAGCAAATAAATAAGTTTATATCAAGGGGAGATTTGAAAGTTTCCAGAGATCAGACAAAGTATTGCTCAATATTTTTTAGTTCCATAACTTGTAAGTTTTCTCCATTTAGCATATTATACATATTATGAATGGACCACTAGTATCATGGAATGACCAAAAATCCTAATCTGGCACAACCATGTAAATATAGTCATGATTCTTCAGTACAGGTGATTGGTCAGGAAAATGTGGCATGAAAGGATAAATGAAAGGAGGATGAAAGTGGCAGGATTTAGTAAGCACTTGTATCTGTGGGAAATAGAATAGTAAGTTAAACAATTCATAGGTTATATGTTTGTGGGGCAGGGAGGTTAGGTTTACTTTCAGTTATCAAGATGAAGGTAGCAGGGGACAGTATATTGCAGGAAAATAAAGTCTGTCTTATGTTTGCTAAATTTCAGGATCTGGCAAAACTTGAAAAACTGAACTATACTCCAGAGATCATAAGAATGGAAGTAGATTGGGGGGGCAGGGGTAGGGTGGGGAGGGATCATACCTTTATAGCTCATCTTTAAAATCAGAAGAAACATAAATCTTCTTAGGGAATTTTGTTTTGTTTTCCTGAAAGCATCAACTTCATCATTTCTTATAGCATGATAGTATTTCATCACATTCATATACCATAATTTGTTCAACCATTCCCCAACAGATGGGCATATGCTCAGTTTGTAATTCTTTGTCATCACAAAAAGGGCTACTATAAATATTTTTGAAAATATGGGTATTTTTCCCCCTTTCTTTATGATGTCTTAGTGGTACAGACCCAGCAGTAGTATTACAGAGTCAAAGTATATGTACAGTTTTATATCACTTTGGGCATAGTTCCAAAATGTTCTCCAGAATGGCTCAACTAGTACACAGTTCCATGAACAGGGTATTAACATACCTATTTTCCCACATCCCCTTCAGAATTTTTCATTTTCCTTTTCTTTCCTTTTTTTCCATTTTTCCCCTGCTTTTTTTCCCCTTAAAACATGGCTAATGTGGAAATATGTTTTGAATGACTGCATATGTATAATAAGTATAATATTTCTTATTTTTTAATGAGTTGGTAAAGATAGGGGGAGTAAGAATTTGGAAGTAAAAAAAAATCAAATTCAAATTTAAAAAGAGAGAAAAATTATGATACTGTGAAAGAACCCAATAATTTTCAGTAAAATGTAGGAGACTGGGGGCAGAGCCAAGATGGTGGAGTAAAAGCAGTGACTTGCTTGAGCTTCCCCCAAATCCCTCCAAATACCTGTAAAAAATGGCTCTAAACAAATTCTAAAGCAGCAGAACCCACAAAAAGACAAGGTGAAACAAATTTCCAGCCCAAGATAACCTGAATGGTTGATCAAAAAAGTATATTGTGCAAGGCTGGGAGAGGAGCTCAGTTTGGCGTGGGCACGTAGGCCACAGTGAACCTGGAGCAGGTCTCAGAGGACTGAATCACAGGCAGCTGTGGCAGTTTCCAGACTTCTCAAGCCATGATTGCCAAAGACAATTTAGAAGGTCAGTGGGAAAAGTCTCTTTCTGTGGTGAGAGAGAAGCGCAGGGTCCCTGCCCCATTCTCTGCTTGACCTCAGGGCAGCGGCTTCCTCCTGAGCTTCTGGCCCACAGAATGAGGGGGAATTGAGTGGCTGATCAGAGGGGGATTGCAGAGATCTCTTTGCTGAGGCAGGATTCTCTTGCTTTGCCCATACTTGGATCTGGGTCACAGTTCTGGGTGGCTGTCCTGGGGTGAGGAGGAACGTTGGAGTGGTGGAGCTTCCAGTGGCTGTGGAGAGGAAATGCTCCTCACAGATCCAAGACAGAAAAGAGTCCTTGTGGTCATTCTTAGACCAGAGAAAAGGGCAGGAAACGAGTAAACATCTCACCTTTGATCATAGCACCTTAGAAGAACTGGAAATTTACAGGTCCCTAGAAGTATCTCTGAAAACAGCTGCAGAAAACCCCTGAAGCTTGAGACAGTACATTCTCCATACTGAAAACAGACCCCTACCTTAACAAAGAGTTTATAACTCAAATAATTGGTGGGGATCATCAGCAAGCAGCACAAAAAGAACCAGACTATATTATCTTACTTTGGTGACAAAGAAGATCAAAATACATAACCAGAAGAAGACAATGAAGCCAAAGTTCCTACATCCAAAGCCTCCAAGAAAAATATAAATTGGTCCCAGGCCATGGAAGAGGTCAAAAAGGATTTTGAGAAACAAGTAAGAGAAGTAGAGGAAAAACTGAGAGTGATGCTAAAGGAGACTCCCCAAAAAATACTGAAGAAAATAATACCTTAAAAAATAGTCTAACCCAAATGGCAAAAGAGGTCCAAAAAGCCAATGAGGAGAAGAATGCTCTAAAATGCAAAATTGGCCAAATGGAAAAGAAGTCCAAAAGCTTACTGAAGAAAATACTTCCTTAAAAATTAGAATGGAGCAATTGGAAGCTAGGGACAATTTGAGAAATCAAGGCACTGTAAAACCAATCCAAAAGAATGAAAAAATAGAAGAGAATATGAAATATCTCATTGGAAAAACAACTGACCTGGAAAATAGATCCAGGAGAGAGAACTTGAAAATTATTGGACTATCTGAAAGCCATGATCAAAAAAAGAGCCTAGACATCATCTTTCAAGAACTTATCAAGGAAAACTGCCCTGATATTTTAGAACCAGAAGGCAAAATAGAAATTGAAATAATCTACCAATCTCCTCCTGAAAGAGATCCCCAAAGGAAAACTCCTAGGAATATTGTAGTCAAATTCCAGAATTCCCAGGTCAAGAAGAAAATATTGCAGGCAGCCAGAAAGAAACAATTCAAGTATTGTGGAAACACAATCAGGATACCACAAGATTTGGCAGCTTCTACTTTAAGGGACTGGAAGGCATGGAGTATGATATTCTGGAGGGCAAAGGAGATAGGATTACAACCAAGAATCACCTACCCAACAAAACTGAGTATAATCCTTCAGGGTAAAATATGGTCATTCAATTAAATAGAGGACTTTCAAACATTCCTGAGGAAAAGACCAGTGCTGAATATAAAATTTGATTTTCAAATACAATACTCAAGTGGAACATGGAAGAGGTAAACAGGAAAGAGAAATCATAAGAGTTTTTTTAAGGTTGAACTATTTCCCTGCAGGGAAAGATGATATTTGTAACTCATGAGTCCTTTGTCAGTATTAGGGTAGTGGGAGGGAAAAAATTAGATGTATGTATAGATAGATAGATAGATAGATAGATAGACAGATAGATAGATAGATAGAGGGCACAGGGTGAGTTGAAGATGTGATATTGAAGAGGTGGTATCTGGAGAATAAAATTAAGGGCTGAGAGAGGATTATACTGGAAGAAGGAGAAAGGGGAATGTAGAATGGGGTAAATTTTCTCACATGAAACAGAAAAGCAAAGGCTTTTACAGTGGATGGGAAAGGGGAAGGTGAGAAGGAATGAGTAAATCTTATTCTCATAGGATTTGGCTTAAGGAGGGAAATACATACACAATGGGTATGGAAATCTATCTTACCCTACCAGAAAATAAGGGGGGGAAGGGGACAAGGGAGCAGGGTTTGATGGAGGGGAGGTCAGATTAGGGGAGGGGATAATCAGACTCAAACACTTCTGAGGAGGGACAGGGTCAAAAGAGAGAATAGAATAAATGGGAAGTAGGATAGGATGAAGGGAAACATACTAAGTTTTTCACAACATGACTACTATGAAAGTGTTTTGTATGACTAGACATCTATAACCTGTATTGAGATGCTTGCCTTTTCAATGAGGGTGGGTAGGGAGGGAGGAAGGGAGAAAATTTGTAACCCAAAGTTTTAAAAACACATGTTAAAAATAAAAAATATAAAATAGTAGGAGACTACCAAGAATATCCATTATAAGCAGAAGAAAAGCATATAAGTAGTCTGTTTGTGTGATGCTGATACCAAGGTGGGGTACTGCTTCACAAAACAAGATCAGATATGATTTAGAAGGGAATGGATTAGGAAAAATTAGAGGGGAAGACAAAAAATTCACATTCAGGCAATCATTTGAAAAAGGGGGAGTTAAATGAAATTATGTTAAAAAACTATTTTTAATGACAAGAAAGACTTTATTTGCTTGAAAATAAGAATAAAAAAATAAAGAAGAGATGTGGCAATTCTATTACCAAGCAGAAAGGAAATTAGACCTAGAGATTAAAGAAATTGTATTTCAGTAGTTAAAAAAAAAGAAAAGAAAATGGATTTGACAGCCAGACAGTAGAAAGAATAAGAAAATATTATGAATGACATGAAAGATTAGGAAATCATCAGTTTTTAACTAATTACTTCCTAATTTTATAAGCAAAAATGTATAACCTGTTATAGTACAGAAAGTCCTGGTCTAAAATGTGGAAGCCAGGATTGTATTTCTAGTTCTGCCAAAAACACATTGTACAAATTATTTTTTTATTTATAAATAAAATGACTAAAATTTAGTTAATATTAACAAACATTTATTAAATAGCTATGATGTTTTAGGCATTTTACCACAGTCTTTAACTTCATGGACTTGATAGTACAAAACCAAATACCACCAGAGTTCTTAGGAGAAAAAGAGGATTATCAACCAAGAATATTAGGGAAGATTTTATAAGAAAGGTGGAATTTGAGTTGTGGGTAAAAGATGGCTAGAAATTCAGTAAGAAAAAGGTGATAGAGAGAATGTTCAAGCTATAGAGAACAGTATGAAAAAAGACACAGAAGGAAAAAATGCTACTGGGAATAGTTAGGGACATAGAATAATCCAGTTTTACTGGCATATAGAGTAAATGATGGTGAACAATATGAAATGAAGATACAGTGGTAAAGTGGTACAAGATTATGAAAGGTCTTGAAGGCCAAAATCAAGTGTTTGCACATTATTCAAAGATTCATAGAATCCCAAAGATGGAAGAAACCCCAGAGATCAGTTAACACAAAATAACATGGTGAAAACCACCAAATGATCACGCAGTCTTTGTTTCAAGAAAATAAACTTCCAAAGGAAAACAAAGAAAAAAAAAAACAAAAAACAAAAATAAATAAGGCTCCAGAACCAGATGAATTCATAAGTGATTTCTATTAAACATTGAAAGAATAATTCACTCTAATCTTAAATAATCTGTTTGCAAAGATTAATAAATGAGAGTTCCTGGTGAATTCTATCTATGTTAAAAGAATGATCTTGATACATAAAGCAGATAGACCAAAACAGAAGGAAAAAAAAGAGTATAGATCATTCTACCTAACAAATATTGATGCAAAAAGTTTAAATGAAAAATTAGCAAAAGGGCTAATGAAGTGTGTGTGTGTGTGTGTGTGTGTGTGTGTAACAAATATTCTACACTAATATCAGGTTAGATTTATGCCAAGAATTTAGGCTTGGCTTATTCTTTGGAAAACTATGAACCAAGAACTTTTATTATAAATAAGGTATAAACTAAAAGAATTCTTTACAATAAAATCAGGAATGAAAAAATAAAGCTTGTCCATTGTCACCAAAGAAAAAGCAGAAGCAGAAATTTTGCTGATGATATCTGCTAAAAGAAACTTAAAGAGTTAAAAAAATACCTGAAATAGTTATCTTCTTCTTCTTCTTTTTTTTTTGTTTTTTTGCTTAGGCAGTTGGGGTTAAGTGACTTACCCAGGGTCACACAGCTAGTAAGTGTCAAGTGTTTGGTCTGAGGCAGGATTTGAACTCAGTTACTCCTGACTTCAGGGCTGGTGCTCTATCCACTGTGCCACCTACCTGCTCCTGAAATGGTTATTTTCAATAAACCTGCAGGATATAAAATAAATCCACATAAATCATTAGCATTTTTATAAAACACCAATAAAACCAATAAAAATGATTAAAAACAAATTTCATTTAATATTATAATAGAACATATAAAATATTTAGGTGTCTACCAACCACTTTGCATGTGCTTTTCTGCTTAGTTTCAGCATCATGGGATGAGATGCCCCTCGCCAGTGTCTGTCTTTCCCCATCACTTTCTTGCCTCCTTTTTTGTGTTGTCTCCCACTTTACATTTTAAGTGTGTTGAGGGCAGTGGTTATTTTTCTTTTTATAAATTTTATACCTAGGGTTTAGCACAGTGCCTGGTATATGCTAGGCCCTTAATAAATATTTCTTAGATTGGAATACAAAAAAATAATAATATAAATACAACTGTAAACTATTTTCCTCAACTCAGAAATAAAGGCCTATGTAATTGGAAAAATAATAAATATTCTTTGGTAGGATGAATCACTATAACAAAAATGATATCACTACCTAAATTAATTTACTTATGCAATTTATCCCACTAAAATTATGAAAAGATTACTTTATAGAAGTAGAAATTAAAAAAAATCATAAGAAGACAGAAAGGTCAATAATTTCATGGAAATAATGTAAAGAAATGGAAACAAAGGCAGTATAAAAGTATCAGAACTCAAATTATACCACAAAGCAATTATTTTCAAAACTAGTGTAGGTTAAAAATAGGTTTATAAGTGGAACAGATTAGGTACATGACATATGGAAGTAAAAGTATCTAATAGTTTCATATTCAATAAATAGAAAGTCCTCAGTTACTGGAACAAATATTCATTATCTGACAGAAATAGCTGGTAAAATTGGACATCCTCAGTATGGAAGACTTAGATCAAAAGATTACAAATTATTATGTTAATCCTCCAAATATATATATGACCTTCATATAAAAGGTCACATCATAAACAAATTAGAGATAAATGGAAAAAAATCTATCAGCTCTATTCATAGGAAAAAAGTTCATGTTCTAACAAGTGATAAAGAGGATTATAGAAAAAATATATAATTTGGATTACATAATTTTTTAAAAGTTTTGGGGTTTCTTTGTGCAAACAAATCCCATAAAGCTAAGATTAAATGGAAAGTCATTAACTGGGTTAAAAATATTTGCAGCATTTTTCTCTGATTATGTTTTCTTTTCTTAACCTATATAAGGAACTGATTCAAATTATAAGAGTAAGAACAATTCCTTAATTGATAGCTTAATGATCTGAAAAGGCAATTCTCAAGGGATAATTCCAACTATCTGAAGCCAGAAAAAAATGTTCCAACTCACAAAAAATTAGAGAAATATAAATTGAAGCAATTCTGAAATTCTACCATATTCCCATAAGATTAGCAAAGATGCCCCCCCAAAAAGAAAAAATATATATGTTGGAAGGACTGTGGGAAATATGCACATTGTTGGTAGACCTGTAAATAGTTGTCACCATTCTGGAAAAGAATTGGAAATTATACACTAAAAGTTACTAAGCAGGAAATACTCTTTGATCCAACTATACCATTACTAGGCTGAAACCCAAGAGAGATCAAAGACAAAAAGATCCTCTGTGTACAAAACAAAAACAAAAACAAACAAAACAAAGCAAAAAAAAAAGAAGTTTATAACAGGTCTTTTTGTGGTGGGAAATAACTGCACAGTAAAAAGAACCCATCAACTAAGAGATGGTTGGATAAACTGGTATGTGAATACGATGGAATACTATTATTTATAAAAAAAATTGAAGAAATACATGCTTTCGAAGTGACTTGGGAATATTTATATGAACGGATGCAGAGTAAAGTGAGCAGAACCAGGTGAACAATGTACACTGTAACATAAATATTATGAAATTAAACAATATTGAAGACTTTTATAAACAGATGACATGAAATAAGCAGAACTCACAGAACAATTTGTATAATAATAACATTGTAAAAACAAGTAACTAAAAACTAGAAAAAATAAGATCAATACAATGACCATCCATGATTCCAAATGGCTGATAATAAAACATGCCATCTACCTCCTAACAAAAGGTGACAGATTTAGTGTGCAGAATGAGGCATATATGTGTGTATGTATGTATATGTGTAGGCCTCTATGCATGTGTATGTATACAACCAATAAGAGAATTTGTTTTGACTATGTATATTTGTTACATGGATTTTGTTTTTCTTTTCATTTTTTTTCCAATGGGTGAGAGGTGAGCAGAGCAATAGATTTCCTTACACAGAGCATTGGTGGGAGTATGTGTGCTGCAGATGTGGAATATTGCTTTCACTTTCAGATAAGGTCAATCATTTTATTATTATTATTAGTTTTGCTGACTTTTTTTATTCTGTTACAAGACAGCTTTTCCAGAGTTGGGATAATATGTAAATGATTATACCAAACATCAATAAAAATGTTTATAAATTTAAAAAAATATATATTTAATTTTTTTTAATGAAGGAAGTTCTTAGATAGTTCTAGTTATTAAAAAAAAAGATGTTCCTCCCAACTCACCCTGCCCCCCAATGCCCAAAGTTTAAATTTATCCCTCCCCAATTTACTCTCATTACTTCCAGTTCTACTCTTTGGAATAATGCAGAACAAATCTATACCCTCTTCCAGATGCTGGGCATTTCATTAATTGAAGACAGCTATCTTGTTACCTCCATCCCTTTTTCCTTTTCCTAACTAAACATTATAAGTTCCTTTAATGTATACTCATAAAGCATGAACTGAAGGCCCATCATCATTCTAGTAACTCTTTTCTAGCTTATTCATATCCTTCTTCAAAGGTCTTTTCTCAGACCTGAATATGGCAGTCCAGATGTGGTCTGACAAGGCAGAGTATGTAGCATCATCAAATCCCTAGCTTCTGACACTGTGTTTCCTTTAATGCAGGCATATTACATTGTTGACTCATATTCAACTTGTGGTAGATACAAAGAAATCCCCAGATGTTTTCCACACAATTTTCTTGCTTCACTTCCAAATCTTTTCCATGAGAAGATGACATTTTGTACCCAAATTATAAGACTTTATATTTATTTGCATTAAGATTAATCTAAAAGGATTCAGCTCAGTGTTTTAGCCTGTAGGAAACTGTCAGGATCTTTGTGAATATTCCCTCCACCATTCAGGGTTGTTGCTATCCCTACTCATTTTATGTAATCATCTGTATATATGACAAGCATAATACCTATGTGCATACCTAAGTTCAATAACATGGAGCATATATACGTGTGTGTGTGTGATATGTGCGTGTGCACATGTGTATGTGTGCACATGTGTATATATGTATATGTGTGTTCATGTACATGCTTGAGGATTCTGTTTTTGAGCTTTTGAAATAGAATATATATATTGTCTTCTTCATATATATGAAAATTAGAGAATATAAATTGAAGCATATATATATATAAAGAATAGAACTTATATTTTATTGCAAAAACTCAAAAACAGAATCCTCAAGTATTCCACTAGAAATCATTTTCTCAGTAGATATTTACCTGTTGGATGCTTTGTGTCTCAGTGTTCAACTATTTCCTAATCCACCTAACTGATGTAGTAAAAAGAGATCTAGCCTTAAAGCTAGGAATACCTGAATTCTAGTCCTAAATCTGACACATACTCACTGTGTAGCCATGTGCAAGTCATAATGTCTCAATGTTCTAGGTAATTCTCCAAAGCATGGGTTGACAAATTACAACCTGAGGGCCAAATTTGATCCTACCTAATTTTTAGGCTCATTTGTTTAAAAATGTAAAAAACATTTTTAGGTTGTAGGCCACATAAAATTAGATGTGATAGGCTGTACCTTATTTACCTTTGGGGTTTTCATAGCAAAGATACATGAGTGATCTGCCAATTCTTTCTCCAGCTCATTTTATGGAAGAGGAAGTTGAGATAAACATTGTTAATTGACTTGTTTAAGGTCATAGAGCTAGAAGTTGTCTGAGGTCAGATTTGAACTCAGGAATATTAGTCTTCCTAACTCCAGGTCCAACACTATATCCACTGTGCTACTTAGCTGGCCCTCACATCCCTTGACAATTTATCAATTAGCAAATTGCTCTTATTTCTATGAATTTGACATAGTTCTTATATATTTGAAAAAAGAAACCTTTTATCAGAAAAACTGGCTTTTCAATTTTTTATATTACTTATTATCTATAGTATCTTTTAACAAAATGTACTTTTTCTGATACCTTTTTTAATTAGTTCTATTTTTTGCTTTGTCTGAAATCATGATTGCTATCACTACCTTTTTAAAAATTTCAGCTGAAGCATAATAACATTTGTCTCTCCAAAATAGCCCTATCCTTTAGGAAAGTGACTTTCTCTTTTGAGTTAATAACAAAAAGAGAAAAACAGATAAGAAGACATGAAGAAAGACAGAGAGATGACAAAAGAAAGGAAAGAAAGAAAGGAAAAGAAAGGAGAGAGGAAAAGAGGAAGGAGGAAGAAAGAAAGATTCCTAAGTCTTATAGGGTCTGTACCTTCACATTATTTTAATTGTGTCTTTCTTTTATCAATTGTATGTCTCCTAAACCACAGTTGTTGGATACTGGTTTCTAATCTATTTTGTCAACTATTTCTGTTTGATAGGTGAACACATCCTATTCACATTCACTGTTAAAATTTCTAGTTATGTATTCCCCTCTATCCTATTTTCTTCTGTCTATTCTTCTCTCTCTTTTTATCCTGTCTCTTCAAAAGTACATTTTACTTCTGACCACTCCTTCCCATAATCTACCCTCCTTTTTTTATTATTCCTCTCTTTCTCTTATCCTCTTCCCCTCCTATTTCCTGTTAGAGAATATAGATTTCTATGCGCTAACTGAGTGTGTATTGTGTGTGTGTGTGTATCTGATGAAAACTAAGTTCAAGCTTTGCCCCTCCTTTTTCCCCCTACTGTAAAAGCTCTTCCTTGCAGGCATCTTTTATGTGAGATTATTTTCATCATTCTACCTCTAACTTCCTTCTTTTTTTACATCCCTCTTTCTCACTCCATGTTTTGACATCATCCCAACATTATCAATTCAAAGCCATGCCCTCTTTCTATGTAAACTGTTTCTAAATGCCCTAATAAAGATGAAGTCCTTAGGAATTATATGTATCATCTTCCAATATAGAAATGTAAACAACTTAACCTTATCGAGTCTCTGCCTCTATTTCAAAAAAAAAAATTCCATCCTCTCTCAGAAGTATTATACTTTTTTTTCTTTCTGTGTAGGTTATTTTTTTTGAGTTCTAGCTATTTTTTTTTGGGGGGGGGGTTGGCAATGGGATTAAGTGACTTGTCCAGGGTCACACAGTTAGTAAGTGTCAAGTGTCTGAGTTCGGTTTTAAACTCAGGTCCTCCTGACTCCAGGACCTGTGCTCTATCCACTGTGCTACTTAGCTGCCCCCTGTGTAGGTTATTCTTGATTGTTATTCTGGCTCCTTTCCCTTCCAGAATATCACATGTAAGTCCTCTTTTTCTTTAAGTGGAAGCTGCTAAATCTTGTGATCCTGATGGTGGCTACATAACATTTGAATTGTGTTTTGTTTTGTTTTTTGCTATTTGCAATATTTTCTCCTCAACATGGGAGTTCTGGATTTTGACTATAATATTCTTGAGAGTTTAAATTTTGAGATCTTTTAAAGGAGATGATTGGTCCATTCTTTTCATTTCTATTTTAATTTCTGGAGCTAAGACATCAATGCAATTTTGTTATTGAGAGTTTTGCTTCTTGAAGTGTGATGTCTAAGTTATTTTTTTTTTATCATGGCTTTCAGATAGTCCAATATATATATAGTCTCAATCAATTTTCTGCATCAGTTTTTGTCGAATGAGATAGTTCATATTTTCTTCCGTTTCTTTATTCTTTTAATTTTGTTTTGTTGATTCTTGATGTCTCATAGCTTCCCCTTAGCCAATTTTAATTTGTAAGGAATTATTTTTTTCAGTGAGCCTTTGTACCTCTTTTTCCATTTAGCTGATTCAACTTTTTAAGGAGTTCTTTTCTTCAGTGAATTTTTGTACTTCCTTTTTCATTTGGCCTATTCTGTTTTTTAAGATGCTAAATTATTCAGGTTGTGTGTGTGTGTGTGTGTGTGTGTGTGTGTGTGCCCCTTTTACCAAGCTGTTAATTCTTGTTTTATAATTTTCTTGCATCATTCCCATTTATTTTTGCAATTTATCCTCTACTCCGAATCTTCCAGGAATCCATATTGTACTTGTATCCAATTAGTATTTTTTTCTTTGAAGCTTTGGTTATAGAGGTTTTTACACTGTTGTCTTCTGAGTTTTTATCTTGGCCTTCTTGGCCAATGTAATAGCTTTTTATGGTCAAGTTCTTTTGTTGTTGTTGTTTGCTCATTTTTCAAGCCAATTTCTTGATTTTGAACTTTATGTTAAAGTTGGTCTCTGCTCACCTGGGGTGGGAAGGCACTGTCCCAAGCTTCAGGGCTTTTTTTATGCTACTGTTTTCATAGCTAGTTCTTGGCATCTCCAAGGTTTTGGTACTATCAAAGTGATATGATCTGGGAATAGGTGAAGTCCTATTCTCCTGATATTTGGTCTGGTATTTACCCAGGAAGGGCCCTTGCTCCCCTCCAGCCAAAAGATATAACACTCCTCTTGGCCCTGAAACTGTGAGTAGGTACCCTTCTCCCTTGTGGCCAACCAAACATGTTCCTTTCCTCTCTGTAGCTGTGATCCAGAACTGTTATTTGTCAATCAGAACCAGCTGTACCCAGTGTCAGTAAAGAGTCTTCATAACCTCCTTTGGACCCATTGCCCAAACCCCTTACCATTTATGGACTGAGTGCTGATGAAGCTCCTTCTGCTGCTGATGTCACAATTGTCTCCAAGGCCTGCTGCTGCACAAAATGTGCACTCTGGGCCAGCCCCCCCCACCCAACCCTTCCCAGGTGTCACAGACTTCTCTTGGTGATCTGAGTTTTCTTAGACTGGAAGAATGTCCTTTGTTGGCTTTGAACTTTTATTGGTTCTGCAGCTCCAGAAATCAATTTGAGGTATTACTTTAGGGTTGTTTGGAGTGGGATTTCAGGGGAGATTGGATGGGTTGTTCCCTCTAATTTTCCATTTTTGCTCCCCTGCAGTGAAATACTCTTGTAAGCTAGGATTCAAAGATGAAAAGCCTGCTAGGGCTCCTTTTAGGCTTGAAACAGACCAGGGACCCTGCTTCCATTTGACTGACCACAAGTGCCCCTCCTCACCATGGAATTGTGATCCTATACTGTGTATGGGCAATAGAGTGGCCAAACAGTATTGGGTCCCGCACCCAGTGACAACAAAGGGTCAACTGCAATCTGTTGCTGACCAGTTGTCCAACTCAGCCTGATGATGATCTGGGCAACCTCCAATGCCCTCTACTGGCATTGTCTCTTTTTGTGGTCCTTGCCAATCTGCACCCTGGTGTCACAGTTCTTCCCTGCCTACTTCCTAAGTTGTTTTAGCTGGAAAGATGCCTCACCCTGACCTTTTGTTGGCTGTTCCATTCCAGAATTGTGATATTATTTTTAAGTTGCTTAGGGGGAAATGTTGGGAGAGTTTGGCTGGGTTACTGCCTCTAATCTGCTATAATTACTCTGTGTCCTATCTCTTTTTTTAATAATATTTGAAAATTATGCTGGACATTTCCTTTTATCTAGAATCTTTCAAAAATAACTTATAAACCCTTGACCATCATATTCAGAATTTTTTTCAGTGACCTTGAATACAGTTTAATTGGGTCAGGTGACTTGAATTTACTAGAGAAGAGCTAAGTTTTCTCTTACTGTCTCTTTATAACATGGATATCAGTTTCCAGTTGGACCATTTTTGTTGTCTTTCGAGGAGGAAATAAGAGTTGTTGGGAATTTATTTTTTCCAAATCTTTGGCATGACTTTATCTATTCATAAGGAAAATTACTCTAGCATGAGTAACAGATGGCTTTCAAGCAGGGAGTAACAGAGGCAAGAAGATCTCTCAGAACACTATGGCACCTTATATCAAAGATCTGTTCTACCATGGGAGCAATGGAAATTCAAAAGAACTGGCAGATGACCTGGCTATCCCACATGCTAAAATCTGTTCCCATCTAACCTTTGCCTTTTAGAATTTCTTTAAGAGTCAGTTCAAATTCTGTCCAGAGGCCTTCACTGATCCCTCAGATCCCACCCCCAAGCAGATAGTTCTATCCCTTCTAAAGCTATTTATTTATGTATCGATGTACTCTCTATTTATTTTGTATGTTCTGATTTATGTATGTGTTGTCTACCTCATTTACAGGCAAGGTACTTGTTGAAATGAGCTTTTTTTCCTCCTTTTTCTTTGTATCATCAGAGTTTAGCAAAGTGTCTTGCATATGGTAAGCACATAATAAAAACTCATAGATTGATTAATTAGGAGAAATCTATAGACCAAGTGATTCAAGATACTTAAAATGATTTTTTTTAGTATCTCAGAAAATTTTAACACAAATCAAAGTACCAGATTTCTGATGGAATTGCCTTGTACCCAGACGCACAGTATTAAGGTTAATAGAGTACTAATAATTTTTTCTTATAAGAAATGTTTTCTGAGCCAAATGAGGTTCTTGAAGTCATCTATACCTTGTCATGGCTGCTAATCTATACTACTAGGTTTTATCATATTTAATTCAGATCCATAAATATTTAATGGATACCTGTTATGTAGCTAGCACTGGGCCAGGATATGTGGAGGATACAAAAGGAGAATATGGCACCATCATGTCAGGTATCATTTTAGGATAACAGATGATTTGTGTTAATGACATAATTAAGCATAAGACACAGAAAATATAAGCCACTTTTTGGATATGTGCTAATTTGGTTAGATATAACTACCTGCCTCAATATCCACTGTAGAAAATGCATGTCATGACCAATTAGGAAGAGCAGAAGAAAACACTCTGAACTGTAAGTCAATTCAGTAAACATTTATTAAGCACCTACTATGTGTCAGGTATTGTGCTGACTTCTGGGGATACAAATTAGAAAAAAGAAAGATAGTCTCTGTCTCAAGGAGTTTACAATCTAATATGGAAATACAGTAAACAAAAGGAAGCTGAAACTAGCAGGGCATGATGTTTTTGGAGACAAAACAAAATAAAACTACTGATGGAAAATGAAAAAAAGAACTCTCTGCAGTTTAGAAAAAGTTTTTGAAGGAAGCAGGACATGAGATTGGTGTTGAGAGAGTATTTTCATCATACCCACTTGGAAATACAGTCTGGAATCAGGTCAGATGTGCACCTTGAAGAAGTTTGTCACCTTGTAATTAATTTACAGGCATTTCCTAACTTACAAGCACTTAAGTTAGTAATGAATTTTAGACATGAATGGGCAGCAAAGAAAGCGACATTTGGAGCCTCAGCTCCTGTTTGCTATTGCTATTATTGAAATTGTTCTTTGTCTTGAATTTTGAATGCCAAGGAAATGATTAACCTAGTGAAATGAGTTATGCTGATGAAAATGGTACTTTGTCTTTAATTCAACAAACATTTACTTAAATATGGAGAAGGAGAGAGGGACATTCATTTCTAGTGGAAGAAAAGTTCTTCTTTCATTCTTGTTTTTTTTTAATTCCAGAGCATAAATATTATTTATTCAGTAGCAGAGAGATAAGACATGTTTTCTTTTACTCATATATAGAGAAAAATTTTCTTCTATGCAACTACAGAAAGTTAACAATTAACTGGTGCCCAGTAGTCAATAATTATGCATTGCAAAATTTAAAAAAGAAAGATTTTAAAAGAACCATAAGAATAATCTAGACCAGAAGTTCTTAAGCATGGTATGCAGATACTGTGTGTCTGCAGATCCTTTCAATGGCTCCTGTGGTCAAAACAATATTCATAATAATATTGAGACATTATTTGTACTTTAATATTCTCCTTCATTTTTCCAATTACATGTCTGCATGTGTCCAGATTTTCTTCATATATTTCTACCAAAACGACATATAGGAACAAATTGAATGCAGAGAAAGATATAAGAATCCAGCTGTCTTCTATTAAGAAGACATTTAATAAATTTTCAAAAATTAATATGTAAAATTGTTTTACATGTAAAAACATGTTCTCCATGTTTTTGTTTTGGAAAATGTAGTTATTTTTAATATAGTGCATCTTATGTTAATATGTAATGTGCTTATCATTATTATTTTAATATTAATTAAAACAATTTAAATGAAAAATAGTATGGGCAATGTTCGTAGATTTAACCCAAATAACCAAAAGCTCTTTGGGGTCATCAATAATTTTTTACGGTATAAAGGGTTCTTTAGACCAAAAACATTGAGAACCACTTATCTAGAATGATGCCAAATGGCTTATCCAAGATCTCAAAGCTACTAAATGGCAGAATGAATTGCCATATCCAGATTATGTGTCTCCAAATCTAGTACTCTCTCTACTTTATCGTGCTGATTTCTCATTCTGGTAACTGCAAATTGCTACCATGTTTATTGAACCTACCTTGCACTTCACTCAAATGCATATCCCCCCACCCCACAATATAATCTCTCTATTTATTCAACCACTCTCTTTTCACTCCCAGGTATATGTATACCAAATGTTACTGACTGGATACTTAGAAGAAAATTAGAATGTGGGCCTAAGATCTCTGTTTGGAAGTGGAAATTAATTTACTGCCCAAAACATTCAGAATATTTGAGAGCACATCCTGAATTTTCTGAAATAATCTACATTATGTATACTCTACAAGTCCATCTTCTCTTCTCATCATTTAATTTCTTGGTGACATTTTTTACTTTACTTGTTCTATGGAATTCTAGCTGGTCATATGTCTATCTGCATTGACCTTGTGCTGGTTCAGAATCATTTTAATATCATAGTTCAGTGTCATATTATTGTAAACCATTGAAATGCTCCAAATATTTCAATAATTTGGCAAACAGTAACAATGAATCAAATCAGAGAATATTACAATAAAATTCTACATGTCATAAAAGGTTGAGGAACACAATGAATGAAGAATTATAGGCTGAAGAAATATTGTAATTACACATGCAAAAAAAAAGAAAACAGATACTGTGTATGTCCATAGTGTTTTTACATAGCATATTTACATTTATCGTCATGCCAGAGGTGGGCAATCAGGGAGGAGATTATCTGTGGCCTTTTTAGTTCTGGGGTGACAAAGACAGAGGATATTTCTAGCTGTTTGTCTGTAATTTAAAGTTGTTTGGTGTCTTGTTTCAAATTATTTGATTGCAAAATTTTATTCACAAATCACAGAATGATTCCTTTGCCAGACCCCATGACATTAACAATAGCAGCAGTTGCAGTAGAAGGAGCACTCAAAGTTCAGAAGATATAGTCACCATTGTTATGGGTTAAGAATATTTTTTTTAATAGAGCTATAATTTTATAGCATTGTTTGCATGAGACAATGAATATCTTTTCAAGCTTCAAGTGGTTTCTGCTCTTTCTTGCTTTTGTAGATCTAGGCCTCTGTTTCCTCATATGGAAAATGATAGGTTTGGATTTAAATAATCACTAAGCGCTCTTCCACCTCTAATATTCTATGATCACATAACTTCAAAATGACTTCTGGAAATTTACCAGTTTATAAGTTGAAGATTACCTATTTATGATTCCAGATTTTGATTTGTTCCTTAGTCATATGACTTTTAACATATTTTTCTTTTGTTCATTTCAGTAATATTATGCTGAGAACATATTAATATCATTGTATACTGAATGTATCATTGAAACATAATGTTGCTTTATTTTAATAGTCAATGTTTCAAGAGCAAGGAAAAAAAAGATCCATCATAGCAAAATTAGGCTAAAAAATCCACATAGAAAGATTTAGATATAGGTATTTACCTCTATCTATCTATCTATCTATCTATCTATCTATCTATCTATCTATCTATCTATCAATCTATCTATCTATCTATCTACTTGTATCTATTTTATATATAGAATTGAGGAGATATTGGAGGATAGCAGGGCCTGGTGTGCTAAGGTTCATGAAGTCAGGAAGAACTACACATGACTGAATGAATGAACAACAGTTGTGTGTGTGTGTGTGTGTGTGTATGTGTGTGTGTGTGGCCTTTATACCTCCACTCCCACTCCCCAACCCTCACACACTGTGTGATCTAGAAACACAAGGCCTCCTTGTTCCTTGAAAGAAACACTCCATCTTCTGAATCCAAGCATTTTCAATGACTGTCCCTCATTCCTGAAGTGCTCTACTTTCTCATCTATGTGACCTGGCTTCCTTTCTTCAAGTGTCAGATAAAATCCCCTCTTCTGTTTGAAGCCCTTCACAATCTCCCTTAATTTTAGTGCCTGCACTGTACTGATTATTGCCAAATTTTCCTATATATAGCTTGTTTGTCCATAGTTTTGTTTCTACATGGTGTTTGAATGTTGTCTCCCCCCATAAGACTGTGAGATCTTTGAGATTAAGGATTGTCTTTTGCTTTACTTTGTATCCTTAGAGCTTAACAGAGTGCGTCATGTATAGTATTGACAACAAGGTCTTTGAGTCTAATGGTGGGACGACTGTTTATGTTCTCCTCTCAACAGGGAATTAAAAGACATGTATCAGAGGGCGATATAATTGTGACATTGAACCTGGAGATCTGACAGCTAGGGGGCTTCATGATTAATAGTATGCTATTTTTTTATAAAAGGTTTCCTGGCTTCAAATTCTGACTCTTTAGAACATTTATCTATCATTCCATTTTCAGCATACCAGGACCAAACAGAGCAAGTCTAATCCTTCTTCTATAGGACAGTCTTTCAAATACTTTAATGTTGGTATGATCCTTCTCTGAGTTTTCTCTACTGAAGCAAAATATCTTCGGTTCCTTCAACCAACCCTCATCAAGGACAAGCTGTTGTCTGCGCCTCCTTCTTTACCTCTACCACTTAGAACATGGAGCTTCCTTCAAAGATTCATTTGGAACAGTGTCTTCTTCAATTCTCTTGATACTTTCAGTTGTTGGTTCCGCTCCGTCACTGTGGATTTATTTTGTATGCATTCTCTATTTTTTTCCTGTGATCACACTGTAATCTTTCCATCCTCCTGCTCCCCTCTGCCCAATGCAATATAAAATCCTCAAAAAGAGGAACTGTCTCATTAAAAAAAAATCCCTAGCACCTAACAGTATCTCAAACATTGTAGATGCTTAAAAATTCTGATTGATTGAATAATTACTCTATAGTGGACTCAAGGCGTTCCTCTATTCTGGTTGTTCTTCTTTGGATAGTCTTCAATTTACCAACATCTCACTCCTAGAATTGAACATTACATTTCAGATATGATCTGACTGGAACAGAATGCAGAACTATCACTTCCTTATTCTAGAAGCTATGTTTTCCATAACAAAGTTCAAGGTCACATTACCTTGTTTGACAACTGTGTCACAATTTTGACCTAATTGAGTTTTCAGTCTACCAAAACCTCAACTCTTTGTCAGGCAATCTACTATTTAACTATACCTCCTTCTTTCTATACTTATAAATTTGATATTTTGAACCCACATTCAAGACTCATATTTTTATCCATATTGGATTTCATCTTATTAGTCAAAATCTTATTGATTATAGGTAGTGTATCTTCTAGAATGTTAGCTATCCTTCCTAGCTTAATACATTGAAAAAAAAATATCACAACTATGACTTCATTCAAATCATTGATTAAAAATGTTAAATAGGGCATAATACTGGAGATCTCTAATCAAGTTAATATTGAGCCATTAATCACTATTCTTTGATTCCAGCCATTCAACCAGTATTATACCTATTTTCTTATATTATCACTGAGTTCATATCTCTCAATCATTTGCATAAAGGTATAAGACACATTAAGAAATATTTTTCCTAAAATTTAGGTAAACTGTATCAAATGCATTTCCTTATTTTAGTAAACTTATCAAAAAAGAAAAAAAGAAGTTTAACTGTTCATAATTTGCTTTTGATGAAACCACTTCATTTCTAGATATGTATTTATATACATATAAATGTGTATGGAACTGAGGTCAAACTCATCATAAAGCTTACAAAAGCTATTCTCTCTGATTTTTTTTAAAATCAAGTCCTTTGTCCTTCTCCATTTTGTCCTTCTTTATTTTGTCCTTCTCCATTGTGTACTTCTCCAAATTTGTCCTTCTCCATTTCTATGGTTTATATTTCATTTTCTACAAACTTTCAAATCTTACTTTTAGTGACTAAGTATTCATATCTTCTATTTTTTTTCAGTACCCAAGGTTCTATTTTTTCCTGGGCTAGGAGACTTGAATTTATTGAAGGAAACTAAATGATCTCTTCCTACTTTATTTATCTGAGTTATTAACTCCCTGTTAGCCATTTATGTTCTGTGAAATAATGATCTTGTTAGGCTGAGAAAACAGAAGTAAAATGAGAAGTGAACAACTCTGATATTTCACTCTTTAAATTATCATGGCCTGATCTCTGAATTGAATTAATTAAATTAAATTACATTGATGCCTAGAAAACTTACCTAGATTCTACTTGCAAAACTGTCTAGATAATACATACTCTCCAAAGCTCTAATATTTCTAAATGTAGTGGGGCAGATTACTATAACTGAGTGCCCAAGCTTCAATCCAAACAAGCATGAGCGGATTGAGTTAAGTTATCACGTGCTAAATCACTCCTGAGAAGCTGATAGGAGCAATTTAGCCTCTGTCTCTCACATTCTCTCTCTCTCTCTCTCTCTCTCTCTCTCTCTCTCTCTCTCTTTCTTTCTCATCCTCTCCATAGAGAGAGTTGGTCTTTGAATTCAGGACCCCATGAAATATGTATGAATTCTACTTCCTGATTTGGGTGTGCATCTAATATCACCAAGTTCAGAAAATCTTGTATAGAAACCAAACTCTAACACCTTCCTACTAAGAATCTTAAAATTCAGTCTCAGAGAAAAATTAGACTGACCCAAGATCCATGTCAGTCCAAATCTATTAATTCAGTCCGTTCAAATGTTGCACAATTTTCTTAGTGAATGATGTTGTTAGTCTCAGTCATAGATATATGTGTTCCCATTACTACAAACATAGCTTTAAAAAAATCTAAATGGTGGTTTTATGACAAAACCTAATTATCTACCCTGTGGTTGTGTATATGAGCATTAGAAAACATCTGCTATCTCCTGAGCTAATAATTCTATCCACCATTCTAGATACTTCTAGAGTGTAGTGATGAAAATACCCACTACAAGTAAATTCTTACCTTAATCCATTTTTAAAAGTGGAATTTCTGATGGCTCACAGTTATTATTATTATTACTACTAATTTTCACCATACCCTTATATCCTGTTTAGTTGTAAGTATTTTTGAGACTCTCACATTTGAAACAGAAAACAAATTCTATGTTCTTTTTCTCATCTTTAAAATCACAGATCTGGACCAAAAGGGATATATATATATGTATATATATATATATATATATATATATATATATATATGTGTGTGTGTGTGTGTGTGTGTGTGTGTGTGTGTGTATATATATATATATATATATATATATATATATATATTTATACATAGCTCATTAGAAGTCACCTAACAGGAATTTGAATCCTTGGACAAACCATAGAGCTATCATTCAATAATCACACTTATCCTGATTAATCTTTCCTTTCCCCATCTGGAATATAGAAAAGGGTAACAGTACCGACCACTCATAAGAACTGAAAATAATCATGCTGGGTTGGTCTTGAACAAAGAAGGTTATAGTGGAAATAAGCCAACTGTTCAAATATAGGGCCAGAAGTGATTTGCTTCCTTACATTCAACTTTTCTGGCCATGTTGCAGAAAGTTAAGCTATCTTATATAGGCAGTCATTGTTCAATATGGGTTTATGGATATAAGGAGAGCTTCTGAAGTAACCGACCAATGGTTTGATTTATTTCTCTATTTGATCTTGCACTACTGTGTAAGGTATTTGTTCAAGCTGGGCTTATGGATATAAGGAGAGCTTCTGAAGTAACTGACCAATGGTTTGATTTATTTCTCTATTTAATCTTGAACTACTGTGGTTTTAACATTTCAATAAGAATGGTTGATTCAATATTTCTGGGGGGTGCAATCTGAGGCAGTTTCATCACCTTTTCATCAACATTGAAAACAATGTATTGATATTCTTGCCAAAGTGCATTTCTTATTGGTACTTTTCAGTTCTGAAGCATTCAAAAAAGGACTTGGAGGCAAGAAAGTTAGATGTTTGGGAATTTCAGGATCATTGATTGCCTCTTAGATGAGTGGTAAGATTAAAAGAGATTGTCTTCTTTTTAAAGTTATTTCATTATGTAAGTTTGAGCTGGATGTGAGAATCAGGCTGATAACATAATTTCAGGACCTTTGTTAACATTCTTCTACTAATTCTTGTCAATTTAGTCCTAAAGGCAAGCAACATCTGTTATACATATACTGTGGCACATTCTTGGCTTGACAAAATATGTTTAAGATACCACAGAATTTTGTCACAAATCAGTTTGGGATAAATCTGCCTAAAGTATAAGGAGGTGGAAAAAAAGCTTTTAAGGAAACTAAGGTGAAACTATTTCTCAGAGCAAAATGCTAACTTTCTGATTGAATGATTTTCATTTGGCCACCTCTGTCAGAAATGAATCCCATCTATCATGAATTGCATTCAAATTGGACTGGTTTTAAATGTGTGCTTATAACCATACTTGGACTTCTTGTTAAATGTTATGATTGTTTTTTTAAAGTAGAGTACTGATGAGACAAACATTCTTTTTTTCAGATAAGACAAAATGAATTTTTATGTTATCTGGCAGATTTTTATTTTATTGTCTGTGGCTAAATTTATATTTTAAAAAAATCTGAAAGTGAAAAAAAAAGAATCACCTCAGTAGAAAGGAAATTTTAGCCTATGTTTATCTTTCCTAGATAAACAATTATACATTCTTACCAAAGCAAGATTTCTTTTTGTCAGTTGCATTTAAAAAAAGGCATGCAATGTGAAGTCACTTTTTTGAAATAAGTCTGACATGTTTTATGATAAAATGAACTTCCATGAATTTCAATGAAAGCCTGAAATGGAGATTTTTTTAAAATTTATTTTATTTTTAATTTATGGAACAAAAGAAGTGTTTTAATAACAAGGTATAATTTAAAAAGATGACTGCATAAGAAACTGCAAATCTAACATATATAATTTACTATTCTTTTTAAATATACAATAAAGTTATCATATATTTTTCCTTTTTTCTTCCCCCTTACCCCAGAGATGACCGCTATTAGATACAAATATGTGTGTATTTGTATATATGTATATATACACATATATACATATATACACACATATGTATACACACATATATGTGTAATTATTCATATACTTCTATCAGTTCTTTATCTTGATGCAGATATCATTTTTCTTCATATGTCCTTTATAATCAATTTGGGTATTTATGATAATCAAAATTACTTATTTGCTCAAAGTCATTCTTATTGCTATTACTATGTACAATGTTCTCTTGGTTCTCCTCATTTCCCTTTTCATTTTTTTCATGTAGGTATTTCCATGTTTTTCTTAGATTATTGAGCTAATCATTTCTCACAGTACAGTAATATTCTATCATAATCACATACCACAACATGTTCGGCCTTTCCCCAATTGATGGGCATCCCTGCAATTTTCAGTTCTTTGCCACCCCAAAGAAAGTTGCTATAAACATTTTAGAACATATAGGTTCTTTTTCTTTTTTTCCCTAATCATCTTTGGAAATAGATCTAGTAGTAGTAGTACTGGGTCAAAGGGCATAAGTAGTTTAATAACTCTTTGGCCATAATTCCAGATTATTCTCTAAAATAGCAGGATCATTTCACAATTCCATCAACACTGAATTAGTGTCCCAATACTTCTAGCTCTCCCCTTCAATCATTTTAGGCACTCTGGTAGGTATAAAATGATATCTTAATGGTGTTATAATTGTCATTTATCTAATCAATAATGATTAAATTATTATTATTATTATTAAATAGAGATCTTACTCAAGCAAAAATACTACCAAATGAAAATGAACACTTCACCATTCCTGAAATCATGGCTCTAAAAACCAAGGAACCTTTATCCTTGTAAGAAATGCACTTTGAAAAGGGCTGGTGAGCTGACTTTATTAATGTATTCTTTTTCAATTTGTAGATCACGATTAAAAACCTCATTTAGGTTCTATGACCCAAGATAATGATTGTTGTAAGCAAAGAAAACTAAAGCTTTGCTTATTCAGTTAAGAATGTAGGTCCTAACATGTCACCTCTTGAAAAACATCTTGAACTTCAAAGAAAGACATGGGAAAAGAGTTTGTCTTCTTCCATCTTCTTTGTTTCATTGGCGTTTGCCTCATGCCAAAGGAGGGTTACCACTGTATTACTGTCTACTAATTACAAAAATAGGTGAATGCTATAAAATTTATCAGACTTGCTCCTTCTGTTAAGACAAAAACAGGGTTAATGAAAAGACTGTTTTGACAACCTAATAGGTTGGTCATTATGTTTGTTTTTTTTTAAGACTTGATAAATTTAAATCCACTCTCACTGTGGCTGTTTAATGGCTTTCTCAATACTGTCAGATTTAAGTCATGTTCCTATTTGTGGTCCTTACCTTAAACTTGGAGCAATTGTTCCCTGTTTGGAAGGGTGAAGGCAAAACAAGATAAGGGAATGGAGTGTCAGAAGAATAAGAGCAGTAGGCAAGTCTCTGGAAAGGACTAAAGGAAGCCAACTGCTATTTAGAGTCCCAGGAGGCATGATGGCTGTCACAAGCCTGAATCTCTGAGGTGACTAGAAAGTCAACTGGGTTCCCTGGATCCTAAATCATGTTGTTTACCCTGGAGGGCATAAATGATACTGCCAGGTATCATCTTCCTGAGGAGATTAACAGGGACTCAGGATTTGTTATCTGGACAGGAAAGTGAAGAAAGCAGTGGCCTTTCTCTGCATTTTGATAAGGCATAACTTTTGGTAGTGTGTGACCTGCAATACTGACTTTCTAAGTTACATCCATTTAATATGCATTTCATCCTAGCCCCCATCACTACCTTCAAACAGATCCTTAGAGTTCATTGAGAACACTGCGTGCTCTTTTTGATTTGATACTTACAAATGGGATAAGTTAGTTCCCCCAACTGTGAAGGGGAGAACTGAGTTCATTATTATATAACTTGAATTAACAGTTTGACCTCAGATGAAATTAAAGGGGTCCTTTGTTTTTGATGTTTTCTCAATGAAAATCTAATATACCTCCATTACTATGTGAGGTTGATAACAGTTATGAATGAGGCTACGGGTACAGGGTAGGGATTCTTTCTAAATGCTATTGAAAACAGAAAAGTCCAACAGAGAACAATTTTGTATGCAGCTCTGCCCCTAATTTTGCCTCCCAGGAAACTTTTATCTTTGGATCCACCTAAAAGCTTCTGGACAACAACACTCAGCTCAGAGTGTCAGCTCGGGTATCAGCCTATAGACTGCAGACTCTCCTGATTTGATTTAAGCCCATTTCCAGGGCTGGCTGCTATTTGGAATATATGAAAGATAGACTGGATTATTTCAATTTCATTTCAACTGGCAACTCTGGTGCCCATGCTATCAAACAGAGACCTCCATTCCCCTATAAATCTCAATAATGTCCCTGATGGACACATACTCTCTGATACCTCCCTCTTTAATTACTGTGTTTATGGAATAGAGAGTAAATGAAGAGAGTGAAAATCATAATAAACATGAGGAATAAAACTAAAAAAAGAAAAAAATATATATCATGTGGATTACAGATACTAGGGAAAGAGAGGGAATAGATGCTCTGGGAGAGATCAGTTTTGTAAGAAAGGTCCCATGGGGCAAGGGGTCACAAATGTTCTATTATACTTCATACACTGCTACTTCCTATCCCCTGGAAAGTTGCCTTAAACCAGAAGAGAGAGGATTCACTAACCTTTGACCACTGGAAGTACAGTGCCAGTCAGCTATTATGTTATAGAAGAGAGATAATAATAGAACTATGAAGGAATACATTTCGATTGTATGGAGATGACAGAAAAAAAAAGTGGGGAGGGGAGACCGGCAACTTCTCTTCATTCAACTTTAGATAGATTTGCACCCTATCTCATGTAAAAGAGTGTAATCAGTGCACTAAGCCCTTATTGTGTTTCCTACAAGTTTACCTTAAGGCATGCTAAAGGCACATTACAGCAGGAAAAGCCTTGATCTGATGCCTAGGCACCTAGCAATTGAAAACAACCACGAATTTATTTTTTGTTTCTGTGGGGTATGTTTTTATCTTTAATTCCCTCTCCCGTTCCTGAGAAAAGTGTTTTCCTTCCATCAAAGCAAGGCACGACTTGGAAAAGCAGACCAGAGAGAATCTATTTGATATTCAAACTTACAGCCTTCATAGAAAGAACTAGAAGGAAAGGAAAGGAAGAAAGGGGACTGACAGGGAAAGGGTAATGGATTTGATTATTTAAGTACAAGTAGAATCTTGTATAGACTTGTATTGCAAGCCCAGTACATTTTATGAAGGTAAATTAACTTGCATTTAACTTGTTGACACTGGGAGATCATGTATTCTCACCAAAATTGTCACATCATTTTGGAAGCATGGTAGTCATCCTTCCAGAGAGGAAACAGTTAAGAAGTAACAAAAACAAAAGTGGATAGGAGAAAGATTTTTAAGGTTAAACTGAAGAAACTTTCCAAATCATGATCAATTGTGAGGTGTAATTAAGTTGAATAGGCCAACAAAAGGGGGAGTTTCTTATTTTAACATGAACAATACCTAAATTATATTTGAAATAACTTGGCATTTTTTTCCTAATAGGAACTGTTGAGATCACAAAGGACTCATAACTCAAATATAGTTCTTTAAAAGTGTGTATAATGAATTATTTGAAAAAGGCATACAAACTTTTTTTTAAAAATCACTTCTGGATGGTACATTATTGTTCACTTTATTATTTGTTGAAAATTTTGCAAGTACTTCAGTTGCACTTATCGTCATTATGGATAGGCATTCAAATACATAAACACTACTAAACTAATAACTAGATGTAAGAAAAGAACTCAATTATCCTTGCTCTTCCTGTCTTTAATCCCAATGCATTTGCCTGGCATAGGTTCTGTCCTGCTTCTTTCTCAGAATCTAACAAAAAGCAAAGTTTGTTTTCTGGTGCAGTCCAGGGGTATTGCTCCTACTGCAGTAATGCAACTAAGGACATCTGCCCAAAGTAAGCACGACCAGGATGGTGAAGGGAAAGCAGGAAATGTCATAGAAAGATCAATTAAAGGAACAGGTAGTGTTCAGCCTGGAGATGAAAAGATGGGGGGGAGGAGGGCTACTTTTGTTTGAGTGTTGTTGTTTTGGCTTTTTCACAAATACCTAAAAATCTATTCAGTAGAAGAGGAATGAGACATTTCCTATTTGACTCCATAGAGCAGAGATAGTAGCATTTGGTAGAAACTAGCTGAGAAGTACATTTAGGTTTGTCATAAAGAAAATTTTCCTAACTAATGGAGATATCCAAAAGTAAAATGGGTTGCTTCAAGAGGTAATGGTTTCTTCTTCACTGAAAATTATAAAGCAGATTCTGGATGACCACTTTGTACTGGATATTGTAGACAATATTTTTGACAGGTAAGGGTTGAACTAGATGACCTCTGTGATCCATTCTAATAATGCATTCTTCTGACTGCTTTGGCTACATGCATGGCCATGAGATTATCAGAAGTGCTGGTCAAGATTTTCTAAGAATAAATCATTTTTCTAACCTAAGAGATACCTAAACTTTCTTTAACCATTCCCAGTACCTAATGTGGCTGGTGAAAGATGAAATGACTGAGGAAACAAAGGTTCAATTTTCCAAGTATATCAATTTATTAAGCAATTCACATCAATTGCCTAACAAACTGAGACCAGGTCTTTTCCTCAGCTTAAGGACAGAAGTTGAATACAGGGGGAGATGGCTTTTTTTTTCCTCCAAGAAAGATAACATTTTATTAACAGGGAGCAAACCTGCCAATAATATGGACCTAATGACTGCCTCCATTAACCAAAAGACCTGGAGATTAAGGTTCACTTCCTTTTTATAGGGGAAATAGTAAAATTGGTTATAGAATTGGTGACATCATGGACCTTGGAACATGATTGGTTACAGAGCTGAGGCATGGAGGACAATATGATTGGTTGAAAGTTGGGAATGAGGGTATAGAAACAACCTCCTCCTTCTCTCCTGTGAATAAGAATAAGAAATGTTCATTATTTAAATCTATCTGCAAGGTTAGATAGTGAGGCAGACTTCTTTGGATGGCAAACAAGACATCTTTGAAGGATAACTCAGTGGTGTAAAAATATTAGACCACAGACTCCCTGTTCTCCACTTGCATCCCCCAAGGATAACAGATTTTTTTTGGTGAGGCACTTGGGGTTAAGTGACTTGCCCAGAATCATACGGCTACTGAGTGTTATGTGTCTGAGGCCAGATTTGAACTTAGATCCTCCTGACTCCAGGGCAGGTGCTCTAGCCACTGCGCCACCTAACTGGTCTCAGATAACAGATTTCTTTGAGGCAAGAAAACAAAAGTAAGAATTGGATTTCTAAATTTAACTCATAATAGGCCAGTTGATTTTTTGCACTAAATTCAGAGACAAAGAACCATGGTTTAGGCAGTTATAGGACAAAGTAATTAGCTGTAAATAGGATCAATAAAAATGGTACAGTATTGATTTAATCTTCTCACTGGAAAACAATCTCATAGTTTTTGGTCTCTGGATGTTGACTCCCAGTGGTCCCACTCCCTTCCACTATGCCCAAAAGTGGACCATTAGGGCTCAAGTCATCTGGGCCCCCGCTTTTTTCCTACCCAACACCTCCTCAGGGCAGCTTTCACCTCTTTGTTCCTCAGGCTGTAGATGATGGGGTTGAGCATGGGAGTGAGGAGCATATAGGATAAAGACACAACCTGCTTGCTCTCAAGAGAGTAGCTGGACTTGGGCTGGAGGTGGATGATGCAAGCTACGCCATAGAAGAGAGCCACAGCAATAAGGTGGGCAGCACAAGTGGAGAGGGCCTTATGGCGCCCAGTGGCCAAGGGCAGCTGAACAACTGTGGCCAAGACATGGCCATAGGACACAGTGATGAGGGAGAAAGGCACCATCATGACAAGCACTGTGAAGAAGTAGGTTTCAAAGACAGCAGTGTCAGCACATACCAGCCTCATCAGTGGTGCCACATCACAGATGAAGTGGCCAACCCCTCGGGGTCCACAAAATGGGAAGTGGAAGAGCTAAATGGTGAACAGCTGGGAAATGGGAATGCCTGCCACTCAGCATGCCACTGCCAGAAGGAGGCAGAGCCTCTGGTTTATGAGGACCCCATAGTGCAGGGGGTGGCAGATGGCCACGTAGTGGTCATAGACCATCACTGTCAGGAGGAAACACTCTGACGTGACACAGGACAGAATGAGAAAGAGCTGGAGGGCACAGCCCACCAGGGAGATGCCCCTTCCAGCCATGGGAGATGGCTCTTATACAATAAAAACAATTAATAAATTAAGACCAATTAATTAAAAGAAAACAATACAATATCCGGTAAACTGATTTCTAATTGTAACAAAGTTTAGGGACTTTCCAAGTTGGGAGAAGGAGAGAAAACAAGTACAATTCCCTGAATTCAGAAAAGAAAGCATTCCCACTTCCCAAGTATTTTTAAACAATCAAATGAACATAGAAATAATAACTTAATGAGAAGTACGGTGTCAGTTTTCAGATAAGACATTTGAGTTGCTTGAGATGTACAATTGCAAGAAAACTCCCTACATCACTCTTAGGATCTGATTGGATTTCTGGTCAGCACAACCTAAGTCCTTAGTTAAGGGTCTCTAAGCAGCAGGTGGGGGTGATCCAGCCTCCCAGGCTTGTAAGATTACCTTCAAACAATACATTAAGTTTTTTTTTTTTCTCAGTTCCCAAAACTGAATAAAGTTTTCTCAGAGGGCAAAATTTGGACTGGATCCATAATTGAATAAAAAGAGAAGTGAGCTAGCTCCAGAAGTGAGCCACAAGATGGAATCAGTGTGGTTCACTCAATTTCTACTACCACTTGCTGTCCTAATCCCCTCGATTCCCTTCCTAGCAAACTGTTTTTTTTAATAGATTGTGCTTAATAAATAGTTATTGCATGAATTCAAGAATAGAGGATCAAGAAAATCTTCAAGAGACATAATTAATGGCCAAAACTAAAGTAGCAGGCAATAAAGTGACAATGTCTATAAATGGAAAGGACTGACATGCTTAGAGAGGATCAGAACTGGAAAGGACGTTAGAGATAATATTGTTGAAATTGCTTAATTTAGAGATGGCAAAACTGAGGTTTGGTTAGTGGGAGTCTGTGGTCAAAAAGCCTAGTTGTAAAGCCAGAATTAGATCTTCTGACACTCAATCTTGGACTTATTCTACTATACTAGGTTATTATGCTACAGCAAAAACATTTAGACATGATGAGATTTCTCTATAATAACAATAATTCACTTAATTGGAGTTTAAATCTTATCTTTAAAAAATCTTCCAAAATGAATAAATGATACAACATATTGATGAACAGGTAAAGACTGGAAAATCCTCAATTCAGAAGAAATGTTCTTGGCTATATCCCCTTAAAACAAACAAACAAACAAATAAACAAAAATCAAAAACATTCTTTGGGACCATTCAGAGTTCAGAGTAGATCTTTTTGGATTAGAATGAAATCACATCATGGGAGCTGGGAGATAAGGAATGGGTTCAAAATTTAGGGTTAAAAGCAAATAAAATATATTCAAAATAGCCTTTTAAAATATCTTGACTCCCTCATAAAGCACAACAAAGATTCATTAAGGTATAGTAGAGTAGCTTTAAATAGTTGTAACTGAAAAAAGTCTAGGGCCTATTTAAAAGTCCACTGGGGCAGAGAGCAGATGGTTCTAAGTTGGTTGTTATGGGAACCATTAAATGTAAATTTTTATTTTTAGTAGCACTCAGCTAAACTAATGACCAAGAGGCAAACAGGAGTCATTATTTCTATTCAAATAAAAGAAAATAAAAGCAGATAGACTTAGCTGACAGAAAAACTGATGATGAAGGGAAATTATTCATCAAGATGTTTCAAACACAAATGTGCATATATTGTGTATTGAGATGAAGGCACTGTATTCCTGCCTTTTACATGAAGCAAGAAATGATCTAAGAAAGAAAAGGAGAACATATTAGGGACCTTATGGATGACCAGGAATGTCTAAAATGTCAACTAAGACTCTCTGTGTCTCTCTCTTTCTCTATCTCTCTGTCTTTCTTTTTTTCTCTCCCTTTCTGTCTCTCCCTTATTAGCATTACTAGCCTAAGCATGATGATTTAAATAGATTTCAAATATGATAAAAGGAAAGTTCCGAAATGACATGCTATTACACAAGATTCTCATGTTTTGAGAGTCACTTGGCATCTGAGACTGATTGAAAGAATCCTAGATTTCCATCTCCCAAGGGCATAGGCTCAGTTATTGGAAAGGGAAGTGAAATTGCCTGTACTATTAAAATTGCTCTTTTCCTCTCTTCTTCTTTTATGAATGTGTATTGTGAAATCTTCAAAATTCAAATGTTCACATGATGCAGTTCCATTGTTTAACATAGTCCATAAACCCCAACCGAATAATAACAGTGGCCAAAAATTACATAGTAATCAAAACATACCACATACATCACTCTGGCGATTTTGTTCATCTGTGTAAAAATATAGAATTAGAAAAGTAATTCACAATATGAAACATAATTTAATACAGTATATACATATAAATATGCTGAATAAAACATTACTTACATGTCATACTATGAGGTATAAAAATAAAGTCCTAGACAAGATCTATATTTCACAGGCACAGTAGCTATCCCTCAGGATGTTTTCTGAAGATGTTTCCACCTGCTTCAATAATTCCATCTCTTGAGAATCACTATTGCTTATTTTTATTTTGACTTGAAAATTAGGTTGGTGTCTCCAGACACCCCTCACTGCCATAGAAAACATAATGGGCTCCAAAAGTACAAGATGTGATGGTAATAGGTTTCAATAAATATTCCAAATTGTGGTTATGTTATTGTTAAATGTCATTGAAGACAGTGTAGATTTGACCAAAAATGCCATCTTTTCCATAAGTGGTCTTTAAACAATTATAATATTTCAGTAAGTTATGTTATTAATATAATTTCTAATAATGGAGAAATTGGAAATTAAGTTTTCTTCTTTTTTTTTTGTTCTGTATGCCCCAGATGTACTTATTTTTTCTTATTTGGTTGTCTACAGATAATTATTATTGGTCAGAGCTGTCCATAATTTAGTGCTGTAAATATTATGCTATATGGCTTTATATTAAATCAGTAATAAGCTTTTATATCCACATTTTTATCCAAAATCCACAGATTATAATCAATAAGCACTAACAGTGTGACAGGAACTAAACTACATGGTGAGTGGGTGGGGTAATCATTTAATGAAACCCCACCAAACAAAAAAGTTCCTATCTTTAAGAAGCTTACACAATGGATGAGAAAACATGTAAATAAATAGAGAAATACAAATGCATTTAGAAGAGAAGAGATGGCTCATGTGGCTGGGGCTACTGGTATATGTCTAAACTGAAGTCTTATTTTACTTCCTTATTCTGATTTGGAGGTGACCCTGAATTTTCAGGAGAGTTGATCTAGTCAGCTTTGAGATTCTATGGTAAGAATAAGCCATTCTGATTAGTGAGTGTTAGAAAAAACCTCTAATTTGTATGACCCAGACCATGCTTTACATCTCATCAAGCTGTTCAACAGAACATCAAGATTTGCCTGGAGAGAGTATCTTGCCATCATATGCCCTAATGCTACATGCTTACCCAAATGCATCCTTTCCCTCCCTTACTTTTGCTCTAAGAAAAAAAAATCAGTTCAGAAAGATTAACATACCCACTAGAAAGGGTAGAATCATCTTTTGCCTAATGATTACAGTGAATAACAATGACTGATTAAACCACAACTCCCTTCCCAAACTACTAAGGGAGGGGAGTTGCTAATTATTACAGTTTTTAGATCTAGGAGAATTTATTTAACTTAACTGCAGTTGCTCTAAATGTTAGATAGTACTCTAGCAGGAAATGATCTCCTTCATCAGAGGAAGAACTAAAACACATCCATATTAACTTTCTCTCATCATAAATTAATCCCTAAGGCATAAGGATGTTGCTTGGTAGCATGATGCAAATTACTCTTCAGTGAAGCAAGTAAAAGAGCTCCTATAATTAGTTTCAAAGCACACAAAAAGGCAAATGGAAAAATCATTTCATAAGTCATGTAGTCAACTTCACTTTCAATGTTCATGACGATCATAGTCAAGGGGTGATTCTCAAACCCATTGTTCCTATGCATCAATATCATGTTCATAGAATGAATAATGTCTATGAATAACTTACAAAGAACCCTTCACTCAAGTTCACAAGTGCTTTAATTTATGGTGGCTTCTATGTGAAGGTGTATACAGTGAAAGTAGATGACCATTAATTAGGGAAATGGCAAAACAAGAAATGGTCAATGTGAGGAATTCAGAGATCAAAATAATTTTATCAACAGAAAGCAGAAACAAAATAAGAAGAAGAAGAAGAAGAAGAAGAAGAAGAAGAAGAAGAAGAAGAA
>NW_020941197.1:12344324-12385244 GCF_900497805.2 Vombatus ursinus
AAGAAGAAGAAGAAGAAGAAGAAGAAGAAGAAGAAGAAGAAGAAGAAGAATGACCATGTTTGGTACTTTAAAACCTAAGAGAATTATTGCTGGACAATTATATGTAATGTAATCAGGAATATGATCCATGTAGATGCAGGCCAATGACATTACTTCTTTTCCTTAATTTTCACACTGTCTCCCAAATTCCTTAGCACTGTCTCCCAAATTCATCAAAGCCAGGATGATCTTGGAAAACACTAATACTTTCAAATAGCTGCCTGAGACAAAGGATGAAGATTCATTTGCAGACATGAAGAGTTCAAAAGGAATGCCTGAATCTTAATCCTAAGGCTTTCTGATGGCTTTTTCAAAGAGTCCTTAGGTGGGTGCCATAGCTCAGCTATGTGGTCTTTGGTTAAAAGCAAGTAGCCTGTCCTTGACTGAGAGAATATTTTTAATCATTTCACCTTGACATAAAGGAGAAGGCATATCCAGCAGATGGTCCTGAAGCCCATAACTGATAAAAAAAAGAAAAGCTTCACAACTACATGTTCAGAGTATCAATGCTTAGAGAGAACATTAAACCCAACCAACAAAGATTATACATCATGGGAAGGGTGGAGCCTATTGGGAGTGGGGAAGTATAATTGTATTGCCTGAAAATATCTTTGCATTGTCAGATTACTCCCCACCCCCTTTCTTCATATGTGCCCTGGACACAGTTCTTTCCTGCATGTGTGATCTCCCAGGTGTGTACCCTGGCCACATGAGTTCTACACATGTTACCCCTTAACATGTGTTTCTTTGTCACATGTACTCTTCTCACTGATGTTTATATTTGTGAGAAGCTATGTCCTAGGTTTATTGAAATGAATGTTATGTTACTACATTTACTGTGCTGTTTTATTAAATGTCTTTCTTTGAACTCATTGTGACATCTAATTGGCAAATGTAAATACCTTGGTTTCTCATTGTGATCTATCATTTTATGTGGATGTAGACCCACAGAGCAGTTTTCTTTTTCCACTTAGGTGGTTTTTCTGGGCACCCCATGTAAAAAAATGCAATTGTGTCTTAGGTTCTATGACTACAACAATGTAAATTAAATCATGAAAGGCATCCCAACTCAGATTAATTGAAATGATCAATCTTGGTCCCAGAGAACAAATGATGAAACACATTTTCCTCCTCCTGGTAGATGGTAGAAACAGTTGGTACAGCAGCTGCTGAATGTTGCACATCCTGTCACACATGGTAATTTTGACATTGATATTACCTAACTTTTTTTTTGTTACATGGGAAGTTCTAATGGGAGCAGCTTTACACCTGGGCTACAAAAAAAAAAAAAAAAAAAAAAACAACAACAACAAAAAAAACAAAAACAAAAACAGGAGGCATGATTTTTTTTTTTAATCAGAATACCTACAGATATTCTGAACCATCTACTTGACCATAATCACTGCTAAAATAACCAACAGGAAATTCTGCATGGGAATGCCAAGAAATTTTTGCCAGCTTGTGATAACAATTAATATTGATAAATATGGGCACACAATTCTACATTAGAGAACATATATTTTAGTGAGGGACTTGCCTATGACAATCCAAAAGAAGTTAAGATTTCTTCTTTTTTTTTCCTTTTTTTTTCTTTGGCAATTGGGGTTAAGTGACTTGCCCAGGGTCACACAGCTAGTAAGAATCAAGTGTTTGGTCTTAAGCCGGATTTGAACTCAGGTCCTCTTGACTTTAGAGATGGTGCTCTATCCACTGTGCCACCTAGCTGCCCCAAGATTTCTTATTAAAGTTTTTATTTTCCATAATTGCATGATGTTGCATTTTCTTGCTGTTATATGTATTTTTTAAGTTTTATAAGCTTTAAGTCAGGTTAAGCTGTTTGTCTCTTAAAGCAGATTTGAAATGTAGAATGTAGTTTACTAGAGGGTAAATTTTGCCTCAGTGAAAAATGATGCAGTTGAAATAGTATTATGTCGGAAGACAAGAGACTGGAATTCTATTCCTGGCTCTTTCATCTGTGTGACATTGAACAAATCACATCACCTCTTGACTTCAGTTTCTTCTTTTGTATAATGAGAGGATTAGATTAAATGATGACCAAGGCACTAACAAACTCTAAAAACTATTATCATTATTCTTGTAGGGAAAAATTATCAATAAAAGCTTATTGAAAAATTTCTGAAATATCCTTCAAGATGCTCAGCATGTGAAAAGATGTATACATTTTTTTAAGTACACTAATGTTATATAAAACATCCACCTTTTTTGAAGCAACCATATCTTCTCAGGGGTATAGAGGATTTCTTTTATAAAAAGATCATCAAGAAAAATAAATTATTTTGAAATCTATGTGGGTAGAGTAACAGTAATGAAAGAATATATATATATATATATGTATATATATTCTTATAGTGAACTTGAGTGAAAGAATATATGTGTATATATATATACATACTATATATATATATATATATATATATATATTCTTATAGTGCCTATGAAATTGTTAAATAGGTAATGAACAGTAGAATCAGCATGGAAACCAGAGATCAGTGTCATTGATTTGAGTACAAGGACCATAAGTCACACTGCTTAAAATATGCCAGTATTAGCATCAGCTCAACCAGCTAGCTCCTCTGCTCCAAAAGGGATACCCAACTTGCGATACTGTGCTTAAAGCTGAAATGATATTATGGTGTCCATGCCCATACAACAAAGTTAAGCATTCCTTAGAAACTGAAAACACTATGTAAGATAAGATCTGAATCTATCACAAAAGTGAATAAACAAAGAAGAAAGGTATTTTCATTTGAAACAGTTAACCTGTTCTAAGACTTTCAATTCAGGTGGTCTTACTTAACTGTTCAAGGAAAACATGGATCAAAATCCAAGTTAGTATTCTTACCTTTCATATCTCAGTAGTTAGTGTCTGACCCTCAGTGTGCACACCAGCCAGCAGCATGAAAGGAACATGTAGAAGAAACCATTGTGACTCAACAAATCACCAGTAAATTATCTGGAAAGTTGGAGGTGCAAGAGATAGTTTTCCTTCTCTAGTTAGTATTTGTTTCTTTGGAAGTAATATGTACCTTAAAGAATCCTAGAGAATGGAATAGGGAATAGAGAAGAATCAATCAATACCCTAGACATTTTGTTCAGAAGAGAGACTTCTGACTACTTTGGCTTTGCCCAGAAGATGGAATTATAATAATTTCTTTTCCTTTTACTTCACATATTGTGCCCAACAGCCACTTGGTTTTCTTTTTTTTTTATTAAGCATTCTGGATACAACAGCAATATGTTTCAGGGACTAAGGACTTTTGCAAATCTGTGAACAGATTGGTCACAATACAATAGATGTTATATACACATTTCCCTTTATTACACAGAAACTGAGGTCCTCTGAAAAACTTCTGGTTACATAGTCCAAGTGATTCAGTTCAGTTCACCTCAATTCAACTTAATTCACTTCAGTGCAATTGAACTTTTTTTTAAATGTTATGTGCAAGGCACACCACACTCCTAGAGGTTAAGGATACACAGAAACAACCTCATGTCTCCAAGAGTTTATATAAAGCATGTAGAAAATAATTTTAAGGGAATGTAATACTAATAACTGTTGGGAGATGAGACACTATATAGGAAAGTGAAACCTAAGCTAGGCCTTAAATGAAGCAAGAGAGTCTACTGAGGGAGAAGTGAAAGAGTTGGGGGGAATTACCTTCTAGAAAACAGAGATCGCTTAGACAAAATCAAAGAGGTCGGAGCAAGTTCTCTAAAAGAAAAGGATTGAGATAATTTATTTTTGAATGACTTTTTTGTTGTTAATAAATTCATTTATTTTTAGTTTTCAACGTTTACTTCCACCAGATATTGAGTTACAAATTTTCACCCCTTCTTGCCCCTCCCCCCACCCCAAGATGGCATGCATTCTGAATATCCCTTCCCCTAGTCTGCCTTCCCTTCTATCTCTCCCCCACTTCTCTTATACCCTTCCCCTTCTATTTTCCTGTAGGGCAGGATAGATTTCTGTACTCCATTTCCTGTATTTCTTATTTCTAAGTTGCATGTGAAAACATTTTTTTTAAACATGTGTTTTTAAAACTTTGGGTTCCAAAATTGCTCCCTTCCTCCCTCCCTCCCGACCCTCATTGAAAAAGCAAGCAACTCAACATAGGTTGTACCTGTGTGGTTAAGCAAAACACTTCCATAGTAGACATGCTGTGAAAAATGAACTCTATTTCCCTTAATCCTATCCTGCCCCCCATTTATTCTATTCGTTCTTTTGACCCTGTCCCTCCTCAGAAGTATTTGCTTCTGATTACCCCCTTTCCCAAACTGCCCTCCTCTCTATCATCCTCCTACTCTCTTCTTCCCTTCCTCTCCTATTTTCCTGTAGAGTAAGACAGATTTCCATACCCAAATGAGTGTGTATGTTATTCCCTCCTTAAGTCAAATCCTATGGGAATAAGATTCACTCATTCCCTCTCACCTTTCCCCATTTCCCCTCCACTGTAAGAGCCTTCTCTTTTGCTTTTTTTTGTGAGATAATTTACCCCATTCTACCTTTCCCTTTCTCCTTCTCCTAATATAATCCTCTTTCACCCCTTAATTTTATTCTCCAGATATGACCCCTTCATCTTCAACTCACCTGTGCCCTCTATCTATCTATCTATCTATCTATCTATCTATCTATCTACATACATACATATAATTTTTCCCTCCAACTACCCTAATACTGACAAAGGTCTCATGAGTTACAAATATCACTTTTCCATGCAGGAATGTAAACAGTTCAACCTTAATAAGTCTCTTATTATTTCTCTTTCCTGTTTACCTCTTCATGTTCCACTTGAGTCTTGTATTAAAGTCAAATTTTCTATTCAGCTCTGGTCTTTTCATCAAGAATGCCTGAAAGTCCTCTATTTCACTGAATGATCATTTTTTCCCCTGAAGGATTATACTCAGTTTTTCTGGGTAGATGATTCTTGGTTGTAATCCTATCTCCTTTGCCCTCCAGAATATTATATTCCATGCCCTGCGGTCCCTTAATGTAGAAGCTGCTAAATCTTGTGTTATCCTGATTGTGTTTCCACAATACTTGAAATGTTTCTTTCTGGCTGCTTGTAATATTTTTTCCTTGACTTAGGAACTCTGGAATTTGGCTACAATATTCCTAGGAGTTTTCCTTTGGGGATCTCTTTCAGGAGGAGATTGGTAGATTATTTCAATTTCTATTTTGCCCTCTAGTTCTAAAACATCAGGGCAGTTTTCTTTGATAATTTCTTGAAAGATGATGTCTAGGTTCTTTTTTTGATCATGGCTTTCAGATAGACCAATAATTTTTAAATTCTCTCTCCTGGATCTATTTTCCAGGTCAGTTGTTTTTCCAATGAGATATTTCACATCATTTTCTAATTTTTCATTCTTTTGGATTTGTTTTACAGTATCTTGATTTCTCATAAAGTCACTAGCTTCCAATTGCTCTATTCTAATTTTTAAGGAAGTATTTTCTTCAGTAATCTTTTGGACTTCCTTTTCCATTTGACCAATTTTGCTTTTTAGGGCATCCTTCTCCTCATTGGCTTTTTGGACCTCTTTTGCCATTTGGGTTAGGCTATTTTTTAAGGTGTTATTTTCTTCAGTATTTTTTTGGGTCTCCTTTAGCAAGTTGTTGACTTGTTTTTCATGATTTTCTTGTATCACCCTCATTTCTCTTCCCAGTTTTTCCTCTACTTGTCTTACTTGCTTCTCAAAGTCCCTTTTGAGCTCTTCCAAGGCCTGGGACTGATTCATATTTTTCTTGGAGGCTTTGTATGTAGGAGCTTTGACTTTGTTGTCTTCTTCTGGTTGTATGTTTTGATCTTTGTCACCAAAGTAAGATAATATAGTCTGACTCTTTTTGCACTGCTTACCCATGATCCCGGCCAGTTACTTGAATTTTAAATACTTTGTTAAGGTAAGAGTCTGCTTCCAATGTGAATAACGTGCTATCCCAAGCTTTGGGGGTTTGTACAGCTGTTTCCAGAGATACTTTTAGGGACCTGTAAATTTTCATTTCTTCCAAGGTGCTGTGATAAGGGGTGAGGTGTTTCCTCTCCACAGCCACAACAAACTCCACCATGTCAGCATTCCTCCTCGACCTAAGACCAATCCTCAGAACTGTGACCCAGATCCAACCACGGGCAAAGCAAGAGATTCTTGCCATGGCACTGGCAAAGAGATCCCTGCAATCTCCCTCTGATCAGCCACTTGATTCCGCCTCGGTCTTTGGGCTGGAAGCTTAGGAGGCAGCAGCTGCCCCAGAAGCAGCTCTCGGAACTTGTGACTGAGACCTGGCTTCTCTTTCACCTCAGACAGACTTTTCCCCCTGACCTTCTAGGTTGTCTTTGGCATTTGTGGGTTGGGAAGTCTGGAAACTGCCACAGCTGCCCATGATTCAGTACTTTGAGGCCTGTTCCAGGTTCGCTGCGGCCTGCGTGCCCATGCCAAACTGTGCTTCTCTCCTGCTGGTGTGATATACCTTTCCAAACAACCATCCAGTCTGTCTTGGGCTGGAAATTTGTTTCACTCTGTCTTTTTGTGGGTTCTGCTGGTTTAGAATTTGTTTAGAGCCATTTTTTCCAGGTATTTGGAGGGGTTTGGGGGAGAACTCAAGCAAATCACTGCTTTCACTCTGCCATCTTGGCTCCATCCCATACAATTTTCTCTGAATGACTTTTAATAATATTTGTGTTAGAGTGCTTTGTTTAACTGCCTTTCCAGTCATGATGAAAATGTGGCCTCTACCTAGTCATAATTAAAATTAAATTTGTATTGATGGGGAAAATAGCCTATTGAATTTTTATCTTAATTTTATTGCTTAGAAGAACATAACAACATTGCTTTGTGCTCCACGTTTTACTAAAAATTTGAAGAATGAGAGGCTTCTATCATTTTGATGAGCTAAGTTAGTGCTGCATGGTTCAACCTTTTGAAAGAGAGTGACTAGAGTTGAAGGATTCAGTAGTCTGTGTGTGTCACAGGGGCTGATGCTGAGCAATTGCAATATTATGCCCTTTCAAAACAGGGAATTATATACTTAAGGAAGATGGCACAGGAAGACAAATATAGTATCTGAATGGATCAGGTTCTTTCAGTCTTGTATTTCAATGGATGACTATGTGGATATGACAGAGTTAACCAATTTTCTGGATATAGCATTTGAAAAAGTGAATAGCTCAACTCACATCTATTTTTTCACAAGATAAATATGGTCTCTTTTGTTTGTTGCTAGTGTTTTTTTTTATTTGTTCTGAGGAAACTAGCATCATATATGCAACTCATAAAATGCCTTTAAATGAAGCTGATATTTATAGAAGACATAAATAAATAAGGATATTCATGTCTTTTGACACATTTTCCTATAACATCCAGGGAGAGTTGCATCATTATGGGTTAAACATTCCTTACTCAATAGTGACTATCAAAATCAAAGAGAACTAGATAACTATAGGTTGCATATTACTCTTAAAATGATGAATTAATATTATTTATGCTATATTGTGTTTTTATTTATTTTATTAAATATTTCCTAATTACTTTTTTTTTTGGCTAGGCAATGGGATTATACGACTTGCCCGGGGTCACACAGCTAGTAAATGTTACATGTCTGATACCGGATTTGAACTCAGGTCCTCCTGAATCCAAGGCTGGTGCTCTCTCCACTGCTCTATCTAGCTGCCCCCTCCTAATTACATTTTAATCTGGTTCAGGCTTCACTAAGGAGTTTTACCTGGTCTTATAGGCCATGATGTTGATATCTCTATTGTACACTACTGGATAAAACATAAATATATTTAGATATTTTACTTACAATTGTAGCCCTTAATTGTTTTTTGTTTGTTTAGTTTTGTTTTTAAACTAATAAGCTATCTGTCACAGTGGATAAAGTGTGTGGCTTGAAGTTAAGAAGACTTGAAGTCAGATTTGAAATCAGGTATTATTAACTGTGTGACTCTGGGTAAGTCACTTAAACATTGTCTACCTTACTTTCCTCAATTTTAAAATGGGGACAACAATAATACCTACCTCCTAGGGTTGGTGTAAAGTTCAAATGAGATAATATTTATAAAGCATTTAGCACAGTGTCTAGCATAAGGTAAATGCTTCATAAATGTTTCTTCACTTTTTTCTCCTTCCTTCCTTTGTTTCTTCCTTCCATCTTTCCCAAAACTATGTTCTTTTAAGACCCCAGTAACCACTATTCTCATTAGAAAGCAACAGATTCACTTATGTATAAATTTTTTCCTTTGATTTTTAGAAAGTCATTCCAAATTATTCCATCTAAACCCAAGTTCCTTTTTACAATAGAATTTCATGACATGTTTCCTGTTTGCCTTTTCTGTCAACACAGTTTATCAGTTCTGATTCCCACATAGTTTGCATCTTCATTACTATACAGACACTTGTGTGTCTGAGGGAGAAATGTTTAATTTCAAAATTATTGATATATCAACATGGTTTTCAGATGAGGAAATGGAAGCAAACAGGGTTAAATGATTTGCCCAGGGTTAAATAGCTAGTAAGTGTCTGAGGCCAGACTTGAACTCAGAAAGATGGGTTTTCCTGACTTCAGGCATAGTGCTCTATCCATTGTACTCCCTATCTAGCCGGATCATTTTACAGACATTCAATTTTTTTTTTTTTGATAAATATAACAGCCAACATGTTTTCACCCCCCATTCATACACAACATTTTTCTCGTCCTTCTTCCCCTACCCAATGTAAAATAATTTCATTTCTATAGCAATTTAGTTAAAGACATTTTCAGATAGAAAAACTTGAATGCAGATTGTTTCATAACATAAGCACACTAAAATAGACTTCTTATTGACTTTGTGTGTAATTCAAATTTATTTTTATAGGAAGAACTATTTGCAAAACTATCAACATTTTATTTTTCTAAAAGCAGTTCTAACATTGATGAAAATCAATACTAGTCACAGTTGATGTGCATATGCTCCTCCACATTATTTAGTGGCATATGCCCATTCCACATCATCATCACCTACATTTATCCAAACAATTTCAGGGAGTGAGGTGTGACATTTTCATCAGCATAATGGGAATAAACTTTGGCATGGCAATAAGCTGTTTGCATTCTTAGAGTTATTTCACAAACCTTATGCAATAAATCTGAGATTCCATTAAAACTGAAGTTCACAGAACACTTGGCCTTGGCACAAAAAACACAATGGTAAATGCAAAATTTACTCATATTGTTCTGACTTGCAAAAGAAAATACTAAAATTCAAGAGCCTAATTGGTTCAAATCATCTCAGAGCTAATTTAAGGAAAATGACTAAGTAATATATAATAGTGTTAAATAATAAAGGCCTTATGTAGTGATTCTGAGAGCAAGTTTACTATGTGTAAATGCATTCAAAGTTGGCAGAGATTCTGGAAAAAAATAGCCATTTTTCCTTATGTAAATTCAAATCAAGTATAGATGGCAACACACATTGGAATTCCTAAGATGCCTATCCTTTGTTAAGTAAGAATAGCATGTTGTATATATAATTTTTGCCTGATGGGATATCAAAATGCCCCTTGTATAAGTATTTCTTGTTCTTTTTAAAATCTCCCCTTTTTGCCCAAAGAATCTTTGGTTTCTGTTAAATTATTGATTGTGATTTCCTAAAGCAAGCTATATGTGCTATGCATTAATGATTTGGTCAGGAATTATCCCTCCCTTCCACTTCTTGAAATATTTTTAATGCTTTTGAATTTTATGAAATAGACAGGCAGCAAATAAAACAAGAATAAGATTCCAAAATCAGTTTTATAAGCAACGCAGCCTGTAATTTTTTTTCAAAGCTGCACTTCTAACATTTTGATGCTGTTAAATGCTATTCTCTCACAAAGAAAAGGATAGGGGGTGAACAGATCCCAGTAATTAAGGATAATCAACAGGGTGATAGATAAGAACAGTTGGGGGGGTAGAAGAAAGTATGGTTCAATTCATAATATCGGAGAGTAAACTAAGATATGTTCTAAAGTGGACTAATTTCTGGAATACCAATTTCTTTTTTTCCTTTTTCTTTTTTAGGCAATTGGGGTTAAGAGACTTTCCCAGGGTCAGACAGCTAGTAAGTGTCAAGTGTTTGGTCTGAGGCTGGATTTGACCTCAGGTCCTCCTGACTTCAGGGCCGGTGCTCTATCCACTGCACCACCTCACTGCCCCTGGAATACCAATTTCAAAAGATAAGGCAAGGTAGCAAAAATATGTAACAACAAGGTCAGAAAATGTTTGTTTGCAGGGCAAAAACAATCCATAGCTGTATATCTAGATGACTGATTTTTTTGTCTCTTTCTTACCACCTGTAATAGTCACAGTGGACAATGTGGGAGAGGATTATATTATCTAGGATACATGGAAACATACTATGAATATTCGTTAGAGAAAAACAAAAGCTCTATTTCCTATGAGACAGTGTGTCCACATCCAGGGATTGAGGTAATGATATTTCTAACATTGATTAAGAATAGCTATGAAATGGACAGTTTTTGTTTTTACCTCAACTTCATTGGAAAATATGTTCATCTTCTTTACCCAATAAAATAATCTTTTCTGTTAAAGAAAAATTTAAAGGATAATAAAAGGTATCATTTAGCAAAACTAACAAGTGTATCAATTAATCCTGATTTTATATGCAATCATTCTCAAAGAAAACTGCCTCCCCAAAGAAGTGAAGGAAATGCATTTTCTCATCTTTTCTTCAAATATAAGTTTGGTTATTTTATTTGTATAGCATTTATTTTCACATTTTCATTACTGCACTTTTTTTGCAATGGTCATGTACATCATTTTTCTGGTACTGTTTACTTCTGTCTGCAACAGTTCACATACATATTCCAATGCTTTTCTGAATTCTTCATACTCAGTGTTTTTTATGACAATAATTACTCCATTACAATGGTGTGCCATAGTTTGTTTCAGTCTGCCCCTACTGAGAGTTACTTATTTTGTTTCTAACTCTTTGTTACTACAGAAAGTGCTGCTATGAATATAGTAACTTTATTTCTATTTTTGACCTCCTTGACATGTGCTTAACAGCAGGGATTTCTGGCACAATAGTGGAAACTTTTTTATTACCTTTCAAAGCATATTGCTTTACAAAGTGATTGGACAAATTCATAACATCATCAATAACATATTCTATGTCTACATTTTTATAAGGTCTTCAATCTTAACTATATGCAATTTTTGTCACTTTTGTCAGCTATAGGGTCTGAAGCAGAACTGTAGGGTTGTTTTGATATACTTTTTACTTTCAGTGATTTGAAGTATTTCTTGTTTGCTAATAATTTCCTAGTCTTTATTGGAGAATTTTATTCCCATCCTATGAGCATTGATATACTGGGGATGGCCTCTTAATCTTATAAGTAGGTGTTCATTTCTTATATAACTTGCATATCAGGCTTTTATCAAAGATATTTGATAGTGTACAAAGATTTATTTTTTCCAAAATGACATTTTCATCTCTTATGCTAGTTGCATTGATTTTTCTTTGTGTAGAAGCTTTTAATTTTAATGTAATCAAAATTATCAAAGTCATCTATTTTGTCTTTGTTAAAACCTCTATCCCTTATTTGGTTAAAAACTCTTCACTTAGTCATGGCTCTGAAAATTACCTGATCTTTTTCCAATACACAAACATGTGTGTGTATACCCACACATACGTATAAACACACATAGATATATGTATACACATGAATAGATATATATGCATATAAGCATATATGTATTCCTATACTTATATGTGATATGGTTGTTAATATACTGCTCTCAACTCTACTATGAGATTGTTGTGATATATAGTATATGAATTAAACCTAAATTTTGCCAAACTGCTTTCATGTCTTTCCAATAGTTCTTAAATTTGGAATTCTTCTCCAATCATTTGTATTCTTGGAGTTGATTAAAAACTTTTTTATTGAGTTAAATTTCTTCAGTTTCTTTTTTGTCTAGTTATACACACATGTACACACACATGCACACAGATATCTTGAATGTACCTTGGTAAATGATCTTCCCTACATTTTGAAGTAATTTTCAATTGGGCTTCTTTTATGTTTTTTCTTTAGATAAATGTTCATCACATATAAAAATGCTATTTTTTATGGATTTTTCCTGTTTCCTCATGCTACACTGAAGTTATTAACTATAAATTAATTTCTTAGCTGATATTTTGTGATTTTCTAAGTAAAACAATGTTATAAGGAAGTAGAAGATTTTGCTTCCTCTTTGCCTATGTATATGCCTTTAACTTTTTTATCCTTTTTTTTTAATTGTTTTGTTAGTGGCACTTCTCTTACTATGTCACACAACATGGTAGTTAGTAAAGATTTCATCCTTGCTTTATTTCTGTTTTAACTAGAAATCCTCAAGCTTTATTTTCCATTAGAAAGAGTTCTCGCTTTTGATTTTTAACAGGTATTTTTATCACATTCAGGAAATGGTCCTTTCATGTCTTTACTTTAAAGGGTTTTCACTATAAATGAGTACTGGATTCCATCAAAGACTTTACCTGCACCAACTGGTATAATCACAAGATTGGGGTGTTCTTGTTTTTCAAATTAAAAATTCTATCCATTGGTATATGCATCTATTTTCCCTATAATAAATCCTACTTGATTATGGCAATTTTTTGGACATGTTGATATTTTCTTTTTAATAGAAGCTATTTGAAGTTTTTAAATCAATATTCATTATTAACACCATTTCTACAATATAGTTTCTTTTGTTCCTCCACTGGTTTAACTATTAGGAATATATTTGTATTTTATAGGAACTCTTTTGGCTTGAACGACTTCACCTTGAATTTGTTCTGAAAATGTACACTTCAAACTTTTTGCAATCTGAATATCTCTGTTGTTTAATTCAAATGGGGTATTGTTTCAAAAAAAATTTTGATACATCCTCCCCCAAAATATCTAAACATTATTTATGTAACATAAATATGAATTGTTAGTTTAAGTTTTTTTAATATTTTCCCCACACTTTTACTTTGATTATATCTATTTCAAATTATTTTTAAATTAGATTGTGTGAGATCTCTATTTCATGTTCTGTTAATTTTGATATTTAATATTTTTGTATTTGTCTTCTGTCTTGAATTCTCAATTTTTATGGGCACATAATCATGTACATTATGTGCTGATAATTCATTTTATATCTTTGCCATTGTGATTTTACCTTGTTCATTTTAAATTTTTTTTAATAATTTTTTTTACCCTATCTACTTTAGGGTTAGCCTTAATCATTTTTAAAATAGATTTTTCTTGATTTTTTTTTGCTTCTTATAACCTAAGTTTTTGCCATTAGAAATCTATTGCTCTTAAAAAAATTTCTTAAATGGAAAAAGAGAAAAAAATCCCCAATTCTCAGTAACATGGGATAAAAGAAATCTGATCCTATATTCAGAGTTCCATGCCTCAGAGTGAAAAATGACAAAAACAAAGGTTCTATAAATAAAAAAATTTATAAGAGCACTTTTTGTGGTATCAAAGAACTGGAATCAAATCAGATACGTGGTGATTTGGAAGCAACCAAATAAATTATGGCATGAGAATGAATGAGATATTACTGTTCTGTAAGAAATGAACATGATGAAAACAGAGAAGTATAAAAAGACATGATCTTGGGGAGCCCAGACGGCTGAGTAAGAAGTAAATCACTCTTACCATCCTTTATTAGCCTCTGAAAGTCCAGAAAATATTACCCCAGGAAGAACCCTGGAAGAGCTGAACCAGAAGAAAAACGGGGTGCAGCAGTCCAGTAGCTCAGGTAGCTTGAGGGATTAATGGGAAAGTCCATCTTGCCCTGGGGGAAGGGGGGCAGTACAGAACAGTAGGTGTCCCAGCAAGCTAGCAGAAAGCTCCACCTCAGCATACCAGAGGGAGATCCTGAACCCCAGGTGGCAGAGCAGGCAAACACCAACATCAGGACCTCCAAGTGCCTCAGAGGGGAACCAGTGGAAACCAGTTTGGAAAATCACCAAATGCCTCAGTGTTCTACAGCAGTCAAGTCACCCCATGCCTCAGAAAAACTCTGGGAAATTTTCCAAGGGGGGAAGCCCCAGGCAGGGAAACATCCATCTGAAAGGAGCCAAAGAAAGTGAAAAGAGGGAAAGGAAAGGCTCAGGTGAGCAGGCAAATTTTCTTCCTATCTTTCCCATCTCCTCACCTTCTGAATACACCTTCCCCAATCTGTCCTCTCTTGTGTCACTCCACCCTTCCATTATCCCCTTCCTCTTCTATTTCTTGTAGGTCAGGATAGATTTCTATACCCCATTGCCTGTATATCTTATTTTCCAATTGCATGTAAAAACAATTTTTAACATTTGTTTTTAAAATATTGAGTTCCAAATTCTCTCCCTTTCTCCCTGCCCACCCACCGTCATTGAGAATCTGATATAGGTGATACACACACACACACACACACACACACATATATATATGTATATGTATATATATATGTAGTAATGCAAAATACTTCCATAAGTCATGTCATAAAAGACTAACTATATTTCAATCCATCCTATCCTGCCCCCCCATTTATCCTATTCTCTCCTTTGACCCTGTCCCTCCTCAAAAGTGTTTGCTTCTGATTACCCCCTCCCCCAATATGCCCTACCTTCTATCACCACCCCCTCTCTTATCCCCTTCTGCCCTATTTTCCTATATGGTAAGATAGATTCCCATACCCAACTGAGTGTGTATATTATTCCCTCCTTAAGCCAAATCTGATGAGAGTAAAATTCACTCATTCCCTCTCACCTCCCTCCTCTGCCTCTCTACTGTAAAAGCTTTCTCTTGTCTCTTTTATGTAGATAATTTATCCCATTCTATCTCTCCCTTTCTCCTTCTCCCAGTCAAATCCTCTCTCACTCTTTAATTTCCTTAATTTTATTTTTTAGATATCATCCCTTCATATTCTACTCACCTTATGCTTTCTGTATGTGTGTATGTATGTATGTATGTGTATATATATATATATATATATATAAATTTTCTTTTGTGTTTATATCTTGTCCTTTTCTGTCACTATAGTATTTTTTATGGTCAGGTTCTTTTTAATTTTCATTTTTGCTCATTTTTTTTCATCCTACTTATTGACTTTGTATTTTGTGTTTGTCCTATCTCTGTTCATTTCAGTGTAGGGCAATGTCTGTCCTGCTGATTTCACATCTAACTCTTCAGGTATATAAGTTTTCAGTTCTTCAAGATAGTGTGATCTGAGAAAAGGCATGCTCACTGCCCTTATGGCTCACACCCTTCAAATTCCTGACCCAGTTTGTATCTGGTGGCTGTGTATGTTTGAATTACCATAGACTGCTACTGCTGGACAGCATCACAATTAGCCTGCTAAGAGATTCTGTAGGTTTGGAGGGAATGAACTGCTGTCTTCCCCTTTATTTGTGTCTCCAGTCCTAGTTTATTCTACTATAGGCTTATTTGAGTGACTAAAAGGTAGAACTGAGTTCCCACTCTGTTCTTGGACTCAGAGCCACACAGCTGTGTTTATGGAAATTGTTCCTTTCTCTTTATACAGGTAGAGTCCCTGTTTCCTCACAACCATAGCTGTTCTTCTGTACCCTGAAACTGTGACCCAGAACTGAGTAATGGGTAACAAAGCTGCCAGATAGCACCTGTTTCTGTTTCCAGTGTGAGTACAGGGGTGCCCTGGGATCTACTTTTGCCCAGGTGTCCACTCTCCTTGCCATCCATGAACACTAGGCTGCTCCCCTCCCTTGCTGCCTCAACACAGCTAGCCGACACTCCTGACTGCTGTGGCACTGCTTCTGTGAGATTCTAGCCAAGTCCAACTTCAATTTCTGAAGATCTCTTTGGCTAACTTCCTAAGTTGTCATGGGCTGGAAAATGATAGTGGTGATTTTTTTCTTGACTTTCATAATCAGAATTTAGTTTGACAAACATTCTAAGTCATTGTAGAAAAGGTTGTGAAGGAGCTAAGGCAAAATTTCTACCTGTTATTCCATCATCTTGGCTCTGCTCTTCTCCAATGGTGTCATTTCTATATTCAGATATTTTATTTATTTATAATTTGGTGGTATGGTATAGAGTCTAAATTGATAGTCTAAATTCATCTTCTGCAAAATCTCCTATACAGTTTCCCCAGAAGTTATGATCAAAGAATCACTTCCCAAGAAACTTGTATTTTGTTTTGTTTTGTTTTGTTTTTGTGATTTATAAATTACTGCATATATTTGCTTACCTTGTTAAGTTTTAGCTGCTTAATCAATGTGTGTGGAAAAAAAAAATAATACATTAGTTACTAACATTTTTTGAACCTAGCTTTATGTGGCTAGAAATTATCTAACCCAAAGTTAACCATGAGTAATGCTGACCTCAGAGACATTCCACAGAAGCAGATTATAATGAATGCTTGAACCCACACACAAATCTTATTTTGGGTCCACCCAGGTCTTGGGTCTGTCCAAAAAGCTTGTGTTTGGGGTTCCTCAATAGCTTCTGATTTGGCTTTGCCCAAGTTTTGTTAAATGTTTATATTTACCTGCTGATATACATCTCAAGTGACCTTCCCTGGAATTTTTCCTTTTTGAGAAACTGCACATGTGCTGGCCAACAAACTTCCTGCTCTCATACAATGTAAACCTCACAGAGACTCAGGTAGAGAGCCATACCCTTTTCTGGTTCTTTCCTCTGCTAAACTGACTTAATGAAATTCTTTCTAAAACATTTTGAGGTTGCAGAGGATGTGGTTGATTTATATTTGCATATCAAAACTGTTTCCAGGCTCTCCATTCTTCAACAAAGAGTGAATGTTTCTGATGTGATTGAAGAACAACCACCTTTTCATATGTTGCTTTGCAAGGTAAGCATTTTTGGGGTAAAAGATTACTTCCCTTACATGTTGGTATATTTCTTTGCAGACTCATTTCTTTACTCTTAAGTAATATAATGTTATTAATTAGTGATTTTAATACATAAATGAATCTCTCTTGGCTCCTTGCAAGGTTTAGTCTTTTATATTTAAGCTCTGGAACATGATCAGTAAAATTCTGAATTATATATATATATATATATATATGTGTGTGTGTGTGTGTGTGTGTGTGTGTGTGTGTATAAAGCTTTACTGTCTTATTTATTCTGCTATTATTTTACACTTTACTTGAACAAATCTGTTTTTTCATAGAGTTCTCTCCATCTAGTTTTCTCCATTTTTTGATAAACTGCCACTTCTTTCATATTTTCCTTCTTTTCTTGTGTTCTTTTTTTTAATTTATCAGTTCCTGTTCCTTCAATGCTTATAAATTCCACATATTCCTTTTTATCTTTTACTATGTTCCTTAACCATTGTAGAGATTCTCATGGCAGGGCCATTCTTTTTCTAGAAATTTTAGTTGATTTTGTTAACAATCATATTTTTCTTGCTAGAGATTTTATTTTGCTTTTTTTATCTCAAAAAATGAATTTATTACACTAGAGTACTATTTTCACTCATCAATTTCTTCACTTTTCTGCTAGTTTTCTTGAGAAATTATCTTTCTGGATTTCTTTCCTTTCCTCTCCTTTTTATTTTATCTAATATTTTATTGTTCCCAATTACATATAAAAATTAATATTCTTTTCCTTCAAATTTATACTTTCAAATTATCCCTCTTCCCTTTCCCCCCTCATTTAGAAGGTAAGCAATTTGACATAGGTTATACACGTGTAGTCATGCAAAACACATTTCCCTGTAAGTCATTGTGTAAAAGAAAATGCAGACAAAAATACACAGAAAAATAAAGTAAAGAAAAAACATCTTGATCTGCATTCAGGCTCTACCAGCTCTTTCTCTGGAGATGGACAGCACCTTTCATCCTAAGTCCTACAGAATTGTATTGTATCATTGCATTGCTGAGAATATATGTTATTCATTGTAGATCATCATGCAATATTGCTGTTAGTATATATAATGTTCTCTTGGTTCTGTTCATTTCACTTTGCATCAATTCCTGTAAGTTTTCCCTATTTTTATGAGAGCATCCTACTCAGTTTTTCTTAAGCACAATAGCATTCCATCACCATCATATAAAACAACCTGTTCAGCCTTTTCCCAATTAACGGACATCCCCTCAATTTTCGATCTTTCACCCACCACTAAAAGAGCTGCTATACATATATTTTGAACACATAGATTCTTTTCTGTCTCTCATTCATTTTTAAAATATCTCTTTGGGATACAGATCTAGTGGTGGTATTGGTTGGTCAAAGGGTATACATGGTTGTATAGCTCTTTGGGCATAGTTCCAAATTGCTCTACAGAATTAATTTAGGTAGAATTGTCAATTTTATAATACTGGCTGAGCCTACCTATGAACAAATAATATTTTCTCATTTGTTTAGATCTGACCTTATTTGCGTGAAAAATGTTTTGTAATTGTGTTCACATATTTCCTGGGTTTGTCTTGGCAAGCAGATTTCCAAGTATGTTATATTTTCTATAGTTATTTTAAAAATAATTTCCCTTTCTATTTTCTTCTCCTGGAGTTTGTTGATAATATATAGAAATGCTACAGAATTATGCAAGTTTGCTTTATATCCTGCAACTTTGCTAAAGTTGTTAACTTCTTCAACTAGTTGTTTAGTTGATTCTATAAGATTTTCTAAGTATAGCATCACTTCATTTGCAAAGAGTGATGATTTTGTTTCTTCATTGCCTATTGTAATTCCTTCCATTTCTTTTTCTTCTCTTATTGCTAAAGCTAACATTTCTAGTATAATATTGATTAACAGTGGTAATAATGTGCATCCTTATTCCACTCCTGATCTTATTGCGGTGGTTTCTAGTTTATTAGCAAGCATTATCTGTAATAAGCTTCACTTATTCTTATGTTTTTTTAATATTTTGATAAAAATGGGTGAAATATTTTGTCAAAATATTTTTCTGCATCTTTTGATATAATTATATGATTCCTTGTGGTTTTGTTATTTGTTGGTGAATTATGCTGACAGTTTTCTTAATATTAAACTACTCTTGTATTTCTGGTATAAATCCCACCTAGTTATACTGTATGATCCTTGTGATTCTTTGTAATCTCCTTGCTAGTATTTTATTTAAATTTTTTCATCAGTAATAATTAAATAAATTGATCTATAGTTTTGTTTTTGTTTTTTATCACCTTTGTGACCTTCTTGGTTTAAGTTGCTATACCATTTTTTTAAAATGGAATTTGGTAGGACTCCCCCTTTTCCTATTTTGTTTTCAAGTAATTTATATAGTACTGGAATTAACTATTCTTTAAATATTTGGTAGAATTCACTTTTGAATTCTTCTAGACTTGGGGATTTTTTCTTAGGGAGCTCAGTGATGGCTTATTCAATTTCTTTTTCTAAGATGGGGTTATTTAAGTACTCTATTTCCTCCACAATTAGTGTGAACAGTTTATATATTTTTTGCAAATATCCATTTAACATTGATTTTTACATTTATTGGCATATAATTGGACAGAATAACTGTTAATAATTGTTTTAATTTAATCTTCAGTAGTGGTGGTAACTTTGTTACATTATTTCCTTTTTTTAAACCTAATGAATGATATATATATATATACATATATGTATATATCACAAAAATTAACTTTTAGTTTTATTTATTAGTTCAATGGTTGTCTTACTTTAATTTGATTATTCTCTCCTTTGATTTCATGATTTCCAATTTGCTGTTTAATTGAGGATTTTGAATTTATTTTTTCTAGGTTTTTTTTTGTTCCATGGCCAATTTATTGATCTGCTATTTTTCTATTTTATTCTTGTAATAATGTATAGATATAAATCTCAGACTAAGTATTGCTTTAGCTCCTTCACATAAATTTTGGTATGTTGTTTCATCATTAATGAAACTACTGATTGTTTCTATGAGTTTTTGTATGACCAACTCTTTCTTTTGAATTATATTATTTAGTTTCTAGTTAATTTTTAATCTGTCTCCATGGACTTTTATTGAATGTAATTTTTATTGTATTATGATTAGAAAATAATGCATTTGATGTTTCTGTCTTTCTGCATTTGGTCATGAGCTTTGCATGTTCTAATACATGGTCAATTTTTGTGTACGTGTCATGTACCACTAAGAAAAAAATGGTATTTTCCTTTCTATTGCCATTGAATTTTCTCCAGAAGTCTATCATACCTAAATTTCCAAAAATCTATTCATTTCCTTAATGTGTTCCTTATTTCTTGGTTAGATTTATCTAATTCTGAGAGAGGCTAGTTAAGGTCCCACACTAGTAGAGTTTTATTGTCTATTTCCTCATAACTCATTTAAATTTTCTTTTAAGAATTTGGATGCTTTACCATTTGGTGCATATATGTTTAGTATCAATATTACTTCCATGGCAACTTTTAGCAAAACATAGTTTCCTTTCTTATTTATTTTGCATATATCTATTTTTGTTTTTGCTTTGTCAGAAATCATGATTTTTATTTTTTTGTACTTCATCTGAAGCAAAATGTTTTCTGTTCCAGCCCTTTATCTTTACTTTTTATGTCTCTCTGTTTTAAGTTGTGCTTCTTGTAAATATTATATTGTAGGATTCTGTTTTTTTTAATTCATTCTGGTATGTGCTTCCATTTTGTGGGTGATTTTCTTTTCTATTCATGTCCATAGTTATGTTTAGTAAGTATGTATTTCCCTCCATCCTGTCATCCTGCTTTCTCTCTCTCTCTCTCTCTCTCTCTCTCTCTCTCTCTCTCTTTTCTTTCACCCTGTTCCTCTGAAACACTGTTTTGCTTCTGACAAGCACCTCCAACAATCTGCTCTCCCTTTTATAATTTCTCCTGTTTTATCCCCCTCCCATTATCATTCCCTGTAGGGTAAGATAGATTTACATACCCAATGTGTGTGCATTTTTCTCTCTTTGAGACAATTCAAATGAGGGTAAGGTTCAAGTGCTACCTACACCTTTATTTTCCCTTCTACCATTAAAGCTTTTTATGTGAGATAATTGACCCCCTTCTAACTCTCCTACCCCTCCTTTCTCACAGTGCATCCCATTTATCATTCCACAATTTTATTATTTTTTTTATTTTTTTGGCTATTATACCAGCATTGCCAACTCAAATCTGTGCCTTCTATGTATATTCCTTTTAATAGCCCTAATATTTAGACAATACTTAGGAGTTACAAGTAATTTTACATCTTCTCATGTGGGAATGTAAAAAAAAAAGAAAAATAAACTTTGTTGTATCCCTTATGATTTATCTTTCCTGTTTACCTTTTCATGCTTCTCTTGAGTCTTGTATTTGAAAGTTAAATTTTCCATTCAGTTCTGGTCTTCTCATCATGAATGCTTGAAATTCCTTTATTTCATTAAAAATTCATTTCCCTCTGAATGATTATATTTAGTTTTGCTGGGTAGGTGATACTTGATTGTAATCCTAGCTCCTTTGCCCTTTAGAATAACATATACCAACCACTTCCATCCTTTAAGGTAGAATCTGCTAAATCTTCTCTTATACTGACTGTGGCTCCAGGATATTTGTATTGTTTCTTCCTGGATGGTTGCAATAGGAGCTCAGGAATTTGGCTACAATATTCTTGAGAGTTTTCATTTTGAGATCTCTTTCAAGAGGCAATTGATGAATTCTTTCAACTTTTATTTTACCCTCTAAGTACAGAATATCGGGGCAGTTTTCCTTGATAATATCTTGAAAGATGATATCTAGGCTCTTTTTTGGATCATGGCTTTCAGGTAGTTCAATAATGCTTAGATTTCCTCCTCACAATATATTTTCCAGGTCAATTGTATTTTCCAATGAGATATTTCCCATTGTCTTCATTTTTAATTTTTTTTTTTTACTATTTCTTGATGCCTCAGGGAGTCGCTAGCTTTTACTTGCCCAATTTTAATTTTTAATGAATTATTTTCCTTAGTGAGATTTTGTATCTCCTGTTGCATTTAGTCAGTTCTACTTTTTTAATGAATTCTTCCCTTTGGTGATTTCTGTACATCTTTTTTTTTTCTATTTGGCCATTTCAGATTTTTCAGGAGTTCTTCTATTCAATTGATTTTTGTATCTCTTTTATCATTTGGCCTATTCTGTGTTTTAGGGTATTATTTTCTTCAGTATTTATCTGTGCCTCATTTACCAGTCTGTTGGCTCTTTTATCATGATTTCTTACATCAGTTTCATTATTTCCAAGTTTTTCTTCTACCTCCCTTACTTATTTTTAAAATTCTTTATAAGCTTTTCTGCAGCCTGAGAACAATTCACTTTTCTTCAAGGCTTTGCATGTAGCAGTTTTGACTTTGTTATCATCTTCCAAGTTTGTGTTTTGATCTTCCTTGTCATCATAGTAAGTTTCTATGATCAGGTTCTTTTTCTTTTGTCCACTGATTTTTCTAGCCTCTTTCTTGACTTTTAACTTTAAGGTAAAGTTGACCTCTGCTCCTAGGTTGGAGGGGGCACTGTGTCTATCTTCAGGTTTTTTTTTGCTGCTTTTTTCTGAGCTTGTTCTGGAGGTCTGTAAATTTTCATTTTTTTCCAAGGTGGTATGATCTAAGGAGAGGTGTGTCACTGTTCTCCTGATCTGTTCTCTGCTCTGTGAATAACTAGAAGTATTATTTTACCACCCTGGATCCACCAGGGTCTCCATACCTGCTCATGCTCCTCCATGCCCTGTGACTGTGACCTGGAATTGTATATGGGCAATGTTACAGAGTTCTGTTCCCAGTGGCAATAAGGGGTCTGTTGTAATATCTTTCTGATCATTTGCCTGCCCCCCAACTCTCTATCATCCGAGAGCTCTGCAAGCTGCTGCCTCTGAAGATTCAATAGCCCCCAAGGCCTGCTGATGGCTTACTAGGAAGGACCTAAGCTAGACAGAGATCTACTCTCATTCTAGGGAGACAGATGTTTTCTAGAGATCTTTTATATTGTCTTGGGCAGAAAAATTGTTTCACCACATCCTTTTTATTGGGGGGAGAGGCTCCCTACCACTCCAGAATTCATTTTAAGGTATTATTTTATCATTGTTTGAAAGTAAATTTGGGAGAGCTTAGGTAATTTCTGCTTTCACTTTGCCATCTTGCTTCCTGGTCCATTGCTGACCTCCATATTCCCTTACCTCTCAATTGTCCAGCATTGGTGAATCTGACAATTTATTATTTGACTCATATTTCTGAGGTTGCTTCCCTTCTCTGTAGGTATGATGCTAGAATGGTTAGATAGGGGAGGGGCCTTCGAGCTGCGATCTCAGAAAGGAGGTAATGAATCTATGCTTTGGCCATCTCCATAAATGATGAGTGTACCCTAATCTGATGTATTGAGAAATTCATTTGCTCAAGAAAATAAACAAACAGATTTTTCACTTAACAGCTCAGCCTTCCCACCCACCCCCCAAAATAATGACATGATACTCTGATCTTGGGATTCAAACATGACTGAGTAGATGTTCCAAGAGAAACTTTGATTCACACAAGTTAATGAGGCAACACACTATTCAAAATCTGAGCTGTGAGGCTTCCTATGAGCAACCCATCAAATCAAGGATGGGAAGACATTATTTGCTTTGGATCAAAATTTTAGCAAAATTTTAACACATGAATCGGTTTTTCACTCAAGATTCAATATGTAAACATTATTTTTTTTTAATATTCATTAAGTTGATCAAAAACTCCAGGGAAATACTGAACAAACATTCAGTGTGTACAGAATTAAATTAGGGATATAACCTATTGATCATTTAAGGTAGATAATACCCCAGCAGAAACAGTGAACTTTACCACATCATTAATGTTCTTTGTAGTAAAGTAAATACTTAATAGAAAACTATGTTTTGCGGTTACTTAATGTATATGTCAGGTCATCAGTGTATGCCTTTATAATGAACACAATTCATTTATATTGTCCTTAGAGGAGGTAATTTGGACTCATACAATGCTTAAAATATCTGAATGTGGTTTTATAAGGACCTTTAAAATTTCTTCATAGTATTTTACTAACTAAACTACTTTATTATCTCTATAAACCTCTATAGAAAATTGTAAAATGTATGTTTGAATCTCAAACTTAAAACAATGTTTACAGAAGAAAAAAAAAAGGAAAATCAGAGATCTTATTAGAAAATACCCAAAAGTGTAGAATTTGGATTTCTCCCTGATGATTGACTCGATTTCAGCAGAAGTAGGAAAGAGAAACTACTGGAAATCTCAGAATACAATCTCATTAATCTATTTTAGATTATTAGAAAGGCAAACAACTGAGTGTGTCTTTGTATGCTTAATACCTTGGACAGTCTGTCTTCTAACAGACACTGAATAAATGCTTTTTGAACTGAGTTGATGAATAAGCTCTTTTTAAATGTAAGTGACTTTAAGGAAACTTGTGAATACCACAAATAGTCATCGGGCTATTAATTTTCAGAACATAGGTAAAAAAATGAATTATCTTAAAATTTAAAAATGGAAAATTATAGATGAGGCTAGGTAATTTTAACATTTTTGAAGATATCAGAAAAAATCAGTTTATATCCACAATGTGATGTAAGGAAAAAACTAAGAATTTAAGTCAAGGATATATGTTTAGATCCTGGCTCTGTCACTAATTATTGTATGATTTGGGGCAAATCACATAAATGTTTTGAACCTCTGTTTCTTTGTATGTAAAATGAGTGAGCTGGACTAGATAATATTTCAGGTCCTTTTTAGTTCTCAATCTATGATCCTATGACAATATTTCAAGGATCTATATTTTGTCACCCTGACATAGATGGTGACCTTTCTATTGAATTAGGAGACATGTTGTGGATAAACATACATGTGCACATGTGTGTGCATGTATGTGCATGGTATATATGTGTTATGTATGTATGTGTTTTTGTTGTTCAGTCATTTCACTTGCGTCTAACTCTTTGTAACCTCATTTGGGGTTTTCATGGCAAAGATACTGGAATGGTTTGCAATTTCCTTCCCTAGCTCATTGTACAGAGGAGGAAACTGAGGGAAGCAGGGTTCAATGACTTGCCCAGTATCATAAAGCTTGTAATAGTAGTATTAAGTGTCTGATGACAGATTTGAACTCACAAAGATGAGTCTTCCTGACTCCAGGCTTGGTGCTCTATCCACTGTACCACCTAACGCTATGTCTGTATGTAAATGTATATGTGTACATGTATGTATATATATATATATACATATATATACATACATACATGCATTTATGCTTAAATGTATGTGTATATCATGTGTATGCACATTATTACATGTACTTGTGTGCATGTGTGTGTGTGTGTGTGTGTGTGTCTGTGTGTAATACAATTGGTTTGGAGTAGGTGGCACTGGGTTAGAATCTCAGTTCTGTCGCTTTTTTTCTACGTGAGTTTGGGCAAGTTACTTAACCTTTTTGAGACTGTTTCCTCACAAAAAGGGGAGAGTCAGAGGAAATTATCTCTGAGAACACTTCCAGCTCCAAACCTATGGTTATCTGAATTTTGACTTTTCATGGCCCCAAACAAACAAAATCAACTTGAAGCCTAACTAGTGACAACCTCCCTCCCAAACATCAGGACTGTTCCACTTATGTCTTTATCCCCAGAGCCTAACACAATAATGTTTGACAATAGTAGGCTCTTAATAAATTCTTCTTGACTGATTTTTGGATAACAAATATATACAGTCCCTAGTAACCATACATGAAAGCTTTCTAGTTTGGAAAAACCAGTACTCAGGATCACCACTGTGTTGGGATACCACAGAGAAGTGTTATTTTATTGAAAGTTATTTAGAGATATTTATTTTTAAAAGCAAACAGTAAGATCAAGAAATCAACAGAATTTTAAATGATTCATCTCCTACACATTTCTAGAGCATAAGTTGATAGGGGGGAAGAGAAGAAAGAATACTGAAAACAAATATCATTTATTTAATAATTTTGTCTTTAACTACTTGTTGGTATTAAACTGAGGTTCATAACATATTCTGGAACCCTTTTATAATGCTGTTAAGCCGACAAACACTTCTCTGAACAATATTTTAAATAAAAAAATCAATACATGGGTTTTTCAATGAAACAAATTACATTAAAATACCATTATACATGTGTGTGTACAGATAGATATAGATATACCAAGGTCATAGACCATAGGATTAAAACCCTGGTATAAAATAATATCCAAAAAGTTTGGGTACTTGGATAACTGAAGTGTTACAATTAAAATAAAAAAGTAATAACTCAAAAGCTCTATTTTAATGTGCATTACTAATATTGGACAGTGGTTAACCTGGGCCTGTTACTACTTGATTGTATACAATATGCAACTATTTATTAAGTTCATAATATGAGTAAGGCATCATTATGTGCACACATGTATATGTATATATGTACATATGTATATATACACATGTATACCTAGACATAAATATATATGAAAAGTATATTTATCTATATATGTACATTATATTAAATCTACATTATTAAACACATTAAATCTATATTACATGATTGTGTGTGTAATTTACATTGCATATTTAAACACAAATAAATATGTGCATATATTTATGTAGTATATTTATTGTTTTATATGTGTTAAACATGACTACATAAATATATGCACATATTTACTTATGACAGTCTTTGTCCTCAGAGTGGTTACAATCTCATTGAAAGTAACAGTACGAGACTATTGCTACATGGTAGTACATGATGGATAAATAAATTTGAGTCACGTAGAATAAAGAATCAATAAAATCATAGCCTTCTTGAATAAGAGGAAATCTCAAATAACATCTGATCTAACATGTACCAAACATCCAAACCATCACTACAACATTTCTAAAAATGCTCACATAATTTCTGACCAAATATGTTTAATTTTTTTTATCATTCAAACTTGCAGACTGCTGTTGAGGGTGAACTCACTACCTCTTGGGATGCAGTCTGCTTTTATTTTATTTTATTTAATTAACAAATTTATTTATTTTTAGTTTTAAACATTTACTTCCACAAAATTTTGAGTTCCAAATTTTCACCCCATCTCACCCCTTCCCCGACCCCAAGATGGCATGCATTCTGAATATCCCTTCCCCTAGTCTGCTTTCCCTGCTATCTCTACCCCACTTCCCCTTCTATTTTCCTGTAGGGCAGGATAGATTTTTGTACCCCATTTCCTATATTTCTTATTTCCCAGTTGCATGTGAAAACATTTTTTTAAACATGTGTTTTCAAAACTTTGGGTTCCAAATTTTCTCCCTTCCTCCCTCCCCACCCACCTTCATTGAAAAGGCAAGCAACTCAATATAGGCTATACATGTGCAGTTATGCAAAGCACTTCCATAGTAGACATACTGTGAAAAACTAACTCTATTTCCCTTAATCCTATCCTGCCCCCCATTTATTCTATTCTTTCTTTTGACCCTGTCCCTCCTCAGAAGTATTTGCTTCTGATTACCCCCTTTCCCAATCTGCCTTCCTCTCTATCATCCTCCTACTCTCTTGACCCTTTCCCCTCCTATTTTCCTGTAAAGTAAGACAGATTTCCATACCCAATTGAGTGTGTATGTTATTCCCTCCTTAAGTCAAATCCTATGGGAATAAGATTCACTCATTCCCTCTCCCCTTTCCCCATTTCCCCTCCACTGTAAGAGCCTTTTCTTTTGTTTTTTTTTTGTGAGATAATTTACCCCATTCTACCTTTCCCTTTCTCCTTCTCCTAATATAATCCTCTTTCACCCCTTAATTTTATTCTCCAGATATGACCCCTTCATCTTCAACTCACCCTGTGCCCTCTATCTATCTATCTATACAAACATATATTTTTTTCCCTCTAACTACCCTAATACTGACAAAGGACTCATGAATTACAAATATCATCTTTCCATGCAGGAATGTAAACAGTTCAACCTTAATAAGTCTCTTATGATTTCTCTTTCCCATTTACCTCTTCATGTTCCACTTGAGCCTTGTATTGGAAAGTCAAATTTTCTATTCAGCTCTGCTGACCAAATATGTTGATGGGGGAAATTGCTATCTTACAAATACTTTCATATCATGTTTGGACAACTCTAAGTGTTAGAATGTCTTCCATATATTAATGTCTATCTATATTTCTCTCTTTAGCATTAATTTTGACCTCTTCAGTTACATAAAATGAGAATGTTCCCACTGTGTTTGCATCACCATCACAAAATACCCTATAGGGTCCTTTTCAAAGAGATGAGTATAATTAAAAGTGACCTCAACATCTCGGGAAAAATTCCTTTAAAATTGGATAAGGTTCAATAAAATGAAGGTATCAGCAATACACTGACAAGCATAAATCAAAATGTGATATGAAGCTGCATAGAAATGCTAAGTGAAGAGAAAGGATCAAACATGACTGTAGAGGTTCACATTCAAAGCTAAGTATTGAAGAAAAAATAAAAGATTCATAGTATCCCCAAACTGTATGTAACAGTTTTATGCTGTTTTTATAAAATTAAACATGATTCTAAGATAAATACATGATGAGAATCTGCCCAATATCAGCTGGAAAGTGCTTTTTCTCTCTTAGGACTAGTCAAAAGATAAGTATTGTGTTCTATGTGGATGACTCCATTATATAATGAGAGAAACAAACAGATCTAGATGGTACCAGACAAATGAAGAAACATGAAGAAAAGCAGCACCAGTACCAACATGCATTATAGTGAAAGGTTTCTATTATTGACTGTGACAAGTACCTTAGAAAGCAGAAAAGTCTTTAGTTGAACAGTCTGAGCTAAAGAGGCCAAAGGTGACTCCTATGAATAGCAAAAGGGAGTAATTCTCAAACTAAAACCAAATAAAATCCAAGAAAAAGACTGCAGACTAGAGAAAAATTTAAATACCTGGTGAGGTCAGTTGGTAGAATAAAGAGTCAGAAGTCATAGACTTGTTCATATGTTATATGTAAGGCAGACAAAAAGAACAGAATTTCAGATGTATTAAAGATTTGACACAATTTGTCATGGTCACAAAGAGAACTTTTTACTTATGATGAAAAATACTATCCATCTCCAGAGAAAGAACTGCTGAAGTTTGAACGGAGATCAAACATACTTTTTGTAAACTTTATTTTCATTGTCTGTTTTTTTTTTTTTACTGTCTGTGTTTCTTTCACAACATGACTAATATGGAAATGTGTTTTACATGACTATTTTTAAGGTGTTATTTGCTTCAGTATTTTTTTGGGTCTCCTTTAGCAAGCTGTTAACTGGTTTTTCATGATTTTCTTGCATTATTCTCATTTCTCTTCCCAGTTTTTCCTCTACTTCTCTTACTTGCTTCTCAAAATCCTTTTTGAGCTTTTCCATGGCCTAGGAATGACTCACATTTTTCTTGGAGGCTTTGTATGTAGGAGCTTTGACTTTGTTTTCTTCTTCTGGTTGTATGTTTTGATCTTCTTTGTTACCAAAGAAAGATTCTATGGTCTGACTTTTTTTGTGCCTTTGTTTCCTCATGATGCCAGCCAATTACTTGAGTTATAAACTCTTTGTTAAGGTAGGGATCTGCTGTCAGCATGGAGAACATGCTGTCCCAAACTTTGGGGGTTTTGTACTGCTGTTTTCAGAGATACTTCTAGGGACCTGTAAGTTTTCAGTTCTCCCAAGGGGGTAGAATCAAGGGTGAAGTGTTTACTTCTTTCCTTGCCTCTGCTCTTTTCTATAAGTGACCACAAGCATTCTTTTCTGCCTTGGAACTGGGAGGAGGATTCTCTCTCCACAGCCACTACAAGCTCCACCACGCCAGTGCTCCTCCTTGCCCCAAGATCACCACCCAGAACTATGACCCAGATCCAAGCACAGTGCAAAGCAAGAGAATCCTGCCTCAGCACCAGCAAAATGTCCCTGAAATCCCCCTCTGATCATGCACTGGATTTCCCCTCAGTCTGTGGGCCAGAATCTTCAGAAGCAGCCACTGCCCTGGTGTTGCAGCCAAGTCTGGGGCTGGGACTGCGCATCTCTCTTACCACAGTCACAAACTTTTCCTACTGATTTTCTAAGTTGTCTTTGATGTTTGTGGGTTGAGAACTCTGGAAACTGACACAGCTCCCCATGATTCAGTCCTCTGAGTCCTCCAGGTTTGCTGATGCCTGCTCCAGGTTCACTGAATCCTATTTTGCCTGTGTGCCCACACCAAACTGCATTCCTGTCTCAGCCAGGCACAATAGATCTTTCTCATCAACCATCCAGGTTGGGGTGGAAATTTGTTTCATTCTGTCTTTTTGTTCATTCTGCTGCTCTAGAATTTGTTTAGAACCATTTTTTTTTTACAAATATTTGGAGGGGTTTGGGGGAGAGCTCAAGTAAGCCCCTGCTTTCACTCCACCATCTTGGCTCCAGCCCCTCCAATGTATTTTTTACTTTCAATATTATTTACCTCTCTTATTTTCAGGATTTCCAATTTAGTGTTTAACTGGGGATTTTTAATTAGTCCTTCTGTGTGTGTGTGTGTGTGTATGTATGTCCAATTCATTGATCTCCTCTTTTTAATCTCCTCTTTGTGTATTTTATTGATATAAACAACCCATACATTTTGGTATGTTGTATCATTATTGTCATCATCTTTAACAAAATTATTAATATTTTCTATTATTTGTCCTTTGACCCATTTGTTATTTAGGATTAGATCATTTAGTTTCCAATTAATTTTTAATTTATCTTTCCACTGCTCTTTATCAGGTTTTTTTTTGCATTATGATCTGAAAATGATGCATTTAGTATTTCTATTTTTCTTATTTTGCTTATGAGGATTTCATGCCCTAATATGTATTCAGTGTTTGTGTAAGTGCCATGTACTCCTGAGGAAAAACAATATTCATTTTTCTATTCCCATTTATTCTCTCCAGATAGTTATCAAATATGACTTTTCTAGAACTACATTCTCTTCCTTAATTTCTTTCTTATTTATTTTGTGGTTAGATTATCTAATTCTGAGAGGGGAAAGTTGAAGTCCCTCACTAGTATGCTCTTATTTTCTATTTCCTCCTTTAACTCATTTAATTATTTTAAAATTTTAGATGCTATACTATTTGGTACATATATTTAGTGTTCATATTTCTTCAATATCTATTGTACCTTTTAGCAGTATATAATTTCTTCCTTATCTCTTTTAACTATAAGGATTTTTACTTTGCCTTCTCTGAGATCGTGATTACTATTCTTTTTTTTGTTTGTTTGTTTATTTTTGTTTTTGGTTTTTTTTTTATTTTGCCTGAAATATAATAGGTTCTTCTCCAACCCCCTCACCTTTTACTTGTAAGCAGCATATTGTAGGATTTTGGTTTTAATCTACTCTGCTATCTGCTTCCATTTTATGGATGAATTAGTACAATTTATTTACGATAAGATAACTAACTGTGTATTTCCCTCCATCCTATTTTTCCCTTGCTTGTCTTTCTCTCTATTCCTTTTCACCTGCCCCTCCTCATAAGTGTTTTACTTCTGATCACTGTCTCCCACAATTTGTCTTCCTGTCTGTCAGTCCCACCCACTCTCCCCTTTTGTTATTCCCATCTTTTTTATTTCCCTAGATGGTAAGATTGATTTTTATATTCAACTGAATGTGTGTGTTGTTCCCTTTCTGGACCAATCTGATCAGAGTAAGGTTCAAGAATTGCCCACCACCCCTCCATCTTGCCTCCATTGTAATAGCTCTTTCACGCTTCTTTTATGTAAGATAATTTGCCCCTTTTTATCTCCAGTTTCACTCTTCTCCCAGTGCAATATACTTTCATATATATGATATTTTATTACAGTTATTTGATACCCAAACACTCTGTCTATGTATGTAATAGTTTTGATTAGTCATACAGTAGTAAAGTTCTTAAGAGTTATAAATAGCATCTTGCCGTATGGGAATATAAACAAACAATTTCACCTTAATGAATCTCTTATGTTTTCTCTTATTTCATTTTTTTTACCTTTTTTTTGTTTCTCTTTAATTGTATGTGTGTGTGTGTGTGTATAGTGTGTATATATATGTGTGTATATGTGTATGTGTGAGTGTGTGTGTGAGTGAGTGTATAAAATTCAGTTTTGGTCTTTTATCATGAATGCTTGGAAATTGTCTGTTTCATTAAATGTTCATTTTAAACCTGAAAGATTATACTCAGTTTTTTTTCCCTCTTAAGGTAATTCTTGGTTGAAATTCTACCTTTGTTTTTGCTTCTGGAATATCATAATCCAAGCTTTCCAATCATTTATAGTAAAAATTGCTAAATCTTCTGTTATCCTGGCTGTGTAATTTGAATTCTTTCTATCTGACTGCTTCCCATATTTTATCCTTGACCTGGAAGCTCTCGAATTTGGCTATAATATTCTTTTTGAGTTTCCATTTCAGTATCACTTTCAGGAGGTGACTCATGGATTCTTTTAATGTCTATTTTACCCTCCAGTCCTAGAATATCATTGGAGTTTTCCTTTAGAATTTATTGAAAGATGATGTCTACATTCCATTTTTGGGGGGGTGGGGATTGTGGCTTTTCGTTAGTCCATTAATTTTTAAATTATCTCTCCTTGATGATTTTTTCAGGTTGGTTGTTCTTTTCCATGAATTATTTTCCATTCTATTTTTTAATTCTTTTCATTTTGTTTAATTGCTTCTTGATGTCTCATTGAGTCATTAGTTAACACTTCTTTGATTTTAATTTTTAATGTATTTTCTTCATTGAGCTTTTGTACTTCCTTTGCATTTGGTCATTTTACTTTATAAGTTATTTCTTTCTTCAGTAAATTTTTGAACATGTTCCTTTTTTCCCCCCATTTGGCCAATTTAGCTTTTTAAGGAGTTCATCTCTTCATTAGACTTTTGTGAATCTTACTATTTGGCCTATTCTGTTTTCTTAAGGAGTTATTTATTCGATATTGTGTGTGTGTGTGCCTCCTTTACCAAGCCGTTGACTTTTTTCATAATTTTCTTTCATCACTCTCATCTCCGCCCCCACTTTTTCCTTTGTCTCTCCTACCTGGTTTTTAAAATCCTTGTTGAGCTCTTTCAAGAATTTGTTTTTGACCTGAGATCACATTCTTCTTTGAGGCTTTGGATGTAGCTGGTTTAACTATGCTGTCATCTTCAAAGTTTTTGTTTTGATCTTCCATGTTGCCATAATGACTTTCTATGGTCAGTATCTTTTTTTTTTATTTTTTCTTATTCTTGTTGTTTGTTCATTTTTCTAGCCTATTTCTTGGCTTTTAGATTTATATTAAACTTGGGTTCTTCTCATTGTGTGAAGTAGGCACTGCCTCAAGTTTCAGGTTTTTTGTGCAGCTATTTTCAGAGCTAGTTCTTGGTCTCTGTAAGCTTTCAGTTCTTCAAAGATAGCATGCACTAAGAAGAGGTGTATTTACTTCTCTCCTGATTTGTACTCTGGTCTATAAGTAAACACAAGCACTCTGGACCAGGGTTCCCACTCTTCTGAAGCTTCAAGCTCTGGTGCACCAGTGCTTTTCTTTGTCCTGGAATTGGGACCCAGGACAGAGACCTGGACCTGAATATGGATAATTCAACAGAACTCTATACTCAGTGCCAGTAAAGGATTCTCTGTAATCTCCTTTTGACTAGTTGTCCAACCACCTCATTGTCTCTGGAATCAGAGCTCTGGAAACAGCTGGTGTAGCTGCTGATTCAGTTACTCCCAATGCCTGCTGCTGGTTTCATGTGGTACAACCTACTGCTCAGCTCTTACTCTGGTTTTATTGACCTTTCTTACTGCCTTACTAAGCTGTCAGACTAATAACACACACACACAGAGACCCACACATGCCCTTTTGTGGGTTTGGGTATTCCAGAATTTGCTTTGACATGTTAGTTGTTTGGAGGGAAATTTGTGAGAGCTCACGTGGGTCTCTATCTTTTCTCCATGATCTTTCTTTTTTTTTTTCTAAAACATTATTATGTGGATATTTAGTTTCCTATTCTTTTAATCTGGAGAATTTACATTTTGTAATCATACATTTCATTTAGATTATCACTTTTATTGGTATGTAATTGGGCAAAATAACTCACAAGGATTGCTTTCATTTTGTCTTCATTTTTTTTAATTCAGCTTTTTCATTTTTTGAGATTGGTAATTTCATTCTCTTCTTTCTTTTTAAAAATTAAATAAAGTTACTCTATTCAATTAGTTTTACCCATAAAACATGCTCTTTCAATTTTTTAATCTCTCTTTGATTTTTCAGATTTCTATTTTGGTATTTAATTGTAGATTTTTACTTTTTTCTATGTTTTCTTTTTTACTTGCATTCCCAATATGTTCTTCTTCTCTTTAACTGAGGTAAGCATTTAGAGTGATCAATTTTCTTTAAATACCACTTTTACAGCATCCTGTAAATTTTGATATGTTTTTTCATTTTTGTCATTATTGTTAATGAAATTGTTGTTTATATGATTTATTCTCTGACTGACACATTATTTAAGAATAAATTACTTAGGGGGCAGCTAGGTGGCACAATGGATAGAGCACCAGCCCTGGATTCAGGAGGAACTGAGTTCAAATCTGGCCTCTGACACATAATACCTACTAGCTGTGTAAACCTGGGCAAGTCACTTAACCCCATTGCCTAACCCCCCCCAAAAAAATAGATTACTAAGGGGGCAGAGCCAAGATGGAGGAGTAAAAGCAGTGACTTGCTTGAGCTCTCCCCCAAACCACTCCAAATACCTGTAAAAAAAAGTCTCTAAACAAATTCTAGAGCAGCAGAACCCACAAAAAGTCAGAGTGAAACAAATTTCCAGCCCATTGCAACCTGGATGGTTGATTGGAAAGGTCTATGGTGCCAGGCTGGGATGGTAGCACAGTTCAGCTTGGGTACTCAGGCAATGACTAGGCCTCAACAAACCTGGAGCAGGCCTCAGAGAACTGAACCACCTCCAGCTGTGTGGGTTTCCAGACTTCTCCGCCCACAAATACCAAAGAAATCTTAGAAGGTCAGTAGGAAAGATCTCTTGGACCTGAGTAAGAGAGGAGCTCAGTCCAGCCCCAGTCCTGGTGCAGCTCTGGGGCAGTGGTTGCTTCTAGAGCTCTTGGCCCACAGATGGAGAGGGCATCAAGTGGCTGATCAGAGGGATATTGCAGGGATCTCTTTGCTGGTGTTGAGGGGATTCTCTTGCTTTGCCTGTGCTTGGATCTGGGTTGCAGTTCTGGGGCAAGGAGGAGTGCTGCCATACTGGATCTTGTGATTATGAGGGAGAGGGAATCCTCCTCACAGTTCTAAGGTAGAAAGGAGTGCTTGGGGTCACTCACAGACATGAGCCCAGAACAGGAAAGGAGTAAATACCTCACTTTTGATCATACCAAATTGGAATAACTGAAAATTTACAGGCCCCTAGAAATATCTCTGAAAACAGCTGCACAAAACCCCTGAAGCTTGGGACAGCACATTCTCCACACTGGAAGCACACCCTTACCTTAACAAAGATCTAAAAGTCAAATGATTGGCTGGGATTGTGAGCAAACTGCACAAAAAAAAAATAGACCATACAATCTTTCTTTGTGACAAAGAAGATTAAAACATGCAAAACATACAAAAAACAGAAGACAACAAAGTGAAAGCTCCTACATACAAAGTCTCCAAGAAAAAATATGATGCAAGAAAATCATAAAAAAACAAGTCAACAACTTGCCAAAAGAGACCCAAAACATGCTGAAGAGAATAACACCTTAAAAAATAGCCTAACCCAAATGGCAAAACAGGTCCAAAAAGCCAATGGGGAAAAGAATGCCTTCAAAAGCAGAATTAGCCAAATGGAAAAGGAAGTCCAAAAGCTCACTAAAGAAAATAATTCCTTTAAAATTAGAATAGAGCAATTTGAAGCTAGTGACTTTATGAGAGATCAAAACATTGTAAAACAAAACCAAAAGAATGAAAAAAATAGAGGACAACGTGAAATATCTCATTGGAAAAACAACTGACCTGGAAAACTGATCCAGGAGCAATAATTTAAAAAAAATACTGGACTATCTGAAAGCTGTGATAAAAAAAATAGTCTAGACATCATCTTTCAAGAAATTATCAATGAAAACTACCCTGATATTCTAGAACCAGATGGTAAAATAGAAATTGAAAGAAATTACAGATCACCTCCTGAAAGAGATCCCCAAAGGAAAACTCCTAGAAATATTGTAGCCAAATTCCAGAGTTCCCAGGTCAAAGAGAAAATATTGCAAGCAGCCAGAAAGAAACAATTCAAGTATTGTGGAAACACAATAAGGATAATACAAGATTTAGCAGTTTTTACATGACTGGAGGCCTTGGAATATGATATTCCAGAAGTCAAAGGAGATAGGATTACAGCCAAGAATCACTTACCCAGCAAAACTGAGCATAATCCTTCAGGGGGAAAAACAGACATTCAGTGAAATAGAGGACTTTCAAGCATTTCTGATGAAAAGACCAGACCTGAACAGAAAATTTGACTTTCAAATGCAAGACTCAAGAGAAACATGAAGAGGTAAATAGGAAAGAAAAATCATAAGGGACTTATTAAGGTTGAGCTGTTTACATTCCTTCATGGAAAGATTATATTTGTAACTCATGAGACCTTTGTCAGTATTAGGGTAGTTGGAGGGAAAATACTTTATGTATGTATGTATATAGATAGATAGATAGATAGATAGATAGATAGATAGATAGATAGATAGATAGATAGATAGACAGATAGATAGATATAGATATAGATATAGATAAATGAATAGAGGGCACAGGGTGAGTTGAAGATGAAGGAGTAATATCTGGAGAATAAAACTAAGGGGTGAGAGAGAATTATACTGGGAAAAGGAGAAAAAGAGAGGTAGAATGACATAAATTATCTGACATGAAATAGACAAGCAAAGGCTTTTACAGTGGAGGGGAAGTGGGGGAAGGTGAGAAGGAATGAATAAATCTTATTCTCATCAGATTTGGCTTAAGGAGGAAATACCATACACACTCAATTGGGTATGGAAATCTATCTTACCCTACAGGAAAATAGGGGGGAAGGGGCTAAAAGAGTGCATGGATGATAGAGGGGAGGGCAGATTGGGGTAGGGTGTAATCAGAAGCAAACACTTCTGAGAAAGGACAGGGTCAAAAGAGAGAATAGAATAATTGGGAGGTGGGATAGGATGAAGGGAAATAGATTTCCACAACATGACTACTATGGAAATGTTTTGCATGACTGCACATGCACAACTTGTATTGAGTTGTTTGCCTTCTCAATGAGGGTGGATGGGGAGGGAAGAAGGAAGAAAATTTGGAACTTAAAGTTTTAAAAACAAATGTAAGAAATCATTTTCACATGCAACTGGGAAACAACATATACAGGCAATGAGGTATAGAAATCTATCCTGCCCTACGGGAAAATAGAAGGGGAAGGGAATAAGGAGAAGAGAGATGATAGAAGAGAGGGTCGATTAGGGAAAGGGGTATTCAGAATGCACACCATCTTGGGGTTGGAGGAGGGATGAGATGGGGAAAAAATTTGGAACTCAAAATTTTGAGGAAATGAATGTTGAAAACTAAAAATAAATAAATTAATTAATTAATAGAGAAAAAAGAATAAATTACTTAATTTACAATTAATTTTTATTATGTGTTTCCAAGGCCCTTGAGTGTAATTTTATTTCATTATGGCCTGCAAAGGGTGCATTTAATATTTAAATTTTTTTTTCTGAATTTGTTCAAGAGTTTTTTGTTTTCTAATACATTTAAAATTTTTATGATGGTACCCCATATAGCTGAGAAAAAGATACACTCCTGTTGATTCATATTCAATTTTCTCTAGACGTTTATCATATCTGTTTTATAAAATTTCCTTCATCTCTTTCCTCATTTTTTATTAAATATATCTAGCTCTTGGGGATGGGGATTAATTGAGGTCCCCCAATAGTATAATATATTTTTTTCCTCCTATAACTCAATTCACATTTCCTTCAAGAATTTTAGTGCTATGCTATTTGGTGCATTTAAATTAAGTATTGATATTAATTCATTGTCAATTATACAAATACAATCTATATACATATGTATATATCCTCTATCTATCTATCTATCTATCTATCTATCTATCTATCTATCTATGGTGGCCAATGGAGAATGGAGTCTAGGATTAAGGGTGTGAAGTGTCCAAGGGCTATCTGGAGGTAATAGACAATGGAGGGCAACATAACAGAATTGGGAGATTGGGCATAGCCACAATGAAAGTCTAGTCAATGAAATGGTAGCCTCTGGCTAACAGAGATTTGGCCATGTGGGAAAGTCCAGGGTTTTTCATTTTTGGGGTCCATATCCCATCCTCATCAGACTTTGTTCCATCATGATGATAGCTTCTCCTTTCAGCCCTGTAACTGTGGCCTTGGATTTCATAACAGGAGATGTAGTTTCCAAATTATGTCAAATCTTCTGCTCTGTGCTAGCACAGGTATCCCCAGGAATCTTTTTGATCAGGTATTCAGTCCCTTTAGCCTCTCTCAGTGCTGGGCACTCCCAGTGTCACTTCCGTTCTCTCTTCTCTCCCAGCCAGCCCCCACCCCAGTATCTAGAGATCGCTCTTTTTTTTTAATTCTTAAGCTATTCTGTGATAGAATAATGTTTCACTCTAACTTTTTATTGGCTTTCCCACTCTGAATTTATTTTGACATGTCTTTTAAAGTTGTTTAAAGGTACATTTTGGGAAAGCTAGGCAAAGATGATCAATTCAATGGGCCATCTTGTCTCTGCCATACCTATATTTGGCTTATAAAGCCCTCCATAACCATTCCCTTTCTTATTTTTCCGGTCCTCTTAAACCTTTTGTCCTATCCTCCCCCATGTTCTCACCACTCTACTGACACCATCCTCCTTTCTGTCACTCACACTAGTCCAGCCATTTTTCTGACTGGGCATTTTCATTGCTGTCCCTCATGACTGGAACTGTCTCCTTCCTTATCTCCTTCTCTTAGCTTCCTTGGTTTTCTTTAAGTCTTAGTTAAAGTCTCATTTTCTTTAAGAAGAATTTTCTACTACTATTTAATATTAGTCCCTTCTCTTTGAGACTGATGAGATTAGCTGAAGCCTTTCTGATTAACCTGGGCACCTCTACCCTGGACAAATGGGTTGGACAATGAAATAATGATGTGTCTAGATATGTGTAAAACTAAGAGCTACTGCCCTTTGCCTGCATATCCCTAATTACCTCATCTCCCTGCCCACAAGACACATTTCCTCCATAAGAACCCGCTAGCTTCTCCTGGCTGGCTGCAGCCTCTGTTAAGGTTCTGCTATCACCCTTAAGAAAAAAAGCACCCCAAATAAACACTTTAATTCTTTCAAGACAACACACCAACACATTCCCTTGCACCTCAACAAGACTACTCTCACTTTGGCCTGCATACAGCTTGTTTGTACATAGTTACTTGCATGTTTTCTCCATCATTTTAGATTGTGAGCTCCCTGTGATTAGGGATGACTTTTTTCTTTTCTTTGTTTCCTCAACACAACACTATGCCTAGCACATATTAGACTCATAACATAATACAAGTTCACAGCATGACTGACAGATATACTCAAAGGAAATATAAAATAATTTGAAGGGGAACATTTTCAATTGGTATAGTATCACAAAAGGCTCTTTAAAGGAGAAAATAAGAGTTGATCCTTGAATGGAGTTAGGAATCACAAAAGGAGACAAGGAGATAAGGAGAGAGAACATTCCAGACATGAGAGAAAGTCTGCATGTAGGGATGGAAGTCAGATTGTCTGAAATCTGTTCCTCTAAAATGATAAACTTAGAGTGATGAGACAATCTAACTGCCGACATAATATTGTTTCTACTTCTGAGAAGATATATACAAATTCATACTTTCACTTTTTCTCAGCATTGAGCATAGGTTCATTGGAAACATACTTTCTCATTTTCTGACAATATCTCTGAAGTAAAAAGTAAACATAAAATTAGAATTTTTTTCAAAATTAGAACTAAAAAGATTAGAAATTGAGGGTTTTTCAATTTTATGTAGTAGTTTGGCATACTAAAAATAGATTTGACACATCAGAATAAGAAAAGCCATCTACAGATAAACACATTAGCTAAAATAAAATTATAAAACTAGTAAGTCTTGCTTCAAGGCACAAATCAATCACCTGTATAGTCAAGAAGACATTTCTTTCAATAGAAGAGTTCTTTGGAATTAGTTGCCCTAGGAAATGTATTAATCAATTCATAGTATTTTATAATTTGAAGGATTTACAAAATAGGGTCAAAACCCTATCTTCTGATACCATCTCTCTTACTGATCTGGCCAGCAATGGAGATGATAACAGATGGAGTAGCTCATGATTTAAGTGTAGCACAAATTCACTGACAGGAGTAGAAAATACCGAACTTCTGACTAGCATTTTCTCTTGTTATCTAGGTCATACTGAGTAATTATCATGCTTGTTTCCATTTCAAAAACATTAGAAGTGAAGCTACTAAAAACAAACTGAAACAAGCAAAAACACCCAATGAATGTGGGCTAAATGCTTGGCACAAGCAAGGTAGTAATTTATCTATTTCACTGTGCATGTTACTCAGAGATTGTGCACTTTAATGCATATTCCTCCTATAATAATTCAACAGAGAGCTGCAGAAGTACTAAGGGTGACAAGAGTGCAGGCTAAGGTCACACTTTGTGGGTAAATTAGTTGAAACTGGAGGTGCTGCTATCACAATAACTGCTTACATCTGGCTCATTGTTATGCTTTCTTTCAGCATACAGAAGTAATACTTTACACCTAAACAAGAAGCGTTGTATATAATTTGGCCAACAGGTGGTGCTGTCCTCAATTCACCTTCCAGCTGGTTGCTTAGAAGGAATCCAATGTGCTTTGCTGACTTTTCTCAGAGACCTTTTCAGTATGTCCACTGTTCATCAGTGGGTGCTTCCCTAAAAGT
>NW_020941197.1:12385644-12413675 GCF_900497805.2 Vombatus ursinus
ACGAAAGAAAGAAAGAAAGAAAGAAAGAAAGAAAGAAAGAAAGAAAGAAAGAAAGAAAGAAAGAAAGAAAGAAAGGAAGAAAGAAAAGAAAGAAAGAAAGAAAAGAAAGAAGGAAGGAAGGAAGGAAAGAAGGAAGGAAGGAAGGAAAAAGAAAATAGAGTATCATTCTGAAATATTAAAAATGCAGAAATCTTAATTTGTCTCTAACCTTCAAAGCAGTCTCCAGGGATTACAACACTCTATGTTTATTTTATCACACTAATAATCCAAATTATATTGCCTCATACATTTTATTGTGCAATGAAAATGAACAAGAAATGTGTTAAGAGCTATTCCATGGAGCCCTTAACCCAAATACTTCTCAAATGTATGTCTATCTATACCCTCACAACTTATGAGAGTCTTAGGAAAAATTTCCTAATTCTTCTAGTTGAAAGTTCAAGGAAGTCTTAAAAGGAGAGCTTTGGGATCTTATGAGTGGAAAGTAGGCAAGACTGTCCCAAAAGAGAACTAAAGAGAGAGAAAAAGAAGTCTCCACTGAGAGTTTTACAAACTGTCAATTCAGTCCTACTCTGATTTGGTTTCATCCAAAAAAATTGTCCAATCTCTAAAGGTTGGTACTATACTGTTCTCTAGTCACTACAACTCTCTGAGATCTTCCCAGCAATTCCTTGCTACATTCAGCTTATACTACAATGAGAACAAAATTGGGAACAAGAAGTGAACAAAAAAAGAGAAGAGTAGGAAGAGGTTAAACTTGGTTCTTTGATCCACCAGATAAATAGAAAGAATCACCAGAAAGCCAGATAGGAAATCTCTTCAGGGTTAAAAGTAAAGAAAATATGAAAATTGAGGTATGGATATGTCCACATAGAGTTTCCATTTTTCTGATTTTCCCAGTTATCTTCATAATTTATTTCCTCTGGTTAGATTCCTGGGAAGATGAAGAGAATTATTAAATGTTTCTAAATATAAATGTTGGCTTTGTTATTTATTTACCTATATGATCATGGCATCTACCTTAACTCCTCTAAGGAATGGTTTTTATCATCTTAAAAATAAGATTGGAGTAGATAATTTAAGAGGCCTCTTCTAGCTCCAAATGAAATGATCCAATGATCTTGCCCCTTTTGTGTTAACAGTTCATAATCTTTATGGTGTATAGAATAGACTGCTGAAAGTAAAATTTAGCCAGCACCCTGCTTTTCTGAGATTGAACCATTACTGGAATATCCCCTTTCCCTTTAAACTAGTCCACAAACCCTCATCTTGGTAACTTCCTCCAAAGGGAAAATTCCTTCTAGCTTACATATCAACAAAGTCAGAAAACAAACAAACAGACAAAGGTCAGATATCCAGAATACATAAAAATGCAAGAATACTGCCCCTTAGTTATATGCTTTTTCAGAAATAGAAATTGTTACAATTGCTACAGCTTTGGGCAAGAGGATTTTTTTCTATAATTTCAGTAATAAATTGATGATAATGTACCAAAATAAAAATTATTTTTTAAAATGCTTATGAATGTTCCCCCAAAAGATATCACTAACACTGCATAAAGATTGTGATATTAAAATAATGAGGAAAGATGACTCTGTTTTATAAAGAAAATGAAGGAGCAGCTAGCCAGTGAATTGCTTAAAGAAAACAAAATTTTATACAGACTAAACATATTTCTCCTTCCAGACAGTGATGTGTGGTTCATCTTATCAATTGTCATGAATATCTAAAAGCTGGGTTTCAATTTTTTCTCATATCCCTAAATTAAATCTCTTGGGGCATATGCTGGGTATCCACTTTTCTTAAACTCTGCCAACTTCATATATTTCCTTCTGTTCTACCTGAATAAGGGAAAAAAACAAAAAAGGGTACCAGGAACTGGAAAGATAGTGAGTATGAAGTAGTCTAACCCTCTGTCTCTGAGTCTCTGTTTCACTCTGTCTCTGTCTCTGTCTGTCATACACACACACACACACACACACACACACACTGACAAAAAAAGTGGTATAGAAATATTAGGAAAACTATGGGGGAAAGTAGAGAGGTTAAGCGGGAATCCAAAAGACAGTAGAATTAGGGAGAGATTAGTCATAAGCAAAGCACACTCAAATCTCAGAGTGTATTCTTTTTAAAGCAGGGGGAGTGTGGGGAAAAGAGAAAAAAGATAAGCGAATAAGAGGGAGTGAAATATGTAATTATAACTGTGAGTGTGGAATGGATTAATTCACCTATAAAACAGAAGAGCAGAATAGCTCTTGGCAGAAAGTAGAATGGATTAGACAGCAAGAGCTAACAATATTTTGTTTACAAGAAATACACTTAAATCACAAAGACTCATACGGCATTAAGGTGAGGAGTTGGAGCAAAATTTATTATGCTTCAGCTGAACTCAGAAAAATTAAATGTAGCAATCATATTTTCTGACAACACAAAAGCAAAAAAAATCTTTATTAAAAGAGATACAGAGAATCTATATTATACTGAAAAAGAATAAAGATAAAACATTGATATCAATACTTAGCATATTTAGTAGATGGCATAATATCTAAGTACTTAAAGAAAAAATTAAATACATGACAGTGATAAATAGATTTTGAAATTTTAATAATTTGGGACTTCAATATGCCACTTTCAGAATAAGGGAAATCTAACAAAAATATTTAAAAATAAGTTAAAGAACTGAATAAAATTTTACAAAAGTTAGATGTGGTAGATATGTGTTTATTACAGAATGAGTTTAGAAAGGATTGTGCATACTTCTCAGTACTGCACATGGCCTTTTATGGGGAAAAAACCTAAACCAAGTATTTTATAATGATGTCATAATAAATAAATGGAGAAAAGCACAAATATGAAACACATCCCTTACGTAGCACAATGCTACAAAATTATATTTGTTAAAAGGCTATTGAAGAAAGTGATAAAAATTAACAGAATAAATTATTTAATCCTAAAGAATAAATGTTTCAAAGAAGAAATGAGAGAAACCATAGATATCTTCATCAAAACAACAATAGTGAGACAATATACTTGAATTAAACAGAAAAATAATTGAAAAATATAAACAACCCAATGTCATAAAATGGAATTGAATAGACAATAAATTCATAAATAAACTTCCAAAGGAAAAGAGAAAAGGATTCAGTTGCTATTTAAGCAAATACTATCAAATATTAGTAGAATAAATGCTTCAAATAATACATTAACTTGGAAAATAATATGAAGATGTGGTACAAAAAACTTCTTTCTATGTTCCAAATATTGTCTATTTTTCATAACACAGAAACAAAACTATAGATAATAATCCCTAATGAATTTTGCCACAATTTTTTTAAACAAAATATTAGGAAAGAGTCCATAGCATTATTAAGAAAAAAAAAAAACCATGGGCACAGGGTTGGATCAATAGTAGGAAAAATATTAACCTAATAGATAATATAATACCAAGATTTTTTTTTAAATCACATGTTTCTAATGATATATGCAGAAAAAGTTTTTTATAAGCTATAGCAATAATTTCAACTTAAAAAATAATTGCATCTTTCCTAATATAATCAATATTGTCCACATAACACTAATAGCTACAATTATTATACTCAAGATAAACAAAAAAATATTCAAATGAGATTTGGGTAAAGAAAGTAATTATTGACATTGCTACTTAGTGCAATGTTAGAAATGCTAATCATAGCAGTAAGATATATAAAAAGTATTTAGGGGAAAATCAGAGTCAAAAAAGAAACAAAATTATCATGTTTTGCTAATGATATAATGGTTTACTTAGAGAACACTGGAGAGTCAATGAAAAAAATTTGAAACACTTAATAACTTAAGTGAAGTTGCAAGATATAAGGTAAATTCATAGAAATCACCAACATTTCTGTATATTAACATGAAGAATCAAAAGGAAGTGAAAGAAAGCAATACCATTTAAACTAAATACAGCATGTATAAAATACTTGGAAGTCTACTTACCAAGACACAAATAGTAACACTATGAAATCAATTACAAAATGATCTTTATGGAAATAAATAATTGGACTTAAATAATTAAAGAAAAAACTTTCTAATGGGCACACCATTCCAATATAATGAAACTGCTAGTCCAATATAAATTTATTTATATAATGTGATATACCACTCTGCTAAATGATTACATTTTAGAACTAGAAAAAAAATTATAAAATTCATATAGAATAACAAAAAAGACAAGTATCTCCAGGAAAATTATGAATAAAAGTGAGAAGAAAAAGGGTCATGGAGTAGAAAATCCCAAACTTTACTACAAAGTAGTAGTCATCAAAACAATTTGGTAATAGTTTAAAAATAGATTAATCACCTAGATTAATCACCACAGCAGATGAAGTACAAAGCTTCAATTAGTAAACCAGCCTGGGAGCCTTTTTTTATTTTTTATTTTTTATTGTTAATAAGCACTAAGACTCTATCTAAAAGGCTAAAGAACTTGGATAGATTAAATAGTTATGATCAAGTCACAATTGTGACCAGTCGCAATTCCAGAGGACCAATGACAAAGCATGATATCCACCTCCTGATTGAGAGATGATGCATTCAGAATAGAAAATGAGGAATATATTTTAGCAGCACAACAATATCCTTTTCAATACTGAATAACATTTTACCATAGATATTCAGTGCCTAAAGTTAATATTAAACATCTAGATATACATAGGTTAAAATATATATTCTTGACTTTTATTTGCCCAGTCTTGTGTATCAAATAATACAATATAATTCAGAACAAAAAATTAATAATAAATGAAGGTTTTACAGTACTTCAAGGTCTACAAAGCACTTACTATTCATTATCTTATTTGATAATGGTCATAACCTACCTACTATGAGATCAGGAATTCACAATATCTGAGTTTAAACCCAGTCTCAGACATTTACTAGCTTTGTGGTATTGGTGAGTCACTTAACCACCATGTTCCCCAGTTTTCCTATATTAAAATGGTGATGATAATAGCACCTATATTCCAAGGTTATTTTGAGGATAAAATGATATAATGTTTGTAAAACATTTTGCAGATTTTGAGGCAGTATATAAATGCTAGGTATTATATTTCTTTCTTTTTTTTCAATTAGTATTACATCAAGCTGTGAATGTTCCATAGGCAATATAAACCACTAGTTACATCAATATAGCCATGGAAAACTTGAAGCATGTTATTGGATGTTTTCTGATGTGTGCAATTTTTGCAATAGTTTGACTACAAGTTCTTGGAGGTAGTTAGTGAGAAAGATGAATATTGAGTTTATTGGGAGAAATATCCATCATCTATTATAGAACAGCTCACAACATATAGAATTTTATAATCCAAACCAGCTTATCTCAATAACATTAAACCACTTATCTCAGTAACATTATAGATAGCCACTTCTCTATAACATGGTAGATTGTTTTTGTTTGTTTGTTTTGTTTTGTTTTTAGAATTGCAGTAGCTAAATAATGTGTCAATACATGGATAATCTAATGTTATTTCTCCCTGAATTTAGTTAAGAGAGTATTTAACCAACAAGCACGTAGTTTATCATCAGTTTCATAGATAAAAACCTTGATAGATAATGCAAATAACTCAAGCAACAGAATGAAACAGGGACAAATGGAAAGTAGTGTTGTGAGATGCAAAAAGGTAGTGGATGTAAATACTTTACAAACCATGAAATGCCACATAAATGTCAATTATTATTACTATTCTATAAACAGAGTATTCCATAGGCATTATAATCAAGTAATAGTATTAATATGTCCAAAGTAAGCTCTTGGAGAATGTTATTGCAATTATTTTGCTTATTGTTGTTGTTATTTATGTTGTTATTAATTATGCTTCCAGTCACTAGACTTTAACTCACCAGATTGCCAGTCTAATGGTGACTTCATTACAAGAGCGTCCTACTACATTTCCACTGAGCTGAAATAATACACTAATAGAAATGTGTGTTGGCAAATATTTAATAAATAGGCTCTGAGGGAGAGAAAAGTACTATTATACACTTTTAAGTTTAATCTACATTATTAACCCTTTCTTAAGGAAAACAACAGGACTCCCAGTGCCAAGATAATAGAATAGGAATGAAGGTTCTGAAGCCCTCCCAAATTCCCCTCCAAACAACTAGAAAACCACCTCAGAATTAATCTAGGATTGGGGAAGCAACTTACCATTATCACAGGAAAGTTATGGCTCACTTAGGTGGGAGGGGAGAAAGGTCCAAGAGCAGCAACAGCAGCCAGCCTCACAGCAGGGGACCTGCAGTGAGGCCCCAAGTCTGAGGCAATCAAACAGCAGCCCCCTAGGCAAATAAGTAGTCTGTGCAAAAGAGCAAGGACCGACCCCAGTAACCCTACCCCCAGAACAAGCCACCAGCAAGGCATTGAGCCCATTGCTAACCAGCAGTGCAGCCCTGCCCTGGGGTTGGCCAACAGCTAACCTCCGCACCTGGGGGCCTACCAGCAGAGAGACTCTGTTTCCATAGCAACCAAGCAACAGGACCCCACCCCTGGGACAGGTCATCAGCTAAACCCTACACTTAGGGGAGGCCAACAGAGAGGCCCCAAGCCCCAGGACAAACCAGAAGGGAAAGCAAGTAGCTAAACCCTGAAGCCTATTGAAAACCAGCAGTAAGACACAGAGCCTCAACACATAAAGTTTGAGACAGTGGAGGACCAGAGTCCAACTCTCACATTAAAACACCAAGTCACAAAAAAAGACAGAAAAAAATCAGCAAAAACAGAATACAAAAATACAAAAAAACAACAACTTGATCACAATATAAAGTTACTGTGGTGTTAGGAAGGATGAAGCATAAACTTTGAAGAGGACAATAGTGCCAAAATGGATACATGTAGAGACTCAAAGAAAAATGTAATTTAGTCTCAGGCCACAAAAATAAATAAATAAATAAATAAAAATAAATAAAAAAAATTCCTTGAAGAGCTTAAAAAGGATTTTGAAAAGCAAATTAAAGTAGTGAAAGAAAATTTGAAAAATAAATAAGACTAATGCAAAATTATCATGAAAGAAAAGAGTCAATAGAATGGGAAAAGATATAAAAATTCATTGAGGAAAATAAATCCCTAAAGAATAGAATTTGCCAAATGGAAAGAGAAGTACAAAAGCTTACTGAAGAAAATAATTCCTGAAAAATTAGAATTGAACAAGTGGAACCCAATGACTCTATTAGGCATCAACATGTGATGAAAACAAAATCAAAAAAGTAAAAAAATAAGTAGAAGAAAGTGTTAAATTTCTCATTGGAAACATAACTGACCCAGAAAATTGATCCAAGAGAGATAACAATTATTGGACTACCAGAAAGCTATTATAAAAACAAAAAAGTGTGGACAACATCTTTCAAGAAATTATTTAAAAAAACTACATTAAAATCAGAGGGCAAAATAGAAATGGAAAGAATTCACTAATCACCAATTTGAGAGCTCACACATCAATGAGAAAGTACTATAAAAAGCCAAAAAAAACCCAATTAAAATATCATGGAGATATCTTGAAGATTACATAAGAATTGACAGTTTCCACATTAAGGAACCAGAGACCTTGGAATATGATATACAGGAAGGCAAATGAGTTGGGATAACAACCAAGAATCACTTACCCAGTAAAATTGAATGCAATATTTCAGGGGAAAAATGAATATTAATGATATAGAGGAATTTCAAGCATTTCTAATTAAAAGACCATAATTGAATAAGAAAAAAATATGACTTCCACACACAAGAGTCAAGGGAAACATAAGAAAGGCAAAGAAGAAACAAAAAAGAGAAAACATAAGAAATTCAATAAGGTTAAACTGTTTATATTTCTGTATAACAAGATAATATTTGTAACTCTTGACAACTTTATTATTACAAGAGCAATTAGAAGGTGTATATGTCAATAGAGGGTGTGGATAGAAGATGATTCTGAGGGGATGTTACCCCCCCCCCCCCCAAAAAAAAAGAGTGAGAAAGAAAATTGCACTGGAAAAAAGAAGGTGGGAGAAGATTGAATGGGGTAAATTATCCTACATAAAAGTGGCGTGAAAGATCTATCATAATAGAGGAGGGATGGGGAGGGTGGTGGGCATAGTTTAAATCTTATTCATCAAAACTAGTTCAAAGAAGGAATAACATAAATATTCAGTTGGATATAGAAATCTATCTTACCATATAAGGAAGTAAAAAGGGATGAGGATAAAGAAAGGGGAGGTGGGATTGATAAAAGGGAAGGCAGTGATCAGAAGTAAAACACTTGTGAGGATGGAAAAGATGGGGTGCAAGACAGAGGGGGTGATAAGCAAAAAAAACAGCATGGAGAGAAATACACAGTTACCATAACTATGAATGTGAATGGGATGAACTCACCCATAAAACAGAAGCAGATAGCAGAATCAATTAAAACCAGAATCCGACAGTATTCTGTTTACAAGACACACATTTGAAGCAGAGAGATGTATGTATGGTAAAGGTAAGGGGCTAGAGCAGAATCTATTATGCTTCAGCTGAAGCAAAGAAAGTAGGAGTAGCCATCATGATCTCAGACAAAGCAAAAGCAAAAATAGATCTAATTAAAAGAGAGAGAAAGAAATTATATCTTGATGAAAGGTACCATAGAAAATGAATTCATATCAATATGAAACACATATGCACTAAATTTTTGAAGTTGAATTTATTATAGGAGGAAACATAATAAAACTATACTAGTGTAGGACCTCAACCTTCCCCTCTCAGAACTAGGTAAATCTAATAAAATATATACAAGAAAGAAGTTAAGAAGGCAAATGCTGTTTTGGAAAAGTTAAATATGATAGCTCTCTAGAGAAAAATGAATAGGAACAGAAAGGAATATACCTTTTTCTCAGCATTACATGGCATCTGCACAAAAACTGACCATGATTAGGAAGTAAAAACTCACAACCAAATGTAGAAAAACAGAAATAGTAAACACGTCCTTTTCAGATCATTATGCAATAAAAATTACATTCAATAATGGACAATTGAGAGATTAAATTAATTGGAAATTAAATAATTTAATCCTAAAAAAAGCAAATGTGTCAAAAAAACATAGAAACAATCAATAGTTTCGTTAAAGAAAATGATAACAATGAGACAACATACCAAGATTTATGATATACAGCAAAGTGGTAATTAAGGGAAAATTTATATTTCTAGTTGCTTACATGAATAAAATAGAGAAAAAAGCACATCAATAAATTGTGCATACAACTTAAAAACTAAGAAAAGAACAAATTAAAAATGTCCAATTAAACACCAAATTGTAAATACTGAAAAACAAAGGAGAGATTAATAAAATTGAAAGTAAGAAAACCATTGAACTAATAAATAAAACTAGAAGCTGGTTTTATGGGAAAAACAATAAAATATATAAAATATTGGTTAATTTGATTTTTAAAAAAGGAAAGAAGAAAACCAAGAAACTGGTATCAAAAATGAAAAGGGTGAATTCACCACCAATGGAGAGGAAATTATGACAATTGTTAAGAGCTATATTGACCAATCACATGTCAAGAAATTTAACAATCTAAATGAAATAGATGAATATCTACAGAAATATAAACTACCCATATTAATAAAAGAAATAGAATACTTAAATAACCTAATCTTAGAAAAATAAACTGAACAAGCCATTAATGAACTTCTTAATAAAAAAATCTCCGGGAACAGATGGATTCAGAAATGAATTTTACCAAACATTTAATGAACAATTAATCCCAATACTATGTAAACTATTTGAAAAAATAGGCAAAGAAGGAGTTCTACCAAATTCCTTTTATGACAGAAATGACAAAAATATGCTGATATGCAAACCAGGAAGAACCAAAACAGAAAAAGAAAATCATAGACTAATTTTCCTACTTAATATTGATGCAAACAATTTTAAATAAAATATTTGCAAAGAAATTGCAGTAACATATCACAAAGATCATATATGATGACCAGGTGGGGTTTATACCAGGAATTCTGGACTGGTTTAATTCTAGGAAAACTAGCAGAATAATTGATCATATCAGTAACAAAATCCAGTAGAAATCATGAGATTATCTTAATAGATGAAAAATAATTATAAAATACAGCATCCATTCCTATTAAAAACCCTACAGAGCATAGGAATAAATGAAGTTTACCTTAAAATGATATAAAAAAATTTATCTAAAACCATCAGCAAGTGTTATCTCTTATGGGGATAAGCTAATCTCAATACAATCGGGGGGAAACAAGGATGCCCATTATCACCTCTATTATTTATTATTGTAATAGAAATGTTAGCTATAGCAATAGGAGAAAAAAAAGTTAGAACAGGCAATGAGGAAACAAAATTACTATTCTTTGTACATGATATAATGGTATGCTTAGAAAATCCTGGAGAATCAACTCAAAAACTACTTGAAATTATTACCAACATTAGCAAAATGTCAGGATACAAAATAAACCCACATAAATCACTAGCATTTCTATATATTACCAACAGAGCCCAGCAGCAAGAGATACAGAGAGAAATTCCACTTAAAATAACTGTTGATAATATAAAATACTTGGGAGTCTACCTGCCAAGACAAAGCCAGGAACTATATAAATACAATTACAAAATAATAAAAAAAAACTTTTTGTCCAAATTAAGTCTGATCTAAATAATTGTAAAAATATTAATTGCTCATTAATTGCTAAGCCAATATAATAAAAATTCTACCTAAATTAATCTTTTTAGTCAGTGCCATACCAATCAAACTACAAAACATATTTTATAGAGCAAGAAAAAAATAATAAAATTCATCTGAAAGAGTAAAAGGTCAAGGATATCAAGGGAAATAATAAAAAAAATGTGAAGGAAGGTGGTCTCAAACTGTATTATAAAGCAGTAATTATCAAAACAATCTGGTACTGGCTAAGAAATAGAGTGATATATCAGTAAAATTCATTAGGTAAAAATTACATTATAGGATAAGATTATAATAATTGAGTATATGATAAACCCGAAGATCTAAGCTTTTGTAACAAAAACTCATTATTTGACAAAAACTGCTAGGAAATCTTGAATATAGTAATGGCAGGAACTAGGTATAGACCAACATCTCACACCATTTACCAAGATAAGATCAAAATGGGCATATGACTTATATATAAAGGGTGATACCATAAGCAAATTATGAGAGTGTGGAATAGTTTATTTGTCAGATTTATTGATAAGGGAAGAATTTAGGCCAAAAGAAGATACAGAAAGCATTACAAAATGTAAAATAGGTTTTGATATATAAAATTTTAAAAAAAAGTTTTGCACAAATAGAACCAAGGGCACCAAAATTTGGGGGAAACCAGAAAACTGGAAAAAAAATTTTGCAACAAGTATCTGTGATAAAGGCATCATTTCTCAAATATATAGATAACTGAGTCAAATTTATAAAAATACAAGTCATTCTTCAACTGACAAATGGTCAAAGGATATGAACAGGCAGTTTTCAAAGAAAGAAATCAAAGCTGTCTATAGTCATATGAAAAAATGCTCTAAAGAACTATTGAGTAGAGAAATGCAAATTAAAACAACTCTGAGGTACCACCTCACGTCTATTAGATTTACTAATCTGACAAAAAATAGAAAATGTTGGATGTTTGAAGGGTTGTGGTAAAACTGGGACACTAATGCACTATTGGTGGAGTCATGAACTGATCAAGTTTTTCTAGAGAGGAATTTGGAACTATGCCCAAAAGGCTGGAAAACTATGCATACTCTTTGATCCAGCAATACCACTGCTAGGTCTACATCCCAAAGACATCAAAAAAAAAAAAAAAGAAAAGAAAATGATCTATTTGTACAAACATATTTATAGCAACTCTTTTTGTGTTAGCTAAGAATTGGAAATCAAAATGATGTCCATCAATTTGGGAATGGCTAAACAAGCTGTGGAATATGATTGTGAGGGAATATTATTGTGTTATAGGAAATGTAAAGCAGGATGATTTCAGAAAAAACCTGGATAGATTTACATGAACTGATGCACAGTGAAGTTAACAGAACCAGGAAAACATTGTACATAGTAACAACAATATTGTTCAATGAAGAATTGTGAATGACTTAGCTATTCACAGCAATACATTGATCCAATTTAATCCCAAAGAATTAATGATGAAGCATACTATCAGCCTCCACAGAAAAAAAAACTGATATTGATTGAATATAGACTGAAGCATACTATTTTTTACTTTCTTTTTTACTTTATTCAAATCTTCTTGTACAAAATGACTAATATGGAAACGTTTAACATAAAAAAGGTAAACATCAAAATAATATATTAAGTTCTGATTTGTAACTACTGTGAAGTGTAAATACTCATGCTGAAATCTTAATCAGCAGCAGCTGTCTCCAGCATATTCCTGTAAGTAGCATTCAGAAATCATACAGTCCAGTTTATGTGGAGATACCAAGTTGAAATGAGAGTAAGGTTCTGGCTCAGTTCTTCTTACAATCTATGCAAACAGAACTATGACCATTGTCTAGAGTAGTAAACTACCCTTTGAACCTAAAAGTGCCAAAGGTTGCAGTTTAGAGCTTTTCTATTACTCTCATGCAATGTCATCCTCACTGGCAAAGGAAAAAAAATGCCTCATATTCATTACCTCCTCTCTTTCAGTATGGATACGTACAATTACAACTAGTGAAAAGTATAATGTGATTGACAGGTGTCAAGCATATATGGTACTTCTTGTTCTGAATCTTTTGATCTGCCATTATTTTATCAAAGTAGTTCTTTTCTGTCAATGGTACTATCTTTTTTTTTCTTTTGTGCTGATGTTCAGGGCACCCTTTAGATAATTTTATGCTATTTTTTTTTGTCTAGCTGCAAGCTAGTATTTCATTTTAATGACCATTTTCCTTCCCGTCTCTTTAGAGTTACCTACTCTGTGACATCATTACAAACTCTAAAAAGGCATAGTGTTCAATATCCTAAATGTCCCTAAAGTTTGCCAGGGCATTTGTAAGGGCTCTTCCATCTTTAGAGTACTTTCTTGTTATCCTGGCATCATTTAGCTATCACTTGGGAAAGAACATAATTCTTCATTTGGATATTGAGTTCATTTCAATGAGATTGTAGTTATTAAGAAGCTCATCTCTAAGTAATGTTGATGGGGAATAATGTGTAGTCACACAGCTCAGTTTAATGGAATTCTTACTAGGATTCCTACAAGTCTCAGTGGAGAGATAAGAAAGAAAAGTAGGGAGGGTGGGAAAGTGGAAAAACAATGGTTCTCTAAAAGTGTGCAGAATCATTCCAGTGAAAGAAATGAATGTTTATATCCATTGAAGTAAATAATAAAGCTACTGTCAGGCACCCAGAAATAATTCAGACAATTGACAAAGATTTGGGGGAAGTTTTTACTCCACCAACATTGTTCCATTCCTGCCAAAATTAATTCAGAATTGGAGTCCACCTGAATCAATGGCAGGTACCCAACCTGAAAAGAAGTGAATTTTTAAAATGATTTCCAATACATCACATAATATTATATTAGGATGTGACAGGTTATGTTGTGCTTCATTGAGTTACATAATATCATGTTGAACATAACTCCAAACCTACCTAATGTCAGATGATGCATCAGTAAATAAAATGACAGAGGTTCATTTACTTCTGAGTCCTGATCAAGTCTCCTCTGACCAAACCAAAGCTAACAAAAATGGATAAGATCTTTAAGAAGGCCTATTGAGTCTTGCCATGAAGCATTCTCCAAACTTGTGTTAATAGGTGATTACTGACAAAAATCTCAGTAACTTTGCTGGAGTTGACTTAAAGGATGTCATCATGAAAAGAACTCTGGCATCCTTTCAGAAACCTAAGTATGACAGACAGTCTTTAATTACTGCATAATCAGAGACTCTCATGAGAGTGTTGCTGTGATCTCATTGCAATACATCTTAAGGTAGAGAAATAATATCAACGGACATCTGTATGAATCTTTTGTGTCAAAATAATGGGGAAAAAGCCTTTTAGGTGATATCACATCCCCATGATCATAGAATCATAGATTTGGAGATAGAAAGGAACTCAGAAGTCAGCTAATCATATTCCTTTTATTCTGACACTGAAGAAAATGAAACAGGAAATTAAAAACTGAAAGAAAAAATATATTTGGACAAATTTAAAATTTACTTTAGCTTTATGAGTTCTAGGTTTCAAATTATATTCCAAGATACTGGGGATGTGAAGGAATTATCACTGAGAACCCATGGTTTTCTATCAGTAAATAGAAAAAAAACTTAATTGAGTAAATAAGCAATGACTTCAAGCATTACTTAAAATGTTATTGTAATATTATATTTAAGTTGAATTAGAAATAAAATATTTTAATTTTGCTGATATTTTATTCAGAGCTAGAACAGATTCAATGGGAGATGCATCATTGTGATGTGTATCTAACTGGAATGGATTTCATTGGTGTAAGGAGTTCTCATGAGAGAAAATTCTTTCTAGCAGTGAAGGTCAGAAGCTTCTCAGAAACTTATTTTGTCTTAGAGAGTTACTGAGAGGTTAAATTATTTTTCCAGGTTCACACAACTTTTGTGTGTCAGATATAGGTGTTAAATTGAAGTCTTCCTCATTCTGAGATATAACATGACCTGGTATGACATGGCATGATACAAAATATTATCACATGGTATAGTATAATATAACATAGTATCATTTATTATGACATATGATAATAGGACATGGCACAGCATACCATAACATATATGACATTGCATGACATGACATGATATGACATAACATAATGGAATCTAGTAAGGGGTGATAATATAACATATCAAAATATTATAGGATATAATTACAGCTTGATGTCTAAAATAATGTCATGTAGCTTAACAACTGCATATGCATATTCATCCACATAATGCACATTTATGAATGAACTATTTCATATATGTGTAACATATGAATGCGTGCATACATATGTGCATAAGCAGACATTTCTTATATTTTATATGTATATATGTGTATGTCAATCTATGATAGATTGATTTACTCATGAATATAATTGAAGTCATGGTTCTGGATCACGTAGAAATGTTAGGAAGATGAGCGATTGATCATAACTCTCAGAAAGGTTTAAGAAAGAGCAGCAGAGCATGGCATCAAAAATGTCATGTTCTGCCACTCACTATTTTTATGATAAAGGCCATTCACTTGTCCAGTTTCATCTTCTGCAAGATGATGATAAGAACAATTTACCTGGTTAGTGTGAGTACTAGCTGATAAATTTTTTTAGGAAAAAAATAGAAAAAATCAATATAAATTAAAAGATTTCTCATTTCTTTGTTTATTTAGCCTAGTTATTCTCATCAAATGTTAGGATTAACACAAGAGAGACTCTAAGCTGTATTGATAGAATTCTGGCCTTGGAGTCAAGTCCAGCTTCTGATGAATACTGGCCATGGGAACTAGTAAAGGCATTTAATTTTTAGTGCCAAGACAACTCTCTAAGACTAGAAGTTGCAAAGGAGTTGCTAATTCAAATGAGTGATCCTCCTTGCCCCAATACTTTTTTATATTAATTAAATCACAGGAGAAGAACAACACCTTATACAGTTGATATTACTCAATAATAGCTGAAATATATATAGCACTTTAGGGTGGCGAAGTACTTCTCATACATAATTTGCTCCTCATAACAATCCTGTTAGGTAAATAGTATAAATATAAAAAAGTTATGATAATGTGCATTTTATAGAGAAACTGAGACTTAAAGATACTGATTTTCCTGACCAACCTTACCTCTTTTGGGAGTGTACAAAGCAGGATTCCAATGTTATCCCAGTCTAATACCTTTCTCACTACACTGTGTTGTTTCCTATTATGTAACACCTTGTTTGAGGCATGCTTTATAACTGAAAATTTAGCTTAAACTCTGAAATTCATATGAAAGACCAAACTGACTTTGTAAGCATGTACTATGTTGTCACACATATATCCAAGTACATTGTGCAACTCAAGCTATAATATAAAGAAGTCTCCCAAGTTCAACTTCAAAAAGTGTATTTCCCATATGATAATATATTAGAGATATTATGATGTGACAGCTGATGTTATCCAGACAGATGGTTTTAGTCAACAAAAGCACATATTACTTGTCAACTTTTGGCACAATAGTTGAGATGTTATTTTGGGTAGAAAAAAATAAATTTGGTTCTGAATAGATATTTCCATCATTGTGATCATATAAAGGTCAGTTATTAGGTATGGTTTTTATTAGAGGCAAATGACTGGAAGGGAGATTGGTACCATGTCATCATGTCATTCCATTAAATATATACATATAAAAGAAAAATAAGAAGCAATCACATTCAAGATGAAATGAAATGTGAGTAATCCAACTGTTTCCCTTCCCTGGTTGGTATATGCAAATTTTGTTGGTAATTAATGAAAATGGTACTTAAATAGCCAATATTTAATTACATTCCTATTAGCCAAATAAATTAATGCCATTTTCAGCTTATAACCTGATCTTATCCTTGGTGTCCTGGCCTCCCTCCAATACAGATAATTACTTTCTGTCCACCTAAATTCTCCCTGTGGTTTCAAACTGATGAGTTATTTTTCACTGCTCTGCATTGTTAATGGGAACAGTTCCTTATCTAATCCACTTTAAGGCTAGTCTTACTTAGGAATAGGTTAAGTGAAATACCAAGCTTACAGTTTATAACATGCCATAAGATTATTTGGAATGAAAACCTCTAAATAAATAAAAAAGTCTCATTAATATAAGTTCCTTGAATTGGATGTTCCCTTTAATGGACAATAAACATAATGGAGAAAGCAACAGCAAGCTTTTAAAATACACTACTGGTTAAATGTTAAATTGCTCCCCCTTCTCATTAATTATTTTGCCTTGTCTCAATGGAGCAAGAAAGCAGCTGTGTTACCAATGGTTAGCTACCCTCATGTTCTGAGGTTGTGTTAATTGTTAAAGTCCTGTTATTTGGGCTCTTTAATCTTTTGATTCAAGAGTAGGGGTGAAGTTTGTCCTCAGTGTTTTTAAATGCATACATACAACATGACGTGAGAAAAATTTACATTTTGAAAAGAAAATCTATTTTTACTACAATTGAAAATTCATGCCATCATACTTACATATATTTTGTTTTATTTTGTTTTTCTTCCTCTTTTCTGTTTGGGCAATATGTTTAGAAACTGAAGAAGGCTCTTCTCCATGTAGAATAAATGAGGACAATTAGCTGTGGAGAAAGAAAAATATGACTTGTTACATACTAGCTCTGACTTTTTTTTTCTTTCTTAGGTTTTAGTCACAGTTTTTTTTGAGATTCTTTTACTAATCATAATTACCTCCTTCTCCTCACCCTGAACACTATGATCATATACATATTCATTGCCTATTTCATCCCAAACCTTCTTTGTGTTGTTATTGTGTAATAACTCTGGCAGAGTACTATTTCTGCCAAAGAGAGTTTTTTTTTTCTCTGATGATCTGTGTCAGTGTCTGCCAGACGCTGTCACATCTAATGTTAACTGTTCTCCTGCTGGGTTATCAGCATTGAAAAATAAGGACATTGAACCCCTCAAATCCCAGACTGCTTTTTTGTTGACATAATATACAATGCAAGCATTAGACATCTTGAATTAATTCTTCTTATTTCCCTTGTAGGCTTTTCCTAGAAAAAAAAAAGTGAACAGGGAACAGAAAAAAGTAAACATGTTTCTGTAGTATTTCAAACATAAACTAACCAAAATATAATGGCATACTCATGAAAATATATGTGTGTATGAAAGTACATATGTATGTATGCATGTATATATGTATATATATACATAAACATTATGTATGTATGCAGTAGATGCATCTGCAAGGTCATACTCAGATGACGCTGATGATGATGGAACTATGACTCCTTGGAATCATAAAATCTAGGTTGAAATCCAAATTATGATACTTATTAATTGTATTACCCTTGACAACTTACATTACTTGAGTATCTGTTACTTTATCTGTAAAATAAGAAGGGCTCGACTAGATGACTTCTAACTTCCCTTCATATTCTGACCTTATGATTTTATGATCCAAAGACTCCAACTTGTAACATCATTGCCTTTTTGCATTTTGAGAAGGAACATCCTTATCAAGAGCTCATGAAACCAATGAAACTCCAGGTTCCAAACAAAACAAAACAAAACAAAACAAAAACAACAATAACAATAACAAGAAATGATAGATTTAAATTAGAAAAACTTTAGTTTTAATTCTACCTCTGACACTAGTCACTTAACCTTTTTTGCCTCAGTTTCCTCATCTAACATATAAAAATGTAATAATAGCACTAACCAAGCAGAGTTATTGTGAAGATTAAATGAGATGATTTATGTAAAGTGCTTTGCAAATGTTAAAACATTGCATAAAATTGAACCATTGCTATCATTATAATATTAATGTGCATATATATGTTATCAAACTAAATCTGTTTATAATATCTAAAATACCTAGTGAACCTAAAGTAGATATTTTCCAAAACAACTGAAACAGAACCAACCAGGATATGAAAATATTCTCTGAACTGAACTGATATTTCATTTTGTTGGATCCCCTGGTAATAAATAAAACTGTCTGGTTTCAGTTTGACAGCACCTTGAAATATGCTGTAGGGGATGGTATCCCAGGACTTTAAATGGGCTCATTTAAAGGTTCAGTCATACTGAAAATAATTTTCTCCTTGCCAAACAGGGATTTTTTTTTTACATTCCATGCATATCATGTGACAGTTAAAGAAAATAAGAATGAGAACCAATAACTTATGTCAGTCTAAACCAATTTTAAGAGATGATCTGTCAGAAAATTATGGCTCAAACATGTGTTAACATGCAGTTTTTGGAAGAAAATAACCAATTATTTAACAAAAAAAATATGTTTCCAAATGTTTCATTCCCCCTCCCCACAACCATCAAGATGCTTCAAGAAATTTCCTACATAAATTCTCATAGGAAGTACATAGAAACAACTTATAATATCATTTTTATAGGAAGAAAAATTTAAATGTTTCTTTGAATACCTAGTAGTTGTCAACATTTAGAACAATCTAAGTGGATAGAAGATTTCCCTGTGGGAGAGTCTTTTGTGGTGACAAGATCTTCAGAATTATTGCATAGGTCTTCTTACTGGCACAAAGCACTTGCCTGGGGGAGGAATAAACAAAAAATGTGATTTTTTTTGTCCATTTAGAAACCCAATCAAGTAGAAAAATTTGTATAATGTAAATTACCTTAAGAGCAGAATTAGTATAATCCTGCATAAGGTCACATGACAAAACAAATGTGTAGCCAAGAATAAAAAAGGTTCATGTCTCCAACAATATTCTCTTCACTGGAACCCTCTGTTTACTATTTCATTTTTGTCATTTATTCCATAAGCAAGACTTTTTAAGACATCTGGTCATTTATTATCTTTAATTTGTGTACTGCTAATGCATAGTGTTTGAAATACGTCATTAGTTCAGCAAATAGACATAACATAGGTTGAATTACTATAACTTTTTTACTTTATTATTTTCATCTTTAACTTAAACTGACCACTGGGAACTCAGAGTCCTGGCAATTGCCCCTGTGAAAACCAGCAGGAGAATTTAATGGACATTATATCTGTCACCATTCAGTTTAAATCTATTCATGTAATCAGTGATATAATTATGATTAGAAAAATGAAATGCACAAAGTCTCTGTGAGCATGGACCCATCACTTTTCTTCTCTGGGCCTCCATTTTCATGTCTGTAATAAGAAGTTTGGACTAGATGATATATAAAACCTCTAGCAGTTCAGAAATTCTAAATGGAATGTCAGCTCTCAGTGACCCTACAAAGCACAACATACTGTCAGATGTAAAGTGCTTTTGGAGGAAAAATCCCATAAAATTCCATAGCACATAGGCTGATGACAGCAGACTCATTCACTCAAATGATTAACTAGTTATTCAATTAAGTGATTCTTGAGACCACCAAATAGAAAAGTGTCAGAATGATAGCTACAGTTAATATCTATAGCAGGATGTTCATGTAATCAAAGATGATTAAAAATAATTAAATGAAATATACAAAGACTTCAGGAAACATTCAGTGGTAAATCACATGCTTTTGAAAATGGAATCTTGTGTCTTGAAGATCATTGTGGCACATCTTCTCTAACTGGAATCATGTAAAAGTCATATTTGAAGGGCCCTGGGATCTGTATTCATTCCCAAAATCTCATACTCAAAAACCAGTACTTCTCCTCTATTACTAGAACTCTTCTAAAGTTTGCCAAAAATTTTAATTGTGGGTAAAATCACTCTTGAATAATATGTCCTGTAGTTATAATTGTAAAATATTTATCAGTTAATCTGCCTCATGTTTATATACTTAATAAATAATATTAAATATCAATAGACTCATGATGAAGAAATGCTATAAACCTCCAGAAAGGCAATTGAGAAACTCTAAGTATTGATCAAAGTATATTTATTCTGACTCACCCCCACCTTTTGCAACATAGCTATTATGAAAACATGTTTTGCATGCCTTCAGATGTATAATAGGTATCATATTGTTTACCTTCTCAATGGATAAGAGAATAACTAGAGGGAGGAAGAGAATTTAATGATATTAATAAAATATGAAATAGGAAGATTCCATTGGTCAACATCTGAAAGAAACCCCAAAATGAAAACTTCCAGGAGCATCATTGCAAAAATCTAGAGCTTCCAGGCCAAAGAAAAAAATACTTCAAGCAGCCAGAAACAAAGAATTTAAATAATGAGTCACAGTCAACATCACACATAATAAGATAGCCATTATTATAAACCACTAGAAAACTTAGAATACAATATTCTGTAAGAAAAAGAATATGATCTTACAGTCAAGAATATCTTACCCAGCAAAACAAAATATAATACTTTGGAGGTGGGAGGAAATAGACCTTTAACAAAGGTCCATCAGACCTTCTTTAGAAGGAATGCTGCTAAGCAATCCTGATGAAAAGACCTGAGCTGCAGAGAAGCTTTGATGTTCAAACACAGGAGTAAAGAAAAGCATAAAAAGGTAAATATTAATGAACAATGATTAAGGATTAAATAAGGATAAACTGCTCAGTTCAAATATGTGGAAATGATATTTTTCCCTTTTAAAATCTATAATCATCAGGGTTCATAGTGGCAGTCAAATTAGATAAGACTTGGCAGTGTATTTGTTATATGCTGATGATCTTGAGAAAAAAATGGAAAGAGGGGAAGAAGAATACACTTGGAGGAAAGAGAAAGATGTAAAGAAGTTTAGGGAAAAATTATCTCACACAACTAGGGTGCACAAGTATATACATATATATGTGTATATATATATATATATATATATATGTATACACACACATCACCACACACACACACGCACACACACACACATATAAACAAGGATGAGGTAGGAGTGTTTGAATATCACTCTATCTGAAATAGTAAAAAAGGAAGATAATACAGAAAAACAAACACAGAATTGAATGCAAAAATCCATTTCATTCAAAAGTAAATAAAAGGGAAAGGGGAGAAAGGTGGAAAATTAGAGGGAAATATATATACACACATACACATATATCTGTGTGTAATTGCATACAATGCATATGTATAGATATACAATTTATATGTGTATGCATGTGTATATATACATATAGCATGTTTGTATATATGCATGTATATACATATATACACATACATGCATGCATGTACATTATACACATACACACACACATATATATGTATGCATGTAATCTTCTTGAACTGACAAAGAATAAGAATTTGAGGAAGTACCCATAAGAACGGGAATCGATAAACAAGATATGCTATGGAAACATGACGGAATACTACTGTGCTGAAATATATTATGAACATAATGACCAAACAAGATTCCAGTGACTAATGATGAAACATGCTATCTACCTCCTGATAAAGAAGTGAAAGACTGAAAATGTAAAATAAAACAAATTATTTTTGGAATGTGGCCAATGTGGAAATTTATTTTGATTTACTCTACATACTTGTAATTAGTTTCATTCATCTCATTATCTCAGTTGGTGGGGGTGGGGAGGAGAGCAAGAAGATGGGTCTTGACTGATTAAAGTAATTTAAAAAAATATTAAAAGACAGTGAATGTAAAAGTGTGATTCATGTTTTATCTCTTTAAACACATATTAATTTAAATAATTTCACCTTCTTATTGAAAAAAAAGACACTAATAATTTCTGGGTATAGTAACTGTTCCTGTTAATACTTTGAAATTTACTAGACTCATAAATGAATTGAATTGGGCCCATATGTGTTGCTTTCCTTTGGAGGAGATGTATATTTTTGTACTTTGATTGCTGAGGGGTGGAGGCTGTTACTGAAACTCAAACCCAAAGTTATCTATTTACTCACAGCTGGAGTGTCCTAGGGTTCTGGGAAATAAAGAGCACATGCTCACTTATGAAAGGATTACAACAGAAATGAAAGGTGGCTTGCAGAATCTGAATATTTCCAGCAGTCAGCCTTAAGGCATCTTTACTAGCCATATATCTTATGAGAACATTTTTGGAGCTCTTTGCTAATTGTGATGTTTTGAATGGGCAAATGCAATATTGTATCTGTGTGTTGTATATATAAAATGCTTCATTTTTGTAAGACGTCGACTTCAGTAATCTCTAGTGATCATTGTATTCACTGGCTAGGTAAATTATTTTACAACAAAGAATGAAGGAAGTATGTAGAGAGGCAAAGAAGAGAAAAAATGAAGATGAGAAAAATAATAATGGATTTTTTGTAATAATAGCTTTTTGATGTTGTTCAGGTAAAATGCCAGAAGATTAGATAAGCAAACTGTTAGGATAGATAAATAGAAACTGGGGCATAAAGCCAGTAAACAAATGTAGCAGACATCCACAGTGAGTTATAACTGATAAAGAACTGCATGAATGTAGAGACAAACAAAAGGGATTGCCAAATTCAGGTGTATTAGGAAGAATTATGGAGTGCATAGAACTTCTAAATAACAAGGATGTCAAAACTGGAGTATGAAAAAAAGGAAAAAAAAAGAATTAAGCATGAAGCATCCATTAAGCATATAATGTTTAGACCTGAAAAAGTTATTAAAAATTACAGTGAAAACAGCTTTGGTTGAGTTTGCTACAAATTCTTAGAAGATTGAGAGCAAATATGTTAAAAATTTTCTTTATACAGGATCAATCATAGTGCTTAACACAGTCTGAAAAAATGTTGAAGAACAGATATTGGAGGTAGATACTATAGAAAATGAGAATCATATTTCAAAATTAGATACCAGGGTATGTGAAAATATAATAGGAAAAAAAGTCAAAGTGCTTTTAATAAGACAGATAATGTGGTCTGATAGAAAAATGGATTGATGAACAAAATGAACAAGACTGTGGAAAAGGCACTTTCTCCAGATTCCATTAATTGGAAGAAGGAAAAAAAATAAAATGGAATATTGTACTAGAAGTAGAGAAATTGCCGCTGAATCCACAAAATAAGGGGGAGGGGGGAAGCAAATCCATTACCAAAGGGAAGAAGTTAAAAAGTTTATAATTGGGGAATATTTTAAGTATTTCAAAATACCAGACATTTCCAGAGGAAAAATCCTCAACAAACCCCAGATTCCAAGCAGAGAAAGCAAGTTGAACTATTCTATAACCAATAAAAAGCATGATTATTAAACCCTCAAAGAGATTACAAAACTATCTTAAATATTACAAGACAAAGGAAAGTAATACACTGCCAAATAAACCATCAAAAGCTATGGTCTCTCAAGAGAATATAGAATAACAAAAAAATTCTAAGTGAATTAAAAGAGGTATGAAACATAAAATAATTTTGCAATTGATGTAATTCATAGTTTCTATTTCTCAAAGAGGAAAAAATTAGCAAATTAAAAAATATAAAACATTGAAATTTTCTCTAAAGAAGTGAGCATGAAACAAACTCATTTAGATTTTAAAATATTGTTGCAGAGGGAAATCTGGCAGAAAAGAGGCCAAATCAAGCAATGTTTAAGAAAATATGATCTCTATAAAAAATGACATTATCTTAAAGATAGGACTTCAAATACAAGCTAAGGATCCTATATCTAAGACAAAGTGTAGATATACAAAAGTCAAAGAAATGATGTACAGACCTGTTCCAATATTGGGGACAGGACAGAAACCAAAATCCTGTACTCTAAACCTCACCGTGGCAAAATTTAAGAATTTTAATTAAAAAAAATTAAAAAGCAGCCTTGGGAGAAAAACAATAAAATATAAAAGAAAGAAAAATCAAAATAAAAAGATTATTCTATATTTTAATAAAAGCCACAGAGTGATTGGAATAATATATTTATGAAAGGAAAGGAGCTTAAATTTTAAAACACAATATCATGCCCTGAAAGTGTGAGCCCACTTATCAATGAAATAAGATAGAAATTCAGCAAAAATTGATCAAAAAGTGAGATGATATGAGTGAAATGGTCAACTTGTTAAATCCTGAACAATCAAAATAGAATAAAGGTAAGTAATTATAATTAGAAAGGAAACAATAAGCAATGAAATAGATTTTAAAGGTTATTTTTAAGGAGAAAGAGAAAAACAATTACAAGAAAAGCAATAATAACAGCAACAACGGCAAGTATAGATCATTGGGATATTTTTTTTCTTTAATACACAGAGGACAAAGATTTATTGTGACTAAAAGAAATAGGAAAAGTGAAGATGGAGCAGAATCATTTTAGCACAATGGACTAAACCCTACAGTTGAATTCAGCCTATAGGTAAATTCATTCCTTTTATGGACAAAATTTCAGTTTGCGCAGGTGGGGTGGAGTGGGGTGGGTGTATAAATGGTGAGAGAGGAGAAGGGGTACAGAATGGAATGGGAGATAAAGACTTATCAATTCCATAAGTGATCAGAGAAAGGAAGATAACTCCAGTTTTGTTGTTCAGTCATTCACTAACATCTGACTCTTTGTGGACACATGATTTATAGCACATCAGGCCCTTCTATCTTCCACCATCTCCTAAATTCTGTCCAAGCTCATATTCATTGCTTCTGTGACACTATCTCTCCATCTCATCCTCTGCCAATCCCTTTTTCTTTTGCCTTCAACCATCAGGGTTTTTTTTTCAATGAGTCCTATCTTCTCATTGTATAGCCAAAGTATTTAGGGTTCAGTTTCAGTTTTTGACTTCCAGTAAACAGTGAATGAATTTCTTTAAGAATTAACATATTTCATCTTTTTTTCTGCCCAAAAGACTCTCAAAAGTCTTTTCCAGCACCACAGTTTGAAAATCATTTTTTTTTTATTGTTCAACTCTCACAGTCATACATTGCTATTGGGGAAAAAAAACATAGGTTTGAGTGTATGAAACTTTGATGGCAAGGTGATGTCCCTGCTTTTTAGTATGCTGCCCAAATTTGCCATAGCTTTCCTTCCATGGAGAAAGTGTTTGTTTGTTTGTTAATTTGTTTGTTTTTTAATTTCATAGCTGTAATCACTTTCTTCAGTGATCTTTGAGACCAAGAATACAAAATCTGACATTACTGCTCCCTCCATTTTCCAGGAAGTGATGGGACCGGTTACCAAGATCTCAGTTTTTAGATGTTATGCTTCAAGACAGTTTTTATACTCTTTTCTTTAACCCTTATCAACAAGCTTTTTAATTCTTTTTGGTTTTCTGCTATCAGAGTGGTATCATCTGCATAGCTGAGATTGTTGCTATTTCTCCCAGCAACCTTAATTCTGGCTTTCAATTCACCCAGCATATCATTTTGCAGGATGTACTCTGCATATAAGTTTAAAAAAATAAAGTGACAACATACAGCCTTATTACACGCCTTTTCCAATCTTAAACAAATCAGTTGTTTCATGTTCAGTTCTAACTTCTGCTTCTTGGCCCACATACAGGTGCCTCAGGAAACATGTATATTGATCTAATATTCTGTCTCTATGAGGACTTGACACATTTTGTTGTGTTCCACATAGTCAAAAGTTTTAGTGTAGTTAAAGAAGCAGAAGTAGATTTTTTTCTGGAACTCCATTGCTTATTGTCAGTTTGGTCTCTAGTTCCTCTGCCTCTTCAAAAACCATCCTATTCCACTGGTAATTCTCAGTTCACCTTTTGCTGATGTGTAGCTTGCAGAATCTTAAACATAACTTTGCTGGCATGTAAAATGAACATAATCGGTCAGTAATTTGAACATTATTTGGCATTGCCCTTCTTTAGAATTGGAATGTAAATTGATCTTTTGCAATCCAGTGGCCAATACTATTTTTCCACATTTCTTGCATATTAAGTGCAGCACTTCATTTATTCATTTAAAAAATAATACTTCACTTTTCCAATTACATGACAATTTTTAAAAAATTTCCATCTCCAAATTCTCTTCTTCCCAGTCTCCCCTACCCCCTTTGAGAAAGCAACCAATTTCAGGGCAGCTAGGTGGCTCAGTGGATAGAGGACCAGCCCTGGAGTCATGAGGACCTGAGTTCAAGTCTGGCCTCAGACCAAACTCTTGACACTTACTAGCTGTGTGACCCTGGGAAAGTCACTTAACCCCAGTTGCCTCGCAAAAAAAAAGAAAGCAACCAATTTGATATAGGTTATACATGTACAGTCATGAAAACCATACTTCCATATTACTCATATTGTGAAAGAAAACACAGTAAAAACAAAACCTAGAAAAATATAGTAAAAAAAAAGTGTGTTTTGATCTTTCCAGGTTTTTGTGAAGTCAGCCTGTTTATCATTCCTTATAGTACAATAGTATTACATTATATTCATATACCACAGCTTGCTCAGCCATTCCCCAATTGATGGGCATCCTCTCAATTTCCAGTTCTTTGCCACCACAAAAATTAATTCAATTAATTCTTTCTTTGGAGGTGGATAGTACTTTTCATCATAAATCCTTTAGAACTGAATTCATTATGTTGCTGAAAATAGTGATAATATTCACAGTTGATCATCATACAATATTGGTGTTATTGCATACAATGTTCACCTGTTTCTGTTCACTTTACTTTGCATCAGTTCATGTAAGTCTTTCCAAGATTTTTTTCTTTCTTTCTTTCTTTTCTTTATGAAAACAAGTGGTAGAACATTTTAACAGTATCATCTTTTAGGGTTTTAAAAGCTCAGCTAGAATTCCATCACCTTCACTAGCTTTATTGTTAGCAATGCTTTCTAAGGCCCACTTGACTTCATTCTCCAGATTGTCTGACTCTAGATTAGTAACCACATCATCATGGTTATCAGTGACATTAAGATCTTTCTTGTGTTGTTGTTCTGTATATTCTTACCAACTCTTCTTAATATCTTCTACTTCTGTTTAATCTCTACCATTTTTGTCTTTTTTCATGTCTATTTTTTGCTTGAGCTGTTCCCTTAATATCTCCAATTTTCTTTTTTGTGTGTGTTTTAAGTATTTGTCTTTTTGTTAATTTATTTTGATTTATCAATAATCACTTCTATATACTTTTGATTTTAAAATTTTTCTCTCCCTTCCTCCCCACCACCCTCCCCAAGATGGCACATAATCTGATATAGGCTATACATTTACATTTCTATTAAACATATTTTCACGTTAGTGATGTTATAAGTAAAAATTAAAACCAATAAGAGGAACCATCAGAAAGAGGAAACAAAACTCAACAAAAGAGAAAAAAGTAGTAATTCAACTTCCATAGTTCTTTCTTTGGATGTGGATAGCATTTTCCATCATGAGGCCTCTGGAGATGTCTTAGATCCTTGTATTGCTGGAAAGGGTTAAGTTTATTAATATTAATCATCACACAATGTGTCTGCTACTGTGTACAATGTTCTTCTGGTCCTGCTCACTTCATTCAGCATCAGACCATACAGGTCTTTCCAGGTTTTTGTGAAGTCAGTCTGTTCATCATTTCTTACAGTACAATAGTATTCTATTACATTCATATACCACAACTTGCTCAGCCATTCC
>NW_020941197.1:12413775-12455016 GCF_900497805.2 Vombatus ursinus
AAGAAAGAAAGAAAGAAAGAAAGAAAGAAAGAAAGAAAGAAAGAAAGAAAGAAAGATATATATCTCTTTGGATGTCAGTTTCCTCATGTGTTGAATGAATAAGACTAAATGCCCTCTGAGGTCCCTTCATGCCCTAGTTCTATGATTCTATAATCCTTTGTATTCAGCATTGTGCATAATGCTTCAATACATCAGAGTTATTGATGATATATTTCCTGTACCCTTACAATCTTTGAAGTTTGTTAATAACTAACTATAGATGTTGGAACAAAAAAAGAACACTATTATTCATAATGTGAGAAATGATTCATGTTTGTTTTCTATCCTTCCAAAATTTGACTTTTCCTTGAAACTTTCTTTTAAAATTTCTTCCATGAAGAAGGTGGGGGAGGGAATCTATTTGAGGCTGAAACAATATCTGAATAACTTAAGCTACTCATTCTAAATTTCTATAGAATTTGATCTGTTGCTGAAGATGCCCTTGGATGGAACCTACTTTCAAACTCACCCCTCTAAGTCTTCTTCAAAAAGAACTGTCTTTTAAAGCAATCTTTTGAGATTATTATTTTAAAAGAAAAAAATAAGAAAGCATTTAAAATTTTGAAGCTCTTTCAATTGCATTTCTACTGCAACCCAAGGAAGCCCATCAAGAAAGGTATCATCGCCTTAAGAGTTATTTTTTTGACCTACATGACTGCCTTCCAGGTTCCCCATGACTCTATTTGTCATCTGAAAATTTCACATACTTCAGAGTGCATTAGAAATGATCTGGAGAGGGAGAAAGGAGTGGGGTGAGGTTAAACCAGTCAATATTCTAGCCCACAGAGACTAGGAAAGGAGAAATGGAAAGAAATGAGTTCTTTTTCTTCTAACTTTAAAAACTAAGTTTTATTTCTTTGCTTCTTTTTTATTCTTCTTCCCCCCCCCAAATGCTAAGAATCTAAAAGTGCAGGGAATATTCAATATTTTCATTGCTGTGGTGGCTAGGTTCTGGGGTAGAGAGAAAAAAAAGAAAGAAAAACAATCCTGGAAAAATAGGGGGAAAAATGGAAAGAAAGAAAAAAAGCCTTTTGTTGTGGGATAATTTTACAGAAGAAAGGTCTATAGTTCTTTAGGCTCTTTAGGGGTAAGGAAAACTCCTTCCCCTGAAACATTGCATCCCCACCAAGGAAATAGCTATTCTCTTCTTCTATGTGATGGCATGAATTACTTTTTTTTCCAACTCTTATGCTTTTCTATGAATGTATTTTCAATTATATTCCAAATGGTGACTTTTCAGATTGCAAATCAAAACTAGCAGATAACAGCAGGAATAAGAGGTCAAGGGTAAATTCCACTTGCCAAAGTATGTTTTTGCAAGCTATGTCAATATATCCATACGATCAACAGTGCTCATGCCCACAATGAAAAAGAGGGCACAGAGAAGGCAAAGCTTACAAAAAAAGGCAAATAAATGATGCTCAATTCCAGGATTAGGTATAAATAATAGAAATACTAATAGAGCAAAATAATTAACCTAGAAAATGCATTGTAACTTGAGATTGTGAATTCTATTTCTCTATTCCCCCATCACCTTATTTTTTAATAGAAATCAACACAAATGAAAACTCTGGTTTCTTTGATTAAATTCCTACCAATTTTTTTTTTACCCAAAATCAGAAATAAAGAATGGCTTAATGGATAGAGTTGCATTAACAGCCAAGAAAACCTGGGCTCAAGTGCCAGTTCTGATACATATAGGCTTTGTCCCTATGGCTATGGGTAAGGCGCAACCTCTATATGCTCTGAGCAGCCCTCTAAGACTATAGGTTGCAGATAAGGAGTTAATATATGTAATTTGTTCATTTGGGAGTTTTCTATATCAATGAACCAAAGAACTAGTCTTTGTCTTTATTTCTTATCAATTATTTTTAAATGTGAATAATCTGATAAGAACATCAATAATTGAATATTAAGTATCTAATGTAGGTGTATAGAACATCATATTTTAGTCTTACAAATACAAAACCAAGGAGCTCATGTTCTATTTGTGGGATTGCATGTTAGTAGAGTACAATGAAAAGAGTTTAGAAGACTAAAATTGGGTTTAGAAGACTAGAATTCAAATCCTGACCTTAAGTCAAGGTTACTGTGAGACCTTGGACAAACCACTTAACCCCTGTGCATGTAAGTCCCTCATCTACCAAACGCCAGAGTAGAATTAGATGGTCTCTAAGGTCACTTCCAGAGTACCATATATATGTCTATGAGATAAGTAAACTGCAAATATATTCAAAGGAATAAAGTGTGGTTTCATAAGCTGCGCTAGAGAATAGAGAGCAAAGACATCATGCAGGAGGGAACACCTGAACTGAGTTTTTAAAGGAAGCCAAGGATTTACCTATCAATTTTTCCATTTTATGAAACCAGCGAGAACAACATATCACATTTAAGTCTTGTACACCAAAAAAAAGAAATACTCTTACCTTTACTTGGGGTTTTAAGATGATAAATTTCATATTCAATAAAGTCTGGTAAGTACTGTAGGTAATTTTCATTATTACATTTTTATTTTTAAAATTGTTTGTAATTGCCATTAGTCAACTATAGTTATCTATTATTAAGAGAAGCCTCCACATTTTGTTACAGATATATGACTATAAGTATAATGTATCAGTCTAATTTGTTCTGCAGCTCCTTAACAACTACAACAATAAATATGAATTAAGATTTTCTAGTGTGCAAGAAGTTCTACTATACTAGGAGTTGTGAGAGATAAATATAAAGATGAATAATTCATGATACTTATTTTCATGGAGTATAGACCCTTATAGATAACATAATAGATATATAAATAGCTTTAATATAAGGGATAATAAAAGGACCATGGGTCTAGTATAATACATATATCTTCAGTGTTTATCAATGTACTTATATTTTTTTGCTGATTTATTTTCTTCTTTTTTCTTTAAAAATATTTATTTAAATATTATTTTTTACATGTATGACTTTCAGGGAGGAGGCAGTGGAATATTGGGAGGAATTCTAGTGATATAAAAAACAAATTATATCAATACAAATTTAGTTAAAAATTAAAAAAAGATAAAAGGGAGAATAATAAGAAACAGTAAGTGAACTATGCATTCAAAAGAGGGAAAGATAGAACTGTGGGTATCAAGCCTAGAAGAAAGTGGCAATAGATTTAACAGTTAAAGTTTGGATAAGACATCAGGTAAATCTTAAGGAAAGGGTTGATACTCTTTTGTATCACGGATTTTTTTGGTAGTCTAGTGAAGCTTATTGACCCCCTTTTCAGAATATTTTTAGATAGATAAAATAAATCACATAGGATTACAAAAGAATTCAATTACACAGCTTTATAATTATGCATACATTAGCAAAATGCATGACCTTTGTAAAGCTATTCATAAACCGCTTACAAGTGTCTGGATTTTAGGTTAAAAAAACTCCTTCCTACTATATTCTGCTAAAAGGCACCATAGACAATGAAGTAATATCATTCCTAAACATATATGCATCAAGTGGTATAGCATACAAATTCTTAGAAGAGAAGTTCAGGGAGTTACAGAAAGAATAGGCTGCAAAATTATACCAGTGGGGGACCTCAGCATCCCATTCTCTGAACTAGATAAATCTAAACCACAAAATAAAAAAGAAAGAAGTTAAGGAGGTGAATAGAATTTTAGAAAAGTTAGATATGATAGACCTCTGGAGAAAATTGAATTGGGAGAGAAAGGAATATACAATTTTCTCAGTGGTACATGGCACCTACATGAAAATTGACCATGTACTAGGGCATATAAACCTCACTATCCAATGCAGAAAGACAGAAATATTAAATGCATATTTTTTCAGATCATGATGCAATAAAAATTATACATAATAAAAGGCCATGAAATGGTAGACTAATAATTAACTGGAAAGTCAATAATGTAATCCTAAAGAATGAGTCAGTCAAACAACAAATCATAGAAATAATCAATAACTTTATTCAAGAGAATAACAATAATGAGACAACACACCAAAACTTATGGGTTGCAGTTAAATAGTTTCATAGGGGAAGTTTAATATCTCTAAATGCTTACAGGAATAAAATAAAGAAACAGGAGATCAATGAATTGGGCATGCAATTAAAAAGCGAGAAAAAGAATGAATTAAAAGTTCCCAATTAAATACCAAATTAGAAATACTGAAAACCGAAAGAGAGATTAATAAAGTTGAAATTAAGAAAACTCTTGAACTAATAAACAAAACTAAGAGCTGATTTGATGAAGAAAAAATAAAAAAATAGATAAAATTTTGGATAATTTCATTAAAAAAAAAGAAAGAAGAAAATCAAATTACCAGTATCAAAAATGAAAAAGGTGAATTCACCACCAAGGAAGATAAATTTAAAACTATAATTAGGAACTCTTTTGCCCAACTGTATGCCAATGGATTTGACAATTTTAGTGAAATTGATGAATATTTACAGAAATATAAATTGCCCAGATTAACAGAAGAGGAAATCAAATACTTAAATAACCCCATTTCAGAAAAAAAAAATTTTTTTTTGAGCAAGCCATCAATGAACTCCCTAGCAAAAAACCTCCAGGGCCAGATGGATTTACATGTGAATTCTATCAAACATTTAAATAACAATTAATTCCAATATTATATAGATAATTTGTGAAAACAGGGGAAGAAGGAATTCTTCCAAATTCTTTTTTATGATACAGATATGGTACTGATACCTAAATCAGGAAGAGTCAAAACAGAAAAAATAAAATTTTAGATCAACTTCCCTAGTGAATATAGATGCAAAAATTTTAAATAAAAAATTAGCAAAAAGATTATAGCAACTAATCATAAGAATTATCCACTATGACCAGGTAGGATTTATACCAGGAATGCAGGGCTGGTTCAACATTAGGAAAACTAACAGTATAATTGACCATATCAAAAACCAAACTAACAGAAAACACATGATCATCTCAATAGATGCAGAAAAAGCTTTTGGCAAAATCCAGCACCCATTTCTCTTAAAAACACTAGTAACATAGAAATAAATTAAAATGATAAGTAGCATCTACCTAAAATCATCAGTAAGCATTATATATAGTAGGGATAAGCTAGAAGTATTTCCAATAAGATCAAGGGTGAAATAAGGATGTCATAAATCATGGCCATTTCTACATATTACCAACAAAGACCAACAGCAAGAGATAGAAAGAGGGGGCAGGTAGGTGGCACAGTGAATAGAGCACTGGCCCTGGATTCAGAAGGACTTGAGTTCAAATCTAGACTCAGACACATAACACTTATGAGCTGTGCGACCCTGGGCAAGTCACTTAACTCCATTGACTAACCAAATAAAAAAAGAGAGAGAGAAATTCAATTTAAAGTTACTGTATACATTATAAAATATTTGGGACTCTACCTGCCAAAACAAACCCAGAAACTGTATGAATATAATTATAGGCTTAGATTCTTAAAATCTAGACACGCTTAGATTCTTACAATCTAGCCAATAGCTCACTAACATTCAGACTCTTTAAGAGTCTGCCCATAATGATGGATGTTCTAATAAACCATGTCTTTGTCTGAAAAAAACATAAAATTACAAAACCCTTTTCACACAAATAAAGTTAGATCTAAATCATTGAAAAAAAAACATTAGTTGCTCATAGGTAGGCCAAGCCAATAAAATAAAAATGACAATTCTACCTAAATTAATATGCTTATTCAGTGTCACATCAACCAAACTACCAACAATATTTTATAGAGGTAGAAAAAATAATAACAAAATTTATCTAGAAGAGCAAAAGATCCAGAATATCATGGAAATTAGTGAAAAGATATGCTGGAGAAGGTGGCCATACCAGGTCTTAAATTGTATTATAAAGCAGCAATCATCAAAACTACTTGGTACTGGCTAAGAAATAGAGTAGTGGAACAGTAGAATATGTTAGGTACACAAGACACAGTAGTCAATGACTATAATAATCTACTATTTGATAAACCCAAAGACCCCAGCTTCTGGGATAAGAACTCATTACTTGACAAAAACTACTGGGAAAATTGGAAAAGAGTATGACAGAAACTAGTTGTAGACATCTTACACTGTGTACAAAAATAAAATCAAAATGGGTACACAATTTAAATATAAAAAGTTGATACTATGAGCAAACTGGGGGAGCAAGGGATAGTTTACTTATCAGATGTATGGAAAACAGAAGAATTTATGACCAAACAGGAGACAGAGAACACTATGAAATGCAAAATATATAAATTTGATTACATTAAATTGAAAAATTTTGCACAAACAAAACCAATTCAACCAAGTTTAGGATGGAAGCAGAAAAATGGGAAAGAATTTTTACAACCAGTGTCTTTGATAAAGGCATCATTTCTAAAATATATAGATAGCTGTGTCAAAATTTATAAGAATACAAGTCATTCCCCAATTGATAAATGGTAAAAAGATATGAACAGGCAGTTTTCAGATGAAAAATTTAAAGGTATCAATAGTCATATAAAAAATGCTCTAAATTACTATTGATTAGAGAAATGCAAATCTAAAGAACTCTGAGGTACCATATCACACCTATCATATTGGTTAACATGAAAAAAAACAGGAAAATGCTAAATGTTGGAGAAGAAAATTGGAACCCTAATGCATTGTTCTTTGAGTTGTGAACTGATTTAACCATCTGGAAAACAATTTGGAACCATTACAAAAGGGCTACAAAAATATGCATACCGTTTGACCCAGCAATACCACTTCTAGGTCTGTATATCAAAGAGATCATACAAATGGGAAAAAGGACCCATATGTGTAAAATTATTTGCAACTGCTCATTTTGTGGTGGCAAAGAATTGGAAACTGAGGGGATTCCCTTGAATTGGAGAATGCCTGAACAAGTTGTGTTATATGAATGTAAAGGAATACTATTGTGCTATAAGTAATGACAAGCAGGTAGACTTCAGAAAAACCCAGAAAGACTTGAATCAATTCATGCCATGTGAGGTGAGCAGAACCACGAGAACATTGGACACACTGAACAGCCACAATGTGCAATGATTAACATTGATAGACTCATCTCTTCTTAGTAATGCAGGGATCCAAGACAACTCCAAAACTCATGACAGAAAATGCTGTCCACATCCAGAAAAAATAACTATGGAGTCTGAATGCAGATCAAAACATATTATTTGTTCTCTCTCTTTTTTTTTCTTTTTCTTTTTGTTTGTTTCTTCTTTCTCATGGTTTCTCCCATTAGTTCTAATTTTTCTTTACAACTTGACTAATGTGAATATAGGTTCAATACAAATGTATATAGAGCCTATATCAAGTTGCACATCATCTTGGGGTGTGGGGAGATGAGAGATGGGGAGAAAATTTGGAATTCAAAATCTTACGGAAGTGAATGTTGAAAACCAAAAATTTAAAAAAAAACCTTCTTCCTTAGGCTGTGGGGAAAGTAAAAGTATAAGAGGTGAAAAAACACCAGGAGCAAGATGTATAACAAGAAACAAAAGTGTACTTTATAGGAACTGCAATTACTTCAATCTGGCTACAACAGAGAATTTATTGAAGAAAATTGGAGAGAAGGCCACTCCAGCACTCAATAGACTTCCTATGTGTGTGACCAGTCTCCAAATACTAAGTTCACAGTCTCTTGGGAAATTTAGTTTTAGGTCCTAATGAAATGATGCAGTAAGAATGATCAAACTAGAGTTGGGCCAGTTCCTTGGGAGGTTTGTATGCAGATGGCACATAGTAGAGTAGCAGAAATGTCAGGGGAAAAGCTAAGCAACATATCAGTAGTAATAGAGGCAGTAAAACTGGAATACCAGTGAGGAAAAAAGGGAGATAAAAGGAGTTGTTATCAAGAGAGGTGTAGAGATTGCATTGATTCATTGTGGCAGGTTACTTATGTGGCCAAAGTGATGATGCAAATATCTTGTGGGGAATGTGAAGAAATGAAATTCTCCTTATCCTCCTCCCCTTTCTGCTCTTCATCTGGAAGCAACTGGAGACTATTTTGGAATTTATTTTCTTATTCTACTACAAATTTTTTTCTCTCCTTATCTAGCTTTACTTCTCATAAACATCTGTGTTTGACACAGACATGTGTAATCTTTGTGCATACTTGTTTATGACCAAGGAGGTTGGGGGAGAGTTGGAGGGGGCTGGGAAGGGATTTATTATATTTCTTATACTTTATAAACTGATGAAATCCTCATTATTGTTACAGAGGAGAAATGTGGAGTAATTAATTCTCACCAGTCCTATTACATATGTCCTCAATGGCCCTATGTTTTGGAAAGGGGTAAAGTGGAAGAGAAAACTGTTTCATTAGTTCCCCTGATCCCCCTAGGAGACCCAGGTTATATAAAATAAAGATCTCTGGATACAGTCAGGAAAAACCCAGTCTAGCCAATGGATTTTCACTAACATTAAGGATGCTAGATATTAGATCTCTGTACCCATAAGTAGTGAACTATTGGGCAAACAAAATTGAGGGTCATCTTTTTTAAAAATCACACCAGGTCTAAGAGATAATATTTGGCTTGAATTAGTTTTGTGCTATTCTGCATATTTGTTTCAGATCCTATCCTTGTAGAGCAAACTTTTGTTGTTGTTTGTTTGTTTTTAACTTTTAGTGTATATATTCTAGGAATATTGTGGCTGAATAGCTATAAAAGACTTTTTTTTCTTTTATTTATATCCCCTGTGCCTAGTTTAGTGAGACCACCCCAGAATCACTTAGAAATTTCTTATTGAATTTAACTGAATAAGTCTTCCTTTCAAGTATGTTTGCTTTTGATATATCATGAGAATAAAATTTTGTAATGATGATCCTGACCAAAGTTACCAGGAAAGCTATTTCAGACTAAGCAAAAAGCATTTCTTGACTCTTTTTCAACCCCAATACAATTTTAACTATATTATTTTGTTTGAGTAGCTCGTGGTTGATTGAGTGCAGCCCTACTTTCCAAATTAGCAGTTGCTGCTTAGCTTTCTCTGTGTTTTCTCTTGATTTATGCCCTATGGTCAAGTTTTAATGGTGTGAAACTGTGATGAGCTTTAGTGACCGATTGGAATAGGCGGCAATAAAACTTGCTGTTAAAAGCAGTCACTCCATTTTACAGTTTATTTGGGAATAAGTTATTGAAGTGAAACTTCTATCAGTGTGATAACCTATAGAATCCCCTGGGGCTTTTAGGTGTTGTGTGAACTTGTTTGTTGTAAGCATTTAGTTGATCTACACAGTGATCTCTGTGTCTGTATCAGAATACTTTGTAAATATTGTGTATTTAATACTGAAATCACCAGTACACTTATTGATTTAATATTGTTGCCTACATAAGGGTAGCTTGTTTAAAATATATTTTCCATGCATAGTTTGAATATTTTCTTGCATTTTCCTCCAGTTAAAATATATGTTTAACCTTTTTGAACTATAGGAAACCCAAATATGTGAAGAATTTCCATTGCATTACATTTTCTACAATGCCATATTTGTGCAAAGTAAATCCTTATAACCCAACAAGCAATTTTTTTTACTATTAGTCACAGCTTTTTTTTTCTTCTTCAAATGGTGCAATAGGCTGGGGTCTTGACTCATTCTGGTCCCTGGGTAACTTAGGTTTAAAACTCTAACAAAATGCAACAATGGTTCATTCAAGAATTTATAAAATAAATTTCTTTAGCCATATGAGGTATAAGTTATTCCAGAATGACATGCACTGAGGGCACTGTGAATTGATTTAGTTAAGTGAAGCTCCCTGACAGTGACCAAGCTCAGCATAACAAGTCTTGCATCTTTCTAAAATTTCTTGTAGTTGGTTCTACTCAGTTGGCATGGCAATGATGTCAGTTGCACAATATTTTAGTCTTGGATCTTTGTCTTGAGAGTGGTTTCAGTACCATTTAGGGAAAAACTAGCCTACCTTTCTGGGGAACAAATGGAGAGGATACACTTCCCACTAACCATGGAAAAGGACTAGGATGGGGATGGGATGGATAGAGAGTTAGCATGACCAATGAACATTTACATAAAGGAGGGGGGATATTAGTTTTGCATTATTTAAGAGTTGAGAGAAGTTATACAAATGGCTTCTCTTCACTTTTTAGAACTTAGCATTTTGCCAAAACCTGTCCAGGAAAAAACAGATCTGGGAAGAGGTTTGTCTGAGTTCAAATGAGCAATCAAAACAAAGACATTAGGTCTCAATTTATTTTACTCTGTTTTTGAATCCATATGCATTCATAACATGTTGTACTTTATAGATATACTTATGTTCACTGAAAAACCTTTACAAAATAGTAAATAATTCAGATTCACTGTGTGCTTTAAAGTTTTCAAAATATTTGATTCACCACAAAGCTGTGAGATAGGTAATACAAGTATGTTATATATAAAGAAATAAATAAGTTAAGCTGTTCAATCAAGATCACATTGCTAAATAAGTGTTCAAGCTGAGACTTGAACCCAGACCTTTAACTTTAAGACCAGAGGTCTTTGCACTATACAAAGTAGTGTATCTCCCAAATAACATAAATCCAATAAATTCAAAATAAAAAAAACACCCCAAATATCATACTTCTTATAGAAACTAATATTTCATTGATAATGGCATGGAAATGTAATATTTATTCAGGTTTATTCCAAAAGCATGTGTTAGGTACATATATGTACTCTATTACATTTCTCTATCTGCAATTTTACAGCCATAGTCATTTCCATATCTTTTCCTTTTCCCAGCTCTTATGGAGATCAAAGGAGTACTTATCCAGTTTTATTACTCACACAAAATTAAAAAAAAAACCTCACACTTGGGCTTTGGAAGAGGAGCTTGTATAACCCCATTGACTACTTATATGTGCGTTTTTCCCCAATTCCTCATGTTGCAAATTGCCTGTGACCTACCAACTTAATACAGGGTTCCCTGACTGGAGCAATTTCCTTAAAGTCTTTCTGAGAACAGGTGCAAAATAAGTGTGATCTGCTCACCTATCTCAAAAAAAAAATTATGACCTAAGGCAATGTGACAGTAGCAATGGAGAAAACCCTTGTTTATTGCTCTAAAAATAGTGTTCTTTGCTTCTAGCTGTATCTATTTGGAGCCCTATTCCTGTAATATAGGGGAAAAATATGCAAATAAAACAATGAGATAACCCTAAAGGGGCAAGAACTCCTCCAAAAGGCCTCCTATGATTAGTGACACTTAAATTGAGTATTAACTGAAACCAAGGCATTTAGAAGGTAGACATGAAGAATTGGAGAAAGTATGTGTCTTTAGAATTTTAGTGTTTGGAAGTATCAAGAGGGAATAAGAAAAGACAAAATCACAGCCAAGATGTGCCTTTTAATATATTTTCTGTTGGGTATGAGAGGGGAAATAGAAGAGAAGGGAAAAAGAATATGCTGGGGAAGGAATATACATACTGTCTTCTCCATTATAATATAAGCCTTTTAAAGGAAAGGACTTCCTTTTTTTTTTTTTTTCATCCTCAGCATTGTTACTGGAGTATATAGTAAGCCCTTAATAAATCCTTCCTCATTATTTCATTCTATCTGCAGAATTTTTCTTTGACCTGTAAACTCTGTAGTTTGGCTAGAATATGCTTTGGTGTTTTCAATTTGGATTCTAGTTACTTTTACTTAACTGTATAGTTCTAAATTCTGTCTAGAACTGCCTAGTTCTAAGGGATTTGGACAGTTTGCTTTTGTGATTTCTTGAAATATTAGATCCAGAATTTTTATTTGCCCCTGGTTTTCAGAGACTCTGATGATTTTTAAATTATTTCTTCTTAACACATTTTTTATGTTGCATGTTTTTGGTAGTCAGTACTTCAGAGGTTTTAATTTTTCAGCCTTCTGATTTTGTTCTAATATTTCCCATTGTCTTTTCAAATTATTGTTTTCTTTCTTCCATTATGCTTTTCAGGGAATCTATCACTATTTTCTCCTTCCTAAATTATACATTCTACTTCCTATGCTTTCCCCCCTGAAGAATTCTAATTTCTTCACTAGAAAAATTTTCTTTATTCATTTCTCTCATTTACTTTTAGATTCTTTGAGAACAATTTATTCTTGCTTTCTGTTACCCTATTTGTACTTCTTGTAGCATTATCCTTTTCTTCTGAATTTATTTTCTAAGCTTATCTTAAACAATATTACTTCAATTTATTATGTTTTCATTTGCTTACTCATATGTCCAGAGGATATCAGTTGCTAGAGTGAGACTTTGTCCCAGAACCAGATTATTTCTATCCCTTTTCATAGTTTTGAATGTCTTGACTCTGGGTTTATATTCATTGCAATTTGAATTCTGATGCCACAATTCAGGAGAGGATGACTATTTCCTTTTTGTTTTCTCCCATTTTTAAGTTTATGAATGAGATAATATAATTTATAAATATAATAATACATATAAAATATTCTAAATATTTTATTTATTTCTCATTTATGACACTTTAAACAACTGTGGATTGGGATAGGGAGCTTGTCCCTGACCTAGTATTAGTATTAGAAATATTAAATGCATCCTTTTCTGACCATAAACCAATAAAAATACATTCAATAAGGACCATAAAAACACAAATTAAAAATTAATTGGAAATGAAATAATCTGATCTAAAGGATGTGTGTCATAAAACAAATAAAAGAAACAATGAATAATTTCCTTAAAGTGAATATTATCAATGAGATAACATTCTAAAATTTATAGGATGCAGCCAAAACAATACAAATGGTACAATTTATAACTCTAAATTCTTACATCAATAAAATAAGAAAGTTCAGATAAATAAAATGGGCAGGCAATTAAAAAAAACTTGAAAAGGAACAAAATAAAAATTCCCAATTTAAGACCTGATTGGAAATCTTGACAACCAAAGGAGAAATTGATAAAATTGAAAGTAAAAACAAAAACATTAAACCAATAAATGAAACTAGAAGCGTGTTTTATGAAAAGAAAAATCAAATTATATAAATTATTTACTTAATTTGATTTATAAAAGAAATAAAAAAACAAAATCACCAGTACAAAAATGAAAAAAGAGAATACACCATCACATAATATGAAATTAAATCAAATAAGAACCATTTTGCCCAAATTTAAACTCATAAATCTGATAATCTAAGTGAAATGGATGATTATTTATGAAAAATATAAACTGCCAAGATTAACATAATAGGTAATAGAATATCCTAACTTAGCAAAAGAAATTGAACAAGCTACAAATGAGCTCCCTGAGGAAAAAAAAAACACCTGGGCCAGAAGGATTCACAAGTGAATTCTACCAAGCATTTAAAGAACAATTAATTCCAATACTACATAAATTGTTTGTAAAAATAGGCAAAGAAATCCAACCAAATTCAATTCATGACACAAATATGTTTCTGATAACTAAACTAGAAGGAGCAAAAACAGAGAAATAAAACTACAGACCAATTTCTCTAATGAAGATGGATGCAAGAAATAAGTAAAATGCTAGTAAGGAGATTACAATAATATAGCACTGATTATGTGGGATTTAAAACAGGAATGTAGGACTGGTTCAATATTGGGAAAACCATCAGCATAATTGACCATATCAATAACAAATAAAACAAGTCATATGATTGTCTCAACAGATGAAGAAAAGCTTTTGACAAAATATCCCACTCATTTCTATTAAACACATATGAAGGAATAGGAATAAATAGATCTTTCCTTAAAATGGTAAGTGGTATCTGTCTAAAACAATTAGAAAGCATTATCTATAATGGAGTTGTGATAGAAGTGTTCTGATTCAGATAAGGGGATAAGATAAAGTGTCAGAAGAAGCTAATAGAAGGGAGGGACAGATTGGCAAAGAAGATGGTCAGAAGCAAAATGCTTTTGAGGGGGTACTGGGTGAAAGAGAGAGAGAGAGAGAGAAGGATAAGCAAGGAGAAAAAGGGTAGAAAGAAATATTCAGTTAGCAGTGATAACTATGAATTTGAATGGGATGAACTCACCCTAAAACAGAGCTGAATAACATAGTGGATTAAAAACCAAATTCCTACAATACAAGAAACACGTTTGAAGGAGAGAAACACAGAAAACATAAAGTTAAGTGGATAGAGAAAAATCTAGTATGCTTCAGCTGAAATAAAAAGAAAAGAAAGGGTAACAATCATGATCTCAGAAAAAGCAAATGCAAAAATAGATCTAATTAAAAGAGACAAGCAGAAAAACTATATTTTGCTAAAAAAAAATTTTAGAAAAGTTAGAGAGAAATATGCCTTTTTTTAGCAGTACATGTCACCTAGATTAAAATTGACCATGCATTAGGGCATAAAAACCTCACAATTAAATGGTGAAAAGCAGAAATATTAAATGCAGATCAATGAACTGGGCATAAAATAAAATAAATAAATAAATAAATAAACTAGAGAACAAACAAAAAATTCTTAATTAAACACCAAATTGGAAGTCATGAAAATCAAAGGAAAGATTATTAAAATTGAAAGTAGGAAAACCATTGACTAGGAGCCAGTTTCATGAAGAAAAATAATCCAAGAAAATTCAAAGGACTCATGATGAACAATGCTATCCATCTCCAGAGAGAAAACTGATGAACTCTGAATTCGGATTGAAGTATATTTATTTTCATTTTATTTTTCTTCCTTTTTTTTGCAACATGACTAATATGAAAAATGTTTTTTTTTCATGACTTCACATACATTCTGTGTATCATATTCTTACCTTCTTAGTGGGCAAGGCAGGGGTTGATGGGAGGGTATTTGGAACTCCAATTGGAAAAAAAAGAGTGAGCAAAAGAAAAAAGTAGAAAATTTAATGTCATTGAAAATAACCAAAAAATTTAAAACATAAATATATCCATGTCCAGCTAATAAAATACATGCAAAATAAGAGAATTACAAAATACTAATTACTGAAATAAGGACAATCCTAAATAATTGAAGAAATAATACTTTCTTATAGTTGGGTTGTGAGAAATATTAATATTTATAATATTTCTTACATTATTTTATAGATTCAGTGTTACACCAATCAAGCTACCAAAGGATTGTTTGTTTGCACTACAAAGAAAATTATAAATTCATTTAGAAAATTTAAAAGTCAAAAATGTAAAGGGGAAAAAAGTATAGCAGTAAGAGATCTCAAACTGTACTACCAAGTAGTAATGATTTCAAAAAAAGGTATTGGGTTTATAAAAATGGAAAATGTAATCAATTAATAGAGTAGATAAAACTTAGAAGCATTTAGGCACAGTGTCTAATCTTTGATAAAAATCTGGATACCAGCTATTATGGCATAGATTCAATCATCAGGTAGCTGGATGGCATAGTAGATAGACCATTGGGTATGGAGTAAAAAATGCATGTTTTTTCATCATGCCCACATTAATAGCAATGCAACCCTACAAAAGTGACTTATATGCTGTCAGTATCAGTTGTCACATTTGTAAAATAGGGACAATGGTAATACATACTTCAGAAAGCCATTGTGAAGATCAAATGATATAACACATTAAAGTGTTTTACAAACCCTAAAGCATGACATAAATAGTAATTTTATCAGTATTATTCAACAAAATGTTCTGAAAAAATTAAAAAAAGAAATACATATATATATAAATTAGATTTAGACCAACACTTCACTATATATACCACAGTAAGATCCAAATGGATGCACTACGTTAATATGTAAATTGGTGGCATAAACAAATCAGATGAGTAGGGAAAAATATCCCTCACAACTATGAATATGACTGTAGTTGATAATTAATCAAGAGATAAAGAAGATTATAAAAGATAAACAATTTCAATGATTTAAAATTGATAAAAGTTTTATAAAATCAAAAGAAGCAATTACAATTAGAGAGAAAATGATTAAATATAAAATATTTGCCACATTTGTCTAAGAGCTAATTTCAAATATGTATATATGCAAATACATGTATAATTAGCATTATATTATAAATAATCATTATATGAACATCATACTATAATATATGTTTTCTGAAAGAACAGTGATTAGCAAACTACATGGTTTGAAGGTCAAATCTTATCTATTTTGTAGGGTCCACGTGAGCTAAGAATATTTTTACATTTTTAAAATACAAATTTATTTTAAAATTTAAACATTCTTAGCTCCCTTTTGTACAAAAAAAGGAGCATATACTTTCCCAAAACTTGTAATATATAAATATTCAAAAGAAATGAATTATTAGTTTTCAAAAGAACTTGCAAATTATCCATAACTTTGTGACCACTAATAATAAAGGGAAGTCAACTAAAGTTATTTCAGGGATTGAACTGCATACTTATCAAATTGTCAAAGGTGATAAAAAAAGAAAGTGGCATGTCTTTGGGAGAACAAGAATACTGATACACTCTCTGTAAAGCTCTGAATTGATCCAAACATTCCAAAAAGCAATTTTAAACTATAACACAAATGACACCAAACCATGTATATCCTTTGATCCAGCAGTGCTCTCAAAATGCTTATTGACCCAAAATATCAGAGGTGAAAATGATCTCTCTCTCTCTCTCTCTCTCTCTCTCTCTATATATATATATATATATACATATATATATATACATATATATATATATACAAAAATGTTTAAAGTAACATTTCTTAATTACAAAGAATTGAAAACAAATGGAAGCCCATAAATTTGGGAAAGGCTTATCAATTTATGGTATGTAAATATTAAGGATTATCATGAAACCAGAAGGGATGATGAAGGATTAGCTAGGTGGCATAGTGCAAGTGCTAGAGCTGGATTCAGGAAGACTTGAATTCAAATGTAAGCTAGGACACTTTTTAGCTTTGTGATCCTAGAGAAGTCAATTAACCCTGTTTTCCTCAGTTTCCTCATCTATAAAATGAGCTGTAGCAGAAAATGGCACACCACTCCAATATCTTTGCCAAGAAAACCCCAAATAGGGTCATGAAGAATTGAACATGACTAAAATGACTGAACAAAAACAATAAAGATGATGAAACAGCTAGATTCATAGCATCCTAGAATGTCTTTTCTAAACAGACATGGAATAAAATTAGCAGAATCAGGAGAATAATGTGTATAATGGCTTCAATAATAACAAGGAAAACAATTTTGAAAGGCAGTGCTTTAGCCAATTCAATAACCAATCATGATTCCATCTTGGAATCATTTTTCCATCTTGGGAAGTGTGTGTTGGAGGGGGAGAGAAATGGAGGCTTTCTGGATGGTGGTTATGAGGGAAAAAAAGAAAAGAAAGATAAAGGCATCAATAGAATGTGTAAAATGTACAAGAGAGCAAACATTTAAAAGAGGGCAAACACAAGCTAGAAATTTATGTTGCTTTGTTGTTGTTGTTGTTGTTGTTAAGTTTAATATACACTTTAAAAAACTACTTAAGATGTCTTAGTTTCATACACATTATTTTTTGTCCCAGTTCTTGGTATACTAAAATGTATGTTTGTCTGTGCTAATTTAATAATAAAATTTTATAAAATGAGACAAAACATGAATTTGATTGATTCTTCCTTTCATTGCATGGGCAGATGAGAGAAATGCAGAATCAATAATTGTGTAGAAAAGTTCTTCTCTCCCAAAACTTCTAGAGAAAACACAGTATCAATTCAAAGGGAAATATCAAACTTATTCCTTTATTTTCTCTAATCTTGTTGAATTTTTGTTTTTTTCTTTCTTTCCTGATTTCCTGTTAGTAATGTTAATAGAAGAAATGTTTATACTCAATAAAATGGGGCATGTTAAGTGCTAAATCATTTTGCTTTCAGTAGTATATCAGTCCTGCTTTTCTTTCTAATTTGCTGAAAAGAATAAATTGCTTCATGTCAATTCATGTTTCTAAGTAGTTCTGAAATTGCACCATTTTACTTCCAGGAGACTCATCTTCTGCTCTTCCTTTTTAGCCTTAATATAATATTTTCAGTTTTTTTTCTTTTTTGTTATTCCTAGGTATACTCTCCATTTGGAGTGGGAGGAGGATTTTCTTTTTTCAACACAGTAAAGTGGCTAGATTGGCCACCACAACCTCTTGATCTCTATTGGAATCACCTCATAGGAATTTCAGAAAAAATGATGTATATGTAATACAGCTTTTTACTTTCAGTCTTCCTTTCCATTTGTAGCCTTGTGAGATCCCCCTTGTGAGGTGTAAAATGATGGAACTATGTCACTGAAGTTGTAATTGCGTACCATCCATTTATTTCAGAAATAGCTTGTTAAATTGGTCTTGGCACAAATTGTTTGGCTATAGTGAGATGCTGATCTGGTTAGAGGAGGAGCAGATAGTATGATGTGGGAGAATCTTGCAATAATAAAAAAGTCAAGCTCAGTGATTCTCTCTTGTTTCTCTCTGGATGATTCATTTCCTCTAAGATAGTGTAGATTCCAAAAGAAGCAATTGGCAGAGAATGAATACCCTTACACGATATAGATTTCTTGATGGCTAATAATAATGAAATCACAGGACATGTATTGCTAGAAAAGACTCAATAGAAGAACCTGATTTTATATTTATTAGGGTCTTTAGAAACATTAATTCAGTCCAAACTGATAGGTGAGTTGTTATATTGACCTTAAAGCAATTATATTCAACATTGAGGGTTTGTTCTACCTACATGACACAGTTCAACAATTTGATATTGAACTTTGCCTTTGGATGCTCTACAAGTCACCTGGCCCATATCTCTCATTTCTATGGATGAGGAAACAATGAATTGCAGATCTGGAACTAGAATTCAAATTCCCAGTGTTCTTTTCAAAACTCCTTATAGAACCAAACAAAATTATTAAGCATTTCCTTACTACCATCCAAATAGAGGGATCTTATGTGAAAAACAGGGCCATTCTGGAATCAATCTCCAAAGTCCACTACCTTCTAGTATACTTAAAAATTGTAGTTGGACAGAAAACTATATCTTATTTAAGCCAAAAAAATGTTTGTTAGTTCCTTTAAAAATGGATCCTTAGAAAGAGATCCTTAGCTCCAGCAAATGACTTTGGTTCTTCATGCTCAGTCATACAATAGCATTTGAAGACTGTGGTAACAGTCTAAATAGTAGTATGCCTTAACATATTTTCTTTCTGTTATACTTACATTTGGATAATATTAAAAAAAAAACTAGATTGAACTTCAATTTATTAGGAAATCACAGACATTTTCCAGGACCATATGAAATTCAACAAAAAGAAAATTTCAAACTTGGCTGAAAAATACTGACACTTGAATTGTGTCAGCTATATGCAAGAAAGACAAAGAATTTCATGCACTGGAAGCCATCTTATCATTTTTGCTTGCGATATATCTGGTTCCTTAAGCACAGTAATTCACTCTTTGATAAGATAAAACAGCATGATGTTGGCAAAATCAGGAGAGTATTATGTTGTCTTTGAACTAGCTAAAACATGACATAACTAGTATTCTGGAGTCAACTACCTTTTTCTTTCTTCTTGCCAAAACATTGTTCTGCTTAGAAAAATTATGTTTTCATACTAAGTAAAAGGTTTTTTTTCTAGCAAATGGAGAGAATATCCTGATTCCTACTTATGTATCTTTATGAAATAAAGAAGACAGTTTTGATGCCAAAGACATTGGTGCAAGTGGTATGGCTGTTTATTAGTTATAACTGTGATAAGATAATTTATTTTCCATTATAAATCCACACTGGAGGGAATTCCAAGAAATCATTTTTTCTTAGCAGAGGAACACCAGAGAATTAGAAAATAGGGAATTGGAAAGTCTGGCAACATAGGGTTTGAAATGGTCTCTTTTGGTGTGTTTCTGTAAATCCCAGCTTGGGCAATAAAACAAAAAAACATTTATTTGCAAATTAAAATAAGAAATGAGTGGAATGCCTAACATTATCAGAGGAGATTAAATAGGAAAGGAAATAATTAGGAGCTAAGGCAGACATCATTAGGAGAAGGCAGGCTCTAAATTGTTTCTGGCCAGTAGTCACTAGAAAGGAAAAAGGCCCAAGTTTCACTTTTTGACAAATGGAGAAATAAATTTCATCTAAAAAGAGTGGAAAATTATACCAAAAGGATATTTATTTACTTAAAAGAAATCAAGAAGAACAAAAGAGGAAGCTCAACAAGGAGTGAGGATCTAATTGGTTGGGATCAATCAAGAGCTTTAGAAGTGATAAAGAATCAAAAGATAAAATAACCAAAACTGGAGAGGCCAACTACAGTAGCAGATAAAAAAAACTGGCTTCATAGTCAAAAAGGTCTGATCTCAAGGCTTACCTGTGACGTATCCTGATTGTGCTACCCTGGGAAAATCACTGAACCTCTCAATGCTTCTGGGAACTCTCTCAATCTATGAATTGAAGAAAAGACGCTAATCAGCATTGGTAGAGGAAGTTCCTCAAATGCTTAATAACTGTATAATCATGGAAAAATCACTTTACTCAGAAGTCCAGGTTTTCTCATCTATAAAATGAGACTAACAGTACCTCCACTGTCTCCCTCCTAATGTTTCAACGAAGAAAATGATTTGTAAACCTTAAAACTGTTTCTATAAATCAATGACATCCTGTCACTTTCCAGTCAAGTTCAACTCTTTGTGATCCCATTTGGGGTTTTCTTGGCAAAGATACTTGAGTGGTTTGCCATTTCCTTCTCCAGCTCATTTTATAGATGAGGAAACTAAGTCAAATACAGTTAAACAAATTATCAGGGTCAGACAACTAGTAAGGATTTGAGGTTGGACTTGAACTCAGGTCTTTCTGACTCCATGCCCAACATTCTATCTGCTATGCATTTAACTGCCCTATAAATTAGCAGTTATTGGTATTATTATTATATTTCCTTAAACTTCATGTTATATTATGATTGACAATTGTGACTAATTCAAAGTACTGAAATACATTTTATATGAAAATTCCTGTGGGACTTGCAAGATATTCAAATGCCCTTAACTTGCTAGCATTGCCTTTCTTCTTTTAAGTAACAGTAAGATGTATACAACTAAGTTCTCTAATGGAATGTTGCATCCATATAGAACACATAAATTGTGATTGGCTGGATCACTTGGTTAGGGAATTGTGCTCATGGAGTCAAGACCACTGACTTGGTGGCCATACAGTTGCGTTTATACTAAGAAAAGGTGGAGGTGGAGCCAAGATGGTGGAATGAAAGCAGGGACTCACCTGAGTTCTCCCTAAATCTCTTCAGCTACCTCTAAAAAGTGACTCTGAACAAATTCTAGAGTGGCAGAACCGGCAAAGAGAGAGACTGAGGCAGATTTCCAGCCCAAGACAACGGAAGGTCTAAAGGAAAGGTCTGTTGCATTGGGCTGAAAAAGGGGCATCCAGTATGCAGGGCACAGCACAGCCCCAGTCAAAGCAAAGCCAGAGCAGACTTCAGGGTACTGAATCACCAGTAGCAGTGGTGGTTTCCAATCTTCTCAGATCACAGACACCAGAGAGTGTTTAGAAAGTCAGTGGTAGAGGTCTGTCAGAACTGGATGAGAGAGAAGCATAGTACAGCACAGGGCTGCAGGTCATGCCAATACAGCACCTGCTACAGCAAACCAGGAACAGATCTTGGGAGTGACTGAATCAGCAGAAGTAGCAGCAGCAATGGTGGCTCCTGAAGCATTAGCCCACCGACTGAATTTGTGAAAGTCACCTATTTAGACTTCTGGGAGCCAAGATGGTTGACTAAGCAGTTAGTTACTCTCCCTCACTTATGGACCTTGAAAAAACCAGAGAATATTGCCACAGGAAAAATCATGAAATAGTAGAGTCAGCAGAAAGACTAGATACAACAATCTTTTTGCTTGTGAGGCTAAGGAGATTAACAGGAAAGGTCCTTCTTGCTGTGACTGAAGGGGGACAGTACAGGAAGGAAGGCATTCCAGCAAGGCAGTGACAAGCACTGCCTCAGCAAGCCAATAACCAGACCCATAGCCCCTAGAATAGGAAGTCTGGGATAGTGCCCCATACCCCAGAAGCAGAGATCAACTTTAAAAGTCAGAAGAAAAGGCAAAGAACATGAGTGAGAAATGACAAAGAAAAACAATATCTATAGAAAAGTATCTTAGTGACAGGGAAAATCAAAACACAAATTCAGGAGAGTACAACATTGTAAATATACCCACATCTAAAACCTCAGAGAGGAATATGAACTGGTCTCAAGTCCAAAAAGCCTTCTTGGAAGAGCTCAAAGATTTTAAAAGTCAAATAAGGAAGGTAAAATAAAAATTGAACAATTCATTTAAAAATACAGTTGACAAAATGAAAAAAAGTACACTGAAGAAAAGAACCCCCTAAAAAGTAATTGGGTCAAATGGAAAAGGAGGTACAAAAGCTAACTGACAAAAACAATTAATTAAAAATTATAATTGGGCAATTAGAAGCTAATGACTCTATGAGACATGAAAAATCAGTAAAACAAAATCAAAAGAATCAAAAAAGAAAATGTAAAATTCCTCATTTGAGAAACAACTGACCTGGAAAATAGATCCAGTAGAGATAACATAAGAATTATTGGTCTACCTGAAACTCGTGATGAAATACAGAGCCTGGACAGCATCTTTCAAGAGATCATCAAAGACAACTACTGTGAGGCCTTAAAATCAGAGGTTAAAATAGTCATTGAACGAATCCACTGATCATCTCCTGAAAGAGATGCCAAATTGAAAAAACCAAAGAATATTATAGCCAAATTGCAGAATTATCAGATTAAGGAGAAAAACCTTGCAAGCAGCAAGAAAGAAACAATTCAAATATTGTGGAACCACAGTCAGCATTATTACAGCTTCTACATTAAAAGATCAAAGGTCTTGGAATATGGTATTGTATAAGGCAAAGGAGCTTGGATTAAAATCAAAGCTAAATTGAGCACAATCTTTCAGGGGAGGTGATGGACATTCAGTGGGATGGGAGACTTCCAGACTTTCCTGAAGAAAAGACAAGAGCTCAATGGATAATTGGATCTTCAAATAAAAGACTTAAGAGAGGCATTAAAAAATGTGAACAGGAAAGGGGAGAAAAGAATGCTATTCGATAAGGGTAAACTGTTTACACCCCTACATGGGAAGATGATACCTATAACTCTTGAGAACTGTGTCTTTATTACAACATTTAGAAGGGATATGCCTAGCCAGAGGGAGTGGGTTTAAGTTGACTTTGATGTGATGATAAAAAGCCTAATGAAGTGGTGAAAAGGAACCCTAATGGGAAAAGAGGAAAGGAGGAAGCAGAAAATGGTAAATTACATCACATGAAGAGACACAAAGACATATTATAGTAGAGGAAAGAAGGGAGGGAAATGAGTATTGTTTGAACTTCCTCTCATTAGAGTTGGCTTATGGAGGAAATAACATACTCAGGTATAGGAATTTAACTTGCCATATAGGTAGTAGGAGGGGAAAGAGGAAAGAGATGGGAAGGGGGAATAGAAGGGAGGGAAAAAGTAGTAAGAGAAAAGGGAAAGAAAAGAGAGGTGTATGATAGAAGGAAAGACAGATTGAGAGAGGAGGTGGTCAAAAGCAAAATGCTAGAGAAGAAGGAAATGGATAAAAGGAGAATGAAAAGCATAAACAGGGGAGAGGAGAATAGGATGGAGAGAAAGACACAGATAGTAATCATAACTGTGAATGTGAATGGGAAGAACTATCCCATAAAACAGAAACTGATAGCAGAATGGATTAAAAACTATAAGTTAACATGAAACACATTTGAAACAGAGAGACACACACAGGGTAAAGATAAAAGGCTAGAGTAGAATACATTATGCTTCAGCTCAAGTAATAAAAAAAAAGCAGGGGTAGCAATCCTGATCTCAGACAAAGTAAAAGCAAGAAAGATCTTATTAAAAGAGATAGAGAAGGAAACGATATCCTGCTAAAAGGAATCATAGGCAATGAGGTAATATCATTATTAAACATATATGCACCAAGTGGCACAGCATTCAAATTCTCAAAAAATTTTAGGGAGTTATAAGAAGAAATAAACAGAAAAACTATACTAGTGGCAGACCTCAACCTCCCCCTCTCTGAATTAGATAAATCTGACCACTAAATAAATAAGAAAAAGTTAAGGAGATGAATAGGATTTTAGAAAATTTAAATATGATAGACCTCTGGAGAAAATTGAATGGAGATACAAAGGAGTATACTTTTTTTTTCTTAGTAGTATATGGCACTTACACAAAATTGACCATGTATTAAGACATAAAAACCTCATAATCAATGCAGAAAGGCAGAAATATTAAATGCATATTAGAGGAGAAGTTCAGGGAGTTACAGGAAAAAATATACAGCAAAACTATACTAATGGGGGACCTCAACCTTCCCCTCTCTGAACTAAATAAATATAACCACAAAATAAACAAGAAAAAAGTTAAGGAGGTCAATGGAATATTAGAAAAGTTAGGTATGGAGAAAACAGAATGGGGATAGAAAGGAAAATACTTTTTTCTCAGTGGTACATGGTATATACACAAAAATTGACCATGTACTAAGGCATAAAAACCTCACAGTCCAATGCAGAAAGGAAGAAATATTAAATGCATCATTTTTAGATCATGATACAATAAAAACTATATGTAACAAAGGACCATACAAAGATAGGCTAAAAATTAAAAGGAAACTGAATTATCTAATCTTAAAGAATGAATGAGTCAAACAACAAATCATTTAAACAATCAATAACTTTATTCAAGAGAATGAAAATAATGAGACAACATACCAAAACTTATGGGATGCAGCAAAAGTAGTTCTTAAGGGAAGTTTTATATCTCTAAATGCTTACATGAATAAAATAGAGAAAGAGGAAATCAATTAATTGGGCATGCAAATAAAAAAAAAACTAGAAAAAGAACAAATTAAAAATCCCTAATCAAATACCAAATCAGAAATACTAAAAACCAAAGGAGAGATTAATAAAATTAAAATTAAGAAATCTATTGAACCAATAAATAAAACCAAGAACTAGTTTTATGAGAAATCCAATAAAATTAGTAAACCTTTGGTTAATTTAATTAAAAAAAATAAAGAAAGAAGAAAAGCTAATTACCAGTATCAAAAATTCAAAGGCCAAATTCACCACCAATGAAGAGAAAATTAAAACAATAATTAGAAACTATTTTGCCCATCTGTGTGCCAATAAATTTGACAATCTTAGAGAAATGGATGAATATTTGCAAAAATATAAATTACCCAGATTAACAGAAGAGGAAGTAAAATTCTTAAATAACCCCATCTCAGAAAAAGAAATTGAACAACCCATCAAAAAACTCCCTAGGGAAAAAATCTCCAGGGCCAGATGGATTTACAAGTGAATTCTATCAAACATTTAAAGAACAATTAATTCTAATACTGTACACATTATTTGGGAAAATAAACAAAGGAGTCCTACCAATTTTTTTTTTATGATACAAATATGGTGCTAATAGCTAAACCGGGAAGAGTCAAAACAGAGAAAGAAAATTATAGACCAATTTCCCTAATGAAAATAGATGCAAAATTTTTAAATAAAATGTTAACAAATAGATTACAGCAATTTATTACAAGAATAATACACTATGACCAGGTAGGATTTGTACCAGGAATGTAGGGCTGGATCAATATTAGGAAAACTATCAGCAAAATTGATCATATCAACGACAAAACTAACAAAAACCATATTGTCATCTCAATAGGTGATATTGACAAAGTAGGTAAAATTGGCAAAACACAACATCCATTCCTATTAAAAAACATTAGAGAGCATAGGAATAAATGGAGTCTTACTTATCATGAAAAGTAGTATCAACCTAAAACCTTCAATAAGCATTATATGTAATGGGGATAAACTAGAAACATTTCCGATAAGATCAGGAGTGAAACGAGGATGTCCATTATCACCACTTATTCAATATGGTAGTAGAAACATTAGCTTTAGCAACCAGAATAAAAAGAAATTGAAGGTATTAGAACAGCAAAGAAGAAAAAAAGCTATTACTCTTTGCAGATGATATAATGATATGCTTAGAGAATCCTAGAGAATCAATTAAAATACTACTTGAAACAACTTTAGCAAAGTTGCAGGATATAAAATAAACTCTCATAAATCATGGGTATTTCTATATATTATCAACAAAGCCCAACAGCAAGAGATAGAAATAGAAATTCCACTTAAAGTTACTGTCGACATTATAAAATATTTAGGAGTCTACCTACTGAAACAAACCCAGGAAATAGATGAACACAATTACAAAACACTTTTCACACAAATAAAGTCAGATCTAAATAGTTGGAAAACATCAGTTGTTCTTGGGTAGGCCGAACTAATTTAATAAAAATGACAATTCTACCTAAGCTAATTTATTTATTCAGTACCATACCAATCAAACTACCAAAATATATTTTATAAAGGTAGAAAAAATAATAACAAGATTCATCTGGAAGAACCAAAGTTCTAGAATATCAATGGAACCAATGAAAAGAAATACTGTGGAAGGTGGCCTAGCCATACCAGATCTTAAATTGTATTATGAAACAGCAATCATCAAAACCACTTGGTACTGGCTAAGAAATAGAGTAGTGGATCAGTGGAATAGGTTAGATACATAAGACACAGTAGTCAATGACTATAGTAATCTACTGTTTGATAAATCCAAATACCCCAGCTTCTGAGATAAGAACTCAGTATTTGACAAAAACTGCTGGGAAAACTGAAAAAGAATATGATAGAAACTAGGCATAGAACAACATCTTACACCATGTACCAAAATAAAACCAAAATGAGTACACTATTTAGATATAAAGTCCAATACTATAAGCAAACTGGGGGAGCAAGGAACAGTTTGCCTATCAGATTTATGAAGAACAGAAGAGTTCATGACCAAACAAGAGATAGAGAACATTATGAAATGCAAAATGGATAATTTTGATTACATTAAATTGAAAAATTTTTGCACAAACAAAGCCAATGCAACCAAGATTAGGATGGAAGCAGAAAAAGGGGAAAGAATTTTTACAACCAGTGTCTCTGATATAGGCCTCATTTCTAAAATATATAGAAAATTTAGTTAAATTTATAAGAATACAAGTCGTTCCCCAATTGATAATTGGTCAAAGGATATGAACAGGCAATTTTCAGATGAAGAATTTAAAGCTATCTATAGTCATATGAAAAAATGCTCTAAATCACTATTGATTAGAGAAATACAAATCTAAAGAACTCTGAAGTACCATATAGCACCTATCAGTGGCTAACATTAAAGAAAAACGGGAAAATGCTAAATGTTGGGGAAGATGTGGGAAAATTGGAACACTAATGCAGTGTTGGTGGAGTTGTGAACTGATCTAACCATTCTGGAGAGCAATTTGTAACTATACCAAAAGGGCTATTAAAATGTGCATACCCTTTGACCCAGCAATAGTACTTCTAGGGCTATATCCCAAAGAGATGATACAAATGGGAAAAGGACCCATATGTACAATAATATTTATAGCAGCTCTTTTTCTTGTGGCAAAGAATTAGAAATTGGAATGATCACCCTGAACTGTGGAATGGTTGAACAAGTTGTGATATATGAATTTAATGGAATACTGTTGTGCTATAAGAAATGATGAGCAAGCAAACTTCAGAGAAACCTGGAAAGACTTGTTTGGACTGAAGCTGAGTGAAGTGAGCAGAACCAAGAGAACATTGTATGCAATAACAGCCACATTGTGTGATGACTGAATTTGATAGACTTAGGCATTCTCAGCAATACAATGATCTAAGATATCTCCAAAGGTCTCAAGATGGAAAATGCTATCTATATCCAGAGAAAGAAGTATGGATTTTGAATGCAGATCAGAGTGTATTATTTGCTCTTTTTTTTCTTTCTGTTATTTTTTGTTGTTGTTGTTTCTTCTTTCTTTTGTTTCCTCATATTGTTTCTATTTCTTCTTTACAACATGACTAATGTAAAAATATGTTTACTAGGAATGTATATGTAAAGACTATATCAGATTGCACGCTGTCTTGGGGAGAGAGATAGGGAGAGATGGGGAGAAAATTTAAAACTTCAAAAGCTTATGGAAGTGGATGTTGAAAACTAAAAATAAATTAACTAGTTAAAAATACTAAGAAAAGTTATATTCCACTAACATATTGTTTGCTTATCTCACTAATCATCTCACAAATGCCTTCCATGTGACAAATACACAGCAAGTATGGACATCTCTGTGAAAATAAATGACACTATTGTGAAAAAACTCAAATACCATTTCTTGTAACATATGTATCTTCATGTTTATTTATAAGTGGTAAAATAGAATTGAGGGCATGATTTTTATGAGTATATAAGTTGAATACATGGTAGTTCTTACTTGCATTTTCTAATATATTATATATATAGGTGTCATAAAAATGAGTGGCTCTATTATTTGGGGGAATGGAGAAGAATAAATTGATAAATATATTTGAATTATACTGTCATCTTTGTTTTACATCACCTTAATTTCTATTGTTATGGACATACAGATATGTGTGTGTATATATAGCTATATGCATATATATGTATTTGTGTGGATATTTCCCAGTACTAGCTTTTGTTTGTTTTTTTAAAGAAAGGAAAATAAGATAATTTCAGCAAAATTAACCAATGCACCAAATAAATCTGGCAGTATATGCTTTGTACTATACCTGTGGCTCTTCCCTTTTGTGAAGAATATAATGAACTGCACTTTCTCTTGTCTTCTTTGGGGACAGGATTGGGGATAGGACAGTAATTACTACACAATTTACATGTTTGTAGTCATTCTGCAGGTTTTAAGAATGAGTCTATACCAAAAAAGTGGCTTGGATCTTGTCTTGTCTCACATGTATCAAATACATCATCTCTGAGGTAAAGAGGGTACCTTGCAGATTCTTTTCTCTCTATCTTCCTTTTAAAGGCTTAGAAACTTTGTTTAACAGAAGTTTAAGTGCAAAAAAAATAGCAGGGCCCACCTCATGTTACTGTATTACTTGCCACTTCATCCTTCCCATAACCACATTATTTTACATCTTTATTGCATCTCCTTTTACAGGTCAACACAGCTACAGAACATTGCCTGGAGTGACAGTGATAAATTATGTTACATTGCTGTTAGTTTGAAATGGACTGGCTACAATATAATACATGAATATCTTAGAAACATTAACCCATTCACCATTGACAGATGTGATGATGAAGATGTGGAATTAAAGCAAATGGCCTCATATGCAAGCAATCAATGATTTGTAACTAAAATCCCTCTACTTTGATCTAAATAATGTGTAACTTGGTAGTCACTACCAGAAGCCCATAATCACATTGAGGACATGATGAATAAATAAATATTTGTAAAATGAATGAAATTTTGTGCTGTTGTTGTTTTTCTGATCAGTTACCACATGGGAACTGGCCATCTTAGAGATGCTATTCTTTTATCTCAATTATTCTTCAGTTGACTTATAGGATGTTAGAATTGGAAGGGAACTTAAAAGTCATACAATTCAATTCCCTTCTTTTATAAATGAGGAGGCCCAGGCCAATCAAGCTTGTATAACTTGGCCAAAGTCACACAGCTAGTTAGTGGCAGCATTCAATGAAAACACAGTATTTTGACTATATCAAAAATCTCTAGGTTCAATGTAAATAATACATGAAGGATTTCAGGATAATAGTATTGGAACTTTAGAGATTTTTGTCTTGTCAGGAAAATTATCTACTCTCTCTTTCTGGGACAACTCTGGTGTAGGTGAAGCAACCTTTTCACAACCTTCCCTTGCATATAACTTTTTCCTTAATCATCACCCTCTGTATTACTCCATATTACTGTAAATGGCAGACCAATGAAGCACTTTAAACTGCCAAAGAGAAGGCAACAGGAGAGGAATGAGAAAGGCTAAACTAGATTAAAATGTAATTAGAAAATAGTTAACAATAATATAGAAGATAAATGGAGTTCTTTGTGAGGAAATTCCTGTTACCAATTCAGATTGGTAACTCTTCCATGCTTTGAAATTCCTACAACCCCTAAAGGTTATTCAGAGTCACATAGCCAACATGACAGAACCCAGTTCTTCAGTTCAAAGCTGTCTCTCTCTAAGGATAAGGATAGCAATAGGAATGTGGATAGGTATAAGGGTAAGGATAAGCATGATAATAAGGAAAGAAATGAGGATAAAGATAGAAAGAAGGATAAGCATGCAGAAATGGATGGGAATAAGGATGGAGATAGTGATCAGGAGAAGAATAGGGATAGGCATTAAACTAGTGGCTTCATTTGCGCAGCTAACTCCAGTGAGAAATTTTCTCTACTAAAGCAGGTAGGCACCTTATCTTCAACTTAGAGTTTTAGAGAGTTGCTTAAAACACTGAGAATTTCAACAATTTACTAAGAATCACAAAACCAATATCAATCAGAAGCGAGATTTGGACCCAGGCCATACTTTTTCTAACACCTTCTCTCTATCCACTTTGTCCTAATGACTCTCAGAAATAAATATACACTTCAACACATAATCTGTTTATATTAAAATTGGCATTAAAATAAGAAAGCATATGTTCAAACTATTAAAAATTAACTCCTATAAGTATTATAGGATTACTACACACTTTTAAGGCATTTAGAGTAAGAATAACACTTTATAATGCTTTAACATTTCCAAAGCAATTGGTATTAAGCATATGAAGCATGAAGTAAAAGTATTATTACATCTATTTAACAGGTGAGGAAACTGAAGGTTTGAGAGATGAAATTGATTGACCATGATCACGTAGCTCATAAGTTTCTGGAGTGAAATTTCACCCTTTATTTCCAAGTTCCAAGTCTAGTACTCTTTTTTTTTGGTTGTTTTTTTCAATTAATTAATTAATTAATTTTTAGTTTTCAACATTCATTTAAACAAGATTTTGAGTTCCAAATTTTCTCCCCATTTTGCCCCTCCCCCACCCCAAGATGTTGTACATTCTGAAAACCTCTTCCCCAATCTGCCCTCCCTTCTATCACCGCCCCCCCCATATTCTCTTATCCCCTTCTATTTCTATTTTCCTGTAGGACAGGATAGATTTCTATACACCATTGCCTGTATATCTTATTTCCCAGTTGCAGGTAAAAACAACTTTTAACATTTGTTTTTAAAGCTTTGGATTCCAAATTCTCTCCCTTCCTCCCTCCCCATCCACCCACACTGAGAAGGCAAGCAACTTGATACAGATTATACATGTGTAGTCATGCAAAACACTTCCACGATTCATGTTGTGAAAAAATAACTATATTTCCCTTCATCCTATCCCACCCCCTGATTATTCTATTCTCCCTTTTGACCCAGTCCCTCCTCAGAAGTGTTTGTTTCTGATTACCTTCTCCTCCAACCTGCCCTCCCTTCTATTATCTTGCCCCTCTCTTATCCTCTTTCCCCCTATTTTCCAGTAGGGAAAGATCGATTTATATACCCAATTGTGTATGTTATTCCCTCCTTAAGCCAAATCCAATGAGTATAAGATTCATTCATTAGTTCTCACTTTCCCCCACTTCCCCTCCACTGTAAAAGCTTTTTCTTGTCTGTTTTATGTGAGGTAATTTACACCATTCTACCTCTCTCTTTCTCCTTCTACCACTATAATCCTCTATCACCCTTTAATTTTATTCTCCAGATATCACCCCTTCATCTTAAACTCACCCTGTACCCTCTATCTATCTATCTATGTACCCTAATACTGAAAAAGGTCTCATGAGTTACAAATATCATCTTTCCATGTAGGAATGTAAACAGTTCAACTTTGCCCATGTTGAACTGTTCCTCTCCCACCCTGGCACAATAGAACTTTCCAGTCAACCATACAGGTTGTCTTAGGCTATAAATTTGTTTCACTCTGTCTTTTTGTTGGTTCTGCTGCTCTAGAATTGGTTTACAGCCTTTTTTTTTATAGATATTTGGAGGGGTTTAAGGGAGAGCCCAAGCAAGTCACTGCTTTTACTCAGCCATCTTGGCTCCATCCTCTCTACTACTCTTTTTTATTATGGAATGGCACTTATTATATCCATTATTCACATTCTTTTCTTGTATTACTTTTTTTCTAACATCTAAATCAAAATTAATATGTTACTTTGAAACATTTGTAATTATTGGTGGTTCTTTTTAAAATTCATGTGTGTAATGCATTTGTACATGAGTAATAACTTCTGTTGCCTTTAAAACCCATTTCCAGGGGTAGCTAGGTGGTGCAATGAATAGAGCACCAGCCCTGGATTCAGGAGGACCTGAGTACAAATCTGGCCTCGGACACATAACACTTCATAGCTGTGTGATCCTGGGCAAGTCACTTAATCCCATTGCTTAACCAACAACAAAACAAAACCACAACAACAACAAAAAAAATTTTCCATTTTGAAGATCGGTTTTATCTTTATAACAATCAGTATGATTAGCAGCACCAGGCATCCTAAAATAATCTTTGATAAGTCTTTCTGCACTTGTATTTTTCTTATCTAATTTCAAATGAAGAATACATTTTATTCTTTTGTTTTGTATGCAAAACAATGGGAATGATCACCTGAGTTCTAAGGAATATAAAAAAATGAAATTATAAATGAAGGTTAATAAAAACAACACTTACAAGCATGAGACAGAAGAAAGCACACCAACCTGGGTGATGCAAAAGTACAGTGAACCTTTGGCACAAACTGGAAGAAGAATAATGCAGATGATGAAGAATACCCCTGTGTTCACAGCACAAGGCCACAAAGTGATGGTGATGACAGTGGACTAACAATGTGCACTAGAGACTTTTGAAAAAATAACATATAATCTAAAAACAATGTATCTTCCCAAAGAATGGCTATGAGAACATTTAAGAGAATCTGAGCTGAAAGATCAGTATAAATGAATAAAATTTGAAAAGAACCAGAGTTCCAGTCATATAAAAATACAGGAGCAAAAAATGAACGTTGTAAATAAGTGTTACAGTAATGATAGTTCATGGCCTTGTTGTTGGTTCACACATTGAGATAGTGACATGAGGATAATACTGATTCAAAACTCCTTATCAATCATTTAGGTTTGTGACCTCAGATTTATATCTTTTATTCAACTGACAAAAAAAAAATAATTAAAAAGCCATGTATCTGTGATTCACGAAAATAAGCACAATGTTTAAGAGTTACTTGAGAATCAACAGGGCAATTGAATATTTAGTACAGGAAGCTAGATAAGGTAATAATAAGGATAAATATACTAATGCAATTACTATCTCCTTCTCTACCCTCCCACCAAGGACAATTGTCATTCTGGTTGGTACACAAGAGAATTTTGGAAATGATTTCCAGCCTTATGTGATTCATCCACAGAGAGTCTCCTGATAGCTTCTGAGTCAGAAGAGTTAATGACAGAGGATACCATATCTAGTAGGAAAAAAGGTACTTTACTGCTAGAAGACATCTTGGACACAACACTTTCAGTGGCAAGATATGATAGCAGTATGGAATGAAGAAGCAAAAATGGAGTCAGAAGCTGGTAGCTGCTACTCCCTCTCATTGCAGAGTATGAACTCAAATAGGTAAAATTGTGCCAGGGGCCCTGTCTGCCTTGTCTATCTTTAAAAAACCTCTCTCTTTTAGTAAATTTAAAGCAATAAAAGGTAATGGAAGTTCTGAGAATGCTGGCAACAAGGATAGCATCTTATTATTATTATTATTATTTTTGCTTTTTGCTAGGCAATCGGGATTAAGTGACTTGCCCAGGGTCACACAGGTAGTAAGTGTTGTCTGTTATGTGTCTGAGACCAGATTTGAACTCAGGTCTTCCTGACTCTAAGGCTGGAGCTCTATCCACTGTGCAACCTACCTGCCCCAAAGGATAGCATCTTCTGCAAAGTGAATGCATTAGGGGTATCATGAGCAATATTCAGCTTGTAGGAAGAAAACTTTGAGAGCATAGTCAAAAAAAAATCAAACTTGGTTGTTTGATTAGACAATGCCAAGAGACAATGCCAAATGTAACAATGATTATCATATGACTTTAAGGATGTCAGTCATTCCAAAGTATTTTTTCTCATTCCACATAAATACCATGTACTTAATATGCACAGACTAAATGAAGTACATTACTTAAAACAGACCACTGGCATATTCATAGTGACTTCAAATATATCTTTTACTTTAAAAAGATGACTGAGTCATTAGAGTCACACTCCTTTCATTGAGCCATGTGAATCCATGTTTCAAAGAATAGCTGCAAATGTGAAATCATGATAGGTGACAAAATGGGCTAAAACAGTGGGCAACAGGCCTCAGAAATAACTAAATAGTGATTTATTGTGGAATGGAAGATGGAGAGTGAGAAATACCAAGTCAAGGATGCAGAAACACATTGCTACTGTAAAAATTACCTGATCAAACCATAAATCTTGCCATTTGGTGACAATCATGGTGTTTGAGATTAATATAGCACCTAGTATGTTTCTCGGCACAGAGTAGGCACTTAGTAAGTGCTAATTTATTTATTGATGCTTGAAAAATCCAACTCATTTCACATAAGCTACTATTACAGTAATCAGTCAAGCATGACAGGAACAAAATGTGAGACATCTTACACTGTTATCAATGCTCTAGAATAAAGAATAATCTATTTAAATAAAAAGTCCTACTCTTTGGATGCTTTGAAATGATTGGTTTCCAACTGTGACTTTTTACCATAGTAAGCATGTTTACCATAGTAAGAAAAAACATTAATTTGTTCAGTTCAACAAACACACAACCACAACCACAATGAAAATTCTGATTATGTTCAAAATATTCCTGAATACCCCAAACATAACTTGTTAATTATATTATAAAGTTTCTTCAAGCAAAATACCTACTTGATTCACCTAACATTCATTGAATAATTAATTAAAAATTTTAGTACATAAACTAGACTTTTGAAAGAAAAAAAGCTTCCATGAACCACCATTGGTCTTGGCATTTTGAAACATTAAAAGATCTGGGATTCTTCTAAAATGAATAATCTCTCCAATGTTTCAGATTACCATGGCCTTATTATCCTTTCCAATTCTTGCCCATAACAACCCATAAAACTTTGACAGGATGTTCATCCAATTGATGAATGCGATATATTTTTTTTTATTCTCTGACATTTCCTGGAATGTTGTATTTGCTTCAAAATGCATCCATATTTCCCTATTATACAGGTATAGAAACCATGTAGTAGTGAAAAGAATTAAATATTTAGAATTAGAAGAACTGAGTTCAAACACTAAGTCTTTCAATTACTTCCTACATTACCTTGAGCAACAAGTTATAACCTCTTTGTACTTTAATTGTAGCAATGGAAAATGAAGTTGTTGTATTAGATGGACATTGGTGTGCCATTGAGTTTTACATCCTTTGAATTCCCTTGTTATGTGCTTTATGGTGATTCTCCTGAATAATTCTTCATTGATATGTTGCAGTCTATTCATGCTGACCATATCTTTTCCATTACCCAGTAGCCAATCCACAAAAGCAAGCTTGATTTTTTGTTTGTGAATTGTTTTTAGTAGCACAAAGTGATAAAGCAAACCTCTCCTGAAATAAAGTGTTTCACTTAAGTATTTTCTAGTCATGTCAATATCAAATAAAATTCCTGGAAAGGTGGAACAACAGAGACAATTTTTACAATTATTTATTTAATAATTTACTTTTCCCCAACTACATGTAAAAAGCATTTATTTATATTAGTTTTTCTTTAATTTTGAGTTGCAAATTCTCTACCTTTCTCCCATCTTCTCTCATTGAGAAGGGAAATGATTGGTTAAAGGTTATATTTGTGTAGTCATGAAAAACATTTCCACATTATTCATGTTGTAAAAGAAACAACAGAGCAAAAAAAATGAATAAATAAATAAATGAGCCCAAGAATAACAAAAGTAAAACAAATTTTGCTTCAATCTGTATTCAGATTCCACCAGTTCTTTCTCTGAGGATGGATAGCATTTTTCATTAGAAGTCCTTCAAAATTATCTTGTATGATTGTATTACTGAAAAAAAGCTAAATTGTCCACAATTGACCATAGCACAATATTATTGTTACTGTGTACAATGTTCTCCTGGTTCTACTCGTTTCACTTTGCATTGATTCATGTAAGAGTTTTTTCAGATATTTTTGAGAGCATCTTCCTTGTCATGTCTTATATCATAATACTATTCCATCAAGTTATAGACCACACCTTGTTCAGCCACTTCCCAATTTGTGAGCATCCCCTAAGTTCCATTTCTTTGCCACACAAAAATGAGTTGCTATAAATACATACACATTTTTTTTATGTATAGGTCCTTTTCATTTTTTTTATTTCTTTGGGATGCAGATGCAGTAGTGGTATTGCTGGGTCAAAGAATATGCAGTTTTACAGTTCTTTGGAGTTAGTTCCAAATTGTTGTATGGAATGATTGAATCAGTTCACAGTTCCACAAACAGTTCACTGATGTCTCAATTTTCCCACATCCTCTCAACATTTTTGATTTCCCTTTTTTGTCATATGAGCCAACCTGATAGGTGTGAGGTAGTACCTTAGAATTGTATTAATATGTACTTATCTAATCAAAACTGATTTAGAGCATTTTGCATGTTTATAAATAGCTTTGCTTTCTTTCTCTGAAAACTACCTTTTCATATCTTTTGACTATTTATCAATTGGAGAATGACTTTTATTTTTTATAAACTTGACCCAGTTCTCTATATATTTGAGAAACAAGGCCATTATCAGAAATACTCCTTTTATTTTTTTTCAGAATTATGATTGCTAACTGTATTTCCCCTCCATTCTATTTTGGCCTTGTTAATTCTACTCTTTCTACTTTCACCATATCCATAATCAAAATTGATTTGCTTTTGACTCTTGTCTTCCCTAATCTGCCCTCACTTCTATCAGCCACCCCTTTTTATCCTTTTCCCCTAACACTTTCCCATAAGGTAAGATCCATTTCCATATCCAACTAAGTGTGTATGTTGTTCCTCTTTGAACCAATTCTGATGAGAATAAGGTTCATGTGTTCCTCCCTACCTCCTCCATTTTCCTTTCCACTATAAAAGCTCTATTTGACTTCTTTCATGTCATATAATTTACCCTGATCTACCTCTCCCTTTTTCCTTCTCCCAGTGTATTTTTCTTTCTCACTCTTAATTTTATTTTTGTTAGAAATTATCCCATCATATTCAACTCAATCCCTTACTTGCTATGCATTTCTCTTCTAACTCCACCAATAATGAAAGAGTTCTTATGAATTATAATTATCATCTTTTAATGTAGGAGTGGAAATGGTTTACTCTTATTGAGTCCTTTATTTCCCTTTCCTATTTACCTTTTTATGCTTCTCTTGAGTCTTTTGTTTGAAAATTGAATTATCTATTTAGCTTTGTTCTTTTCATCAGGAATGCTGGAAAGTCCTCTACTTCACTGAATATCCATTTTTTTTTCCCGTAAAGGTATACTCAACTTTACTGGGTTGGGTGATTCTTGGTTGTAATACTAGTTCCTTTGTCCTTCAAAATATCATATTCCAAGCCCTCTGATTCTTTAAGGTAGAAGTTGATTAATGCTGTGTTATTCTGACTGTAACTTCAGGATATTTCAATTGTTTCTTTCTGGCTGCTTGCAATATTTTCTCCTCAGATTGTGAGCTCTGACATTTTGCTATAATATGCCAAAGGTATTTTCATTTTAGAATCTCTTTCAAGATGTGATCAGTGAATTCTTTTCACTTCTATTTTACCTTTTGGTTCTAGAGTACTGGGGCAGTTTTCCTTGATAATTTCTTGAAAATGATGTCTAGACTCTTTTTTTTTTTGATCATGGCTTTCACATTCTTCTTTCTGTGAATGACTGTGTTCTGATTGGATGAAGGAGTAGCATGCTGTTAAGCCTCCTAAATAACATCTGAATCACTCAGAATAATTCTGCCTAACAACCCACACAGAGAAAACCATACAGATGATTATACCTATTATACAGACTGTTATTCATTTAGGGTGATAACCCATAGAGCTGGTCCAATAATAATAATAATAATAATAACAATAATATATATATATATATACACATATATATATATAATCTTGTGCCATGTTGATGGAGTACTAACTAGACCCAGTATTGAACAAGAGGAAAAGAATGTATTACCTTCAGGCAATTGAGTTCTTTGAAGGACCTAAATATTTCTAGACAAAAAAAATCCTTATCTTTTGAATATCAATATTCCATTTGGTAATGTTTTATGGCTTTGAGTCATGGTATAGAGTTAGTTTCCATAGAATATCAATAGTATTGCATGGAATTGAGGCATCCTGGAAAGGTGATATGATTGATGGCCTCAGCCTTGAAAACTGAGACCAATTTTCATCAATAGAGGCAATAAGCAAATCAAACAAGTTAGGAACAAATGGAAAAGCATAGAATCTAAGAAGCAAAAAGAATGATTGAATTTGACTATCTCATCCAACATTCCCATTTTGTAAATGAGAAAATTGAAGTTCTGACATTCTCTACCCAATTTACAATATTTGACCTCTGCTGTGAAAAAAAAAAGTTACGTGCAAAACTAGTCTTCACAATAAAGTAAGCTAAACCATATTTGTTTCACAAACAGTTTTTGTGCTGTCAGCAACATTTTTAATTAGCAGAAGTTAATGTCAAAGATTTTTTCACACTTTGTTTTTACACAAAATCTATTTACATCATCCTTTGCTTATATTCAAACTCTCCTTTTTAAAGAAAATACTTTCAGACTTAGCTATAATCACAAAAAAGTAGAATTGTTAAATTAATAGTACATGTACTTTAATTAAAACTAAACTCCTTGAAGGCAGAGAAATGCTTCCAGTAAAAGTATTTGATATCAAACACAATATTAGGTCTAAACAATGGATTTAGAAAGATTCCTTTCTAAATCAACTATGTCTCCCCTTAAAAAAGAAAAAAAATGTAAATATCTTGGTTTTAAATAGAAAAAAGTTTACTCTTTCCTTCTCAAGACTTGAAATAAGATCCCTATTCCCTCTTTATTCTGATAAACCATTTATTCCTTTTGTAGATATGCTCAGATGTGTTATTTTTGTTCAATAAAAATTCAGCCATCTTTGCCAATATCCAATGGTTAAATTATTCTGCTTCTAAAATGGAAGGTGTTACATGAATTTTGATTCGTGGTACCCCTATATGTACTTGAATATTTTAGTTCTAGAGTGAATCATCCCTCCAAAAGTCATCACCTGAAGGCCAAATTTCCTGACTACAGAAATCTATTTTTATCAAAGATAAAGAAATGTCAACATTTGACAATCTCTTTATTTATACTGTTGAAATAGAGATGTGACCAATTCGGTGAAGTGAAATGGAAGTGCACAAAATTCGTAATGACTCACTATCATAAGTGGCCCCTGTTGGCCTTTATATGCCAAGGAGTATAAAGAGAGCAACTATGGTAACAGCCAAAGCATGGACTGTGGAGTTGTTTGACTTACTAACAGATCCACATCTGGATTTAATTTGTCTAGTTCATTTGGCTGGTTTCACCAAGAAGTGGCTTTTTTTTTGTTCAGTTTGTTTATTTCTCTTCACCATGCAAAATGCAAATTTGTTGTCCCATCTTCCCATTTCCATCTTACTTTTATTTGCTGTGTTTAGGATTGGGAGAGAAGGGAAGCACGAGGTTGATAAACTGATTTCCTAGGCTGAGGATAACCCTTAGTAACTTAGTAGTAGTAACAAGGGATTCAGAGTATAAGATGTGAAATGTATAGCAGCCGTGTCAAGTAGAAGAAAATGTGAAAAGCAGCATGCAATGGATAGTGGCAGCATGCAGGGGATAATATATTAGCTTTTGGAGTCAGAAAGATCTGGGTTCAAATACAGACATGGAAACTTATTAGCTATATATCTTTGGTCAAACAACATTCTCTCTGAACCTGATTTTTCACACCTATAAAATGAAGAAGTTCCAAATTTAAATCTATAATCCTATGAACACTAAAGCTGATAATCGTTGAATTTAAACAAGCAATGCTTTTTTTCTCTTCATTTCTCTACTTGCTGCCTGTTTGTTTTGTTTTGTTTTTTTTGTTTTATTTTGGTTTTTTGTTTGTTTGTTTTTTAATGATCAGGAAAGTATAGGAACTTACTCCTTGCTATTCCTTTGGAGAGAATATCTTTTTCACTGCAAGCCTTTCTGCACATTATCAGGAGCAAAATTAAAGGACTAAGAAAGAAAACTTCAAGTTGTGAGTGATATCATGCTGATGTTCCAACAGCTATTTTTCCAGACACTTTGGTATCCAATTGTCTTTCAGAGGTGTTCTTAATTCATCCTCAACTTGGTCATGCCACACTGTTGGTAACAGAAAAGGTGGTGATTTATGTGTAAAATTCCATATTAGCTGCTTGGCCCCAGATCTGAAATAAGGCTATCTCCTCTGTATCCCTGGGTGAGTACAACTTGTTTTTGTACAGATCCCACTTATCTATGCATGCTGCTAAAACAGATAAGCCAGCTATTATGTTCTTCCCAGTGCAATAAACAATGTGACTGGTTGAGAATGAAACTGTATGATTGACAACTACCTTTGACTCTAGCTTGGGACCACCCTACTTGATCTACATGGACTTTAAAATAAGTGAAACTAGCTCATGTTCCATGATAACTGAAGAGCCATTTTGTCAATTACTACACTAATATATGTCTGTCTGGGTAATAAAAAATCTAAAATATTCTGCCTTAGGATAGCACTAAATGGCAAGCACTAAATAAATTCTCATTTCTTTCCTTTCTTCCCTCAAGTGAAACTAAGTGTTGAACAGGACATGTGCAAAACTCTTCATTCTTCTAGCCTTCCATGATTGTGAACTGAGGCTGAAGAGGCCTTGGACTCATAGATGATCAAACAGTACTCCCTATTGATGGTTGGGCAAGAAGAACTCAGTGAATATTGTAAAATTTACCTCATTCAAGTATCTATCTCTTTCACAGTTTTGAATTGTGTCAGGACTGTTCTGAACTACTCATGAGGTGTAAGGGCAATAGGAACTTCCTTTTTGACCACATTAAACATCATACATAAGAACACATCTTATTCAGACATGCTGAATCCAAAGGCTTGATCTGCCTCTTCTGTGTGTGTGTGTGTGTGTGTGTGCGTGTGTGTGTGTGTGTGTGTTTTCTTGATCTTAGATGAATCATCATCAATCTCAAGAAAGACAAGAGGTTTTGAGGTCCTGGTTCCTTTAATCAGAGCTGACTGGAAGTGGGA
>NW_020941197.1:12455116-12475457 GCF_900497805.2 Vombatus ursinus
AGGAGGAGGAGGAGGAGGAGGAGAAGAAGAAGGAGGAGGAGGAGGAGGAGGAGGAAAGGAGAGAGAGAGAGAGAGAGAGAGAGAGAGAGAGAGAGAGAGAGAGATTTGAGGTGAAATGTAAACTGTCTAAGCAATCTGAAAAAAAATACTTCATATTTAGATGGTTTTAGGTTTGTGTTAAGTTGCACCAAGTTAAGTAGTTGTTAATTGTTAAATGTCCCTGTATTCTGTTTTAATCCATTCTGTTAATGTAAGCTTGTCAGAGACTTCTGTCTTAAACACTTCCTTTTTCTCTACAGGAAAAACAAATCTTCCCCATGTCTGATCTACTGATTCATACTGAGTACTTTCTTTCTTCTCCATTTAGGGTTGTAAAGACATGAGCCTGAACCTAATCTTTAAGTCATGTGTACTCCAGGAACTGAGTTAGGGGCATAACAAACTAAATAATGTGAGAAAAGTAGCATGATATCTTCTAGGTAGTCAGACAAACTAAGTGACTGAAATTGTCTTGGATTAGATCCTTGACTACAGTGCAGAATGGCTTCTTAGTGAAGAATAGAGTGAGTGCAATGTCCTATCTCCTTGAAACCAGAAGTGGTTCCAATCTTTAGATATATACAAAGATAATGCTAGTAGGCCAACATCAAGAAGTTATTTAGTTTGAATTGTCTCTTCCCCACAACCTACAGTACATAGTTATTTGAACTGATTCAAACTCTCTCACCCGAGTGTTCTTTTGATGATTGCCAAAGGTTCTTGAGACAGCTGGCTTAGGTTAGGAATAGTCAAAGAATAGAATGAAACATACAAGTGGTAATTAAACCAACAACCTTGAGTTCAATAGTTCCATATTCTAACCAACTGAGTTAGTCAGCCATGATTGATTTTTATAAGAATACAATCCCTTTCCCACCTACAGTGGACTGAAGAAATTAGCTTTGTCTGCTTTCTTTGGGTACAATGTTGTTTGAGGTTGTTGTATGTGTTTCTAACATGTGAAAATTATCCATCAGAATATAGGTCCATAAAAAAATCAATCAATAGCATAGATATATAAATAATAGAACAATAACAGCTAAGTACATAAATAGTATAGGACTGATATCAATGTTAAACTCTGTATATCCAATTAAAATTTTTTAAAAATACCCATGTGAAAGAATTGATATAAGTAACCTATGAAGCATATTAAAAATGAACTTATCTTTGTTTAAAATAGGTTACATAGTCAAGAAGAAAAAAATACTTTAATCAGGTTTTAAGAGAGGCAAGTTTGCCTGCAGTTTAAGCTGCTCACAATTGTCACCACTACTGAAAAAACTAACCATATCTAGACAGTACACTTGGGAGATAAGACTTAAAATAATTCATTTTAAATGACATTCTTATTTTAGAAATATCTGAAGATGACATTATCAGCAACTTAAATATAGAACTATTCATTGTGGGGAGGGGGAGCTAACTTAGGAATACTCCAACAGATAATATACTCCTGGGGGTGGGGATTGGTGTGAAAATGAGATACAGAAAAAGACAGAACCAGACAGATAAGCAGAGAAAAATGGGGGAGAGAAATTATCAGGGTAAAATATGAAAAAGAAATATCATAACAAATGAGGAAGAAATAAAGGGTACTATTGTAAATTATATTGTCCACCTATAATTCCACAAAACTAAGAAATGATTATAAAAGTATAAAACTGGTCTGGCTGCTGGAATAAAAAAACAAAATTTAAACAATTTAATTTCAGAGGAAGAAATGGATAGAAAATATAAAAAGATTAAAAAACTTCCCAAGGGAGGGGGAAAAAAAACTCTGGAAGCAGATAGTTTCATGAATGATTTCCATCAAACATGAAAAGAACAATAAATTCCAATATTACATAAATTACTTACAAAAACAGGAAAATAATAGATATTACCAAATTCCTACCATGGCATAGATGTGATATTGATGAAAAATCAAGGGAGAATCTGAATAGATAAAGAAAGTTATAGATTAACACTAATAAACATAGATGCAAAAATCTTAAATAAAATTTTAGCAAAATGGGTAAAAACATCATATTATGAATATTATACCCTCTAACCAGGTTAGGAAAGCTCTAAATATATTTAATGATATAAACAGCAAAATAAACAACAACAAAAAAAATGATAAATCAATAGATGCAGGAAAAAAACAAAACAGTACACAAAATTCTGTAAAAAATATTAGGACATAAAGAAAAAAATTCACCTTTACTTAAAATGAGAAATAGTATATATCCAAAATCCTTTATTAATAAACATTTATTAAACACTTACTATATGTTAGACACTGTGATGACTGATAGGGAAATAGAAAGAAGCAAAGAATAGTCTTGCTCTAATGGAGACAGTATGCAAACAAATATATACAAAGCAAGTTATATACAGGACAAATTGTAAGTAATTAAAAGAGGGAAGGCCCCAGAATTAAATGGGCTTGGATAAGTTTTCCTATAAAAGTTGGGATTTTGATTAGAATTTAAAAGAAGGTAAAGAGGTCAGTAGGAAGAGTGAAAGAAGGAGAGCATTCCAGGCATAGGAGATAGCCAAAGAAAATATCCAGAGCTTAGAGATGTAGTGTTTTATTCATGGAATAGCAGGAAGACAAATGTCATTGGATTAAAGAATATATGTTAAGGAGCAAAGTGTAAGAAAATTGGAGAGAGGTCTAGGTTATGAAGCAATTTAAATGAGAAACAAAGCATTTTGTATTTGATCCAGCAAGTAATAAGCAGCCACTAGGGTATGAATAAGGTAGAAATGGGGGTGATGGTGACATGATTAGATGTGTGCTTTAGGAAAATCACTTTAGTGACTGAATGGAGGATGGATTGGAATGAGGACAGACTTGTGTCAGGGAAACCAATATCCAAAGTATTGCATTAATCCAAGTGTGAGGTGATGTGGGCCTGTAGTAGAGTGGTAACAGTGTTAGAGTAAATAAGGGGACATTTTGGAGAAATGTTGAGAAGTTAAAGCTGACAGATTTTGGAAAAAGATTGGATTTGGGGGCTGAAGGAGAGTAAAGTGTCCAGGATGATTTCTAGTTTGGGAATCTGATCTGTTACAGAGATAAATTAGAACACTTTCAAATAAACTAATGGCTGAGTCAAGGATGTTTATTATCACCATCTCTATTTGAAATAGTACAAGAATTACTGGGTATAGTAATAATACAAGAAAAAAAGAACTTGAAGCAACAACCATAGGTAAAGAAGAAATAAAATTATCACTTTTTTGCAGATGATATGATGATTAAAGATATATGATATATGATTAAAGATTTAATCACATGATAAATGATTAAAGAACCCTAAGTGACAAACAAAACAATATAAATAGTTTAAACAATAACTACAGTAAACTTGCAGGATATAGAATAAAATTACCCAAATCATCAGCATTTCTATATACTTACAATATAACTCTTTAAGAAGATATACAAAGAGAAATTTTATGGAAAATTATGAAAAAATATATAAAACAATAGGAAGTCTACTTCCAAGGTAGTCACTGTTCCACTCAAGAACCATATAAATTCAATTGAAAACAAAGGTTTATAGAATTACAGATCTAAAAACTTGGAAAAATGTTAATTGCTTAAGAGTAGGGTAAGTCAATATGATAAAAATGAAAGTATTATCTAAATTAATTTACTTATTTAATACTCTACCAACCAAACTGTTGAAGTATTATTTTATAGAATTAGAAAAATAATTAAGCAATTTTATGCTGGTCAAAACCTAAAGGGATTGATCAGTGAAACAAAGTATGGGTAGAACCAAGATGGTGGAAAGAAGCCATGAAGTTGCCTGAGCTCTCCCCAGTTTCCTTCAGAAACAATGTTAAGTCAAGTCTCTAAATATATTTTGGAGCAATAGAACCCACAAAAATACAGAGTGAAACAATTTTTCTAGCTTAAGATAACTTAGAAGGACTTCAGGAAATGTCTGTCTCACTTGGGTAAGAGGGGAGCTCAGCCCATTACAACCCAGAGCAGACAGTGTCTGGGCAAGTCAGAAAAAGGATTTTAGCCATGACACAGATCAGTACCTAGGCCCCTTTGTCCTGGCTTAGCAAGCCAAGTGTGAGGCCTATAGCCTTAGTACAGAAAGCAAGTTGCAAACCCTGGAACCCTAGCATAATGGGTGCTACTAGGCTGGACCACTCCAGCACAGGGTGCAAGCCCTAAGCACCTGAGTCCCCAGCATAGAAAGCCAGTGTCCAGGCCCCTGGTTTCCAGGATGAGAAGCTTGTGACAGTGCCTCCTGTGCTCCAGGTGAAGAACTCAATTTTAAAAGTCACAAAATATTGTGAAAAAATGAATAAAAGTCAGAAAAGAGCATTGACTATAGAGAGCTACTATGGTGACAGGGAAAATAAAAACACAAACTCAGAAGAGGACAACAATGTCAAAATACCAATATGTGAAGCTAGAAAGGGGAATATAAATTGGAATTAATGACAAAAAGACCTCTGGGAAGAGTGAAAAATGGATTTCTAAAATCTAGTAAGAGATACATAACAAAAACTGGGGGAATGGGGATGAGAGTTATGCAAAAGAATTATGAAAAAAAAAAGAGTCAACGTCCTGGAAATGGAAGGACAAAAAATTTACTGAAGAAAAAAACTCTTTTGAAAATTAGAATTGGCCAAATGAAAAAAGTCCACTGAAGAAAATAACTCCTTTAAAAGTAGAATTTGCCAAATTGGGGGGGGGGAAGGTACAAAAGCTAACTGAAGAAAATAATTACTTAAAAATTAATATTGGGACCAGTTCTTCTTCTGAGAGCCAAGATGGTGGAGTAAGAAGTAAATTACTCTCACCCTCCCTTTTTGACCTCAAAAGCCCAGAAAATATTGATCCAGGAAAAACCCTGAGCCAGTAAAAAGAAAGGGCACTGCAATCTTGTAGTGCAGGAAGCTTTGGAATTCAACAGAAAAGGCCTCTTAGATCTGGGGGAGGGAATGCAGTACAGGATGGGAGGCATCCAAGCAAGCCAGCAGCAAGCCACAACTCAGCATTCCAGGGGAAATCCTGAGACTCAGTTTGTTGGAGCAGGCAAATGCCAACACCAGTCCCCCATCCCACCCCAAGAACCTCAAAATAGGCAAGAGCACTGGTAGACACCAACTCAGAAAACCACCACATGCTATAGCATTCTCCAGCAGTTGAATCTCCTGGTACCTAAGCACAATTCTAGGAAGCAGAACTCCAAGAGGCAAAGTTCCAGGCTGACAGACATCCACCAGAAGCAAAACATTCCTGTGCAAGGAGCCAAAGAAAGGAGTGCAAGGCCCAGATGAGCAGGAAATAAAAGAGGAAATAAAATACTCAACCCCATTTCAGAAAAAGAAATTGAACAAGCCATCAATGAACTCCCTAAGAAAAAATCTCCAGGGCCAGAAGGATTTACAAATGAATTCTATCAAATATTTAAAGACCAACTAATTCCAATACTATCTAAACTATTTGGGAAAATAGGTAAAGGAGTTCGACAAAAATCAGTTTACTGGTACAAATATGGTGCTGATACCTAAACCAGAAAAAGCCAAAACAGAGAAAAAAATTATGGATCAATATCCCTGATGAGTATTGATGCAAAAACTAAAAAACATATTAGCACATAGATTACACCAATTTATTACTAGGATAATATACTATGTGCTGGTTGAATTTATACTAGGAATGCACGATTGGTTCAATATTGGAAAAATGATCAGTATAATTAACTATATCGATGAAAAAGCAACAGAAATCATATGATTACCTCACTAGAAGCAGAAAAAGCTTTTGACAAAATACAGCACCCATTCATTTTAAAAACACTAGTGAGCACAGGAATGAATGGAGTTTTCCTTAAAATGATAAGTAGTATCTATCTAAAACCATCAGCAAATATTACAAATACATATATATATATATACATATACACATACACATACACACATATATACACATATACATGCATAAATACATATACATATATATGTATGTGAAAGGGAGTGGTGGGTGTAATAAGGATAAACTAAAAGCCTTCCCAATAAGTTCAGGGTGAAACAAGGATGCCCATTATCATCACTATTATTTCATATTGTACTAGAAATGTTAGCTTTAGCAATAAGAGAAGAAAAATAAATTAAGGAATTAGAATAGGCAATGAAGAAACAAAATTATCACTTTTTGCAGATATGATGGAATACTTAGAGAATCCTAGAGGATCAATTACAGAACTACTTGAAACAATTAAAACTTTAGCAAAGTTGCAGGATATAAAATAAATACACATGAATCATCAACATTTCTATATATTACCAACAAAGCCCAGCAGCAAGAGATAGAAAGAAAAATTCCATTTAAAACAACTGTAGGTATTGGAAAATATTTGGGAGTTTACCTGCCACAACAAACCCAGGAGCTATAGGAACACAATTATAAAACATTTTTTTCACACAAATAAAGTTGGATCTAAATAATTGGAAAATATCAGTTGCTCATGGGTAGACTGAACTAATAAAAATGACAATTTTGCCTAAACTGATTTATTTATTCAGTGTCATACCAAAAAGCTATTTTATACAGCTAGAAAAAATAATAACAAAACACATCTGGAAGAATAAAAGGTCAAGAACAGAAGTGGAAAACCTGAGGCCTAGAATCCATATGTGCTCCTCTAGATCCTCAAGTGTAGCCCTTTGACCAAATCTATACTTCACAGAACAAACCCCCATAATAAAAGGATTTGTTCTGCAAAACTTGGACTCAGTCAAAAGGCTGCACCCAAGGACCTAGAAGGCCACATGCAGCCTCAAGACTGCAAGGTTTCGCACCCTTGGGAGAGAATATAAGGGATAGAAGGGGCAGAGCCAAGATGGTGGAGTAAAAGCAGTGACTTGCTTGAGCTCTCCCCCAAACCCCTCTAAATATCTATAAAAAATGGCTCTAAACAAATTCTAAAGTAACAGAATCCACAAAAAGAAAAAGTGAAACAAATTTCTGGTCCAAGACAACCTGGATGGTTGATCAGAAAGGAATATCGCATAAGGCTGGAAGAGGAACGCAGTTTGGTGTGTGAACACAGGCCACGGTGAACCTGGAGCAGGCCTGAATCATGGACAGCTGTGGCAGTTTCTAGACTTCTCAAGCCACCAATGCTAAAGACAGCTTAGAAGGTCAGTGGGAAAAGTCTGTGTCTGTGGTGAGAGAGAGAAGTATGGTGGTCTTAGCTCCAGTTCCCAAGCTTGGCCCCAGGGTGATGGCAGCCTACCGAGCTTCTGGCCCACAGACTGTGGGGGAATCGAGAGGCTAATCAGAAAGGGATTGCAGAGATCTCTTTGCTGATGCAATATTCTCTTGCTTTGTCCGTGCTTGAATCTGGGTAACAGTTGAGGGTGGCAGTCCTGGGATGAGGAGGAGTGCTGGTGCAGTGGAGCTTGTGGTGGCAGTGGAGAGGAAATTCTCTTCACAGTTTCAAGACAGAAAAGAGTGATTGTAGTCACTCATAGACAAGAAAAGAGTAAACACCTCGCCCTTGATCATAGCACCTTGGAAGAACTGAAAATTTACAGGTCCCTAGAAGTATCTCTGAAAATAGCTGTAGAAAACCCCTGAAGCTTGGGACAGTACATTCTCCACACTGGAAACAGACCCCTACCTTAACAAACAACTTATAATGCAAGTAATTGTCTGGGATCATGACCAAGCAGTGCAAAAAGGGTCAGACTATATTATCTTACTTTGGTGACAAAGAAGATCAAAACATACAACTAGAAGGAAACAACAAAGCCAAAGCTCCTACATCCAAAGTCTCCAAGAAAAATATGAATTGGTCCCAGGCCATGGAAGAGCTCAAAAAGGAGTTTGAGAAGCAATAAGAGAAGTATAGGAAAAACTGAGAGTGATGCAAGAAAATAATGAAAAACAAGTCAATGGTTTGCTAAAGGAGATCCAAAAAAATACTGAAGAAAATAACACCTTAAAAATAGCCTAACCCAAATGGCAAAAGAGGTCCAAAAAGACAATGAGGTAAAGAATGCCCTAAAAAGCAAAACAGGCCAAATTTAAAAGGAAGTCCAAAAGCTTACTGAAGAAAATACTTCCTTAAAAATTATAATGGAGCAATTGGAAACCAGTGACTTTACGAGAAATCAAGGCACTGTATAACTAATCCAAAAGAATGAAAAAAAAAATAGAAGAGAATGTGAAAGATCTCATTGAAAAAACAACTGACCTAGAAAATAGATCCAAGAGAGAGAATTTAAAAATTATTGGAGTATCTGAAAGCCATGATCAAAAAAAGGGCTTAGATATCATGTTTCAAGAAATTATCAAGGAAAACTTCCCTGATATTTTAGAACCAGAGGGAAAATAGAAATTGAAAGAATCCACCAATCACCTCCTGAAAGAAATCCCCAAAGGAAAACTCCTAGGAATATTGTAGCCAAATTCCAGAGTTCCCAGGTCAAGGAGAAAATATTGCAAGCAGCCAGAAAGAAACAATTCAAGTGTGATGGAAACACAATCAGGATAACACAAGATTTAGTAGCTTCTACATTAAGGGACTGGAGGGCATGGAATATAATATTCTGGAAGGCAAAAGAGGTAAGATTACAACCAAGAATCACCTACCCAGCAAAATAGTATAATCCTTCAGGGTAAAAAATGGTCATTCAGTGAAATAGGGGACTTTCAAGCATTCTTGATGAAAAGACTAGAGCTGAATAGAAAATTTCACTTTCAAATGCAAGACTCAAATGAAACGTGAAGAGGTAAACAGGAAAGAGAAATCATAAGAGACTTATTAAGGTTGAACTGTTTACATTCCTGCATGGAAAGATGATATTTGTAACTCATGAGTCCTTTGTCAGTATTAGGATAGTGGGAGGGAAAAAGATTATATGTATGTATATATAGATAGATAGAGGGCACAGGGTGAGTTGAAGATGAAGGGGTGATATCTGGAAAATAAAATTAAGAGGTGAGAGAGGATTATACTGGGAGAAGGCAAAAGAGAGAGGTAGAATGGGGTAAATCATCTTACATAAAACAGACAAGAAAAGGCTTTTACAGTGGAGAGGAAATGGGGGAAGGTGAGAGGGAATGAGTGAATCTTATTCACATAGGATTTGGCTTAAGGAGGGAATAACATATATGCTCAATTTGGTATGGAAATCTATCTTATCCTACAGGAAATTAAGGGGTTAAGGGGACAAGAGAGCATGGGGATGATAAAGGGGAGGGCAGGTTTGGGGAGGGGATAATCAGAAGCAAACGCTTCTGAGGCGGGACAAGGGTAAAATAGGGAATAGAATAAATGGGGGGTAGGATAGGATGAAGGGAAATATACTGTTTTTCACAACATGACAACTATGGAAGTGTTTTGTATGACTACACATCTATAACCTGTATCAAGTTGCTTGCCTTTGCAATGAGGGTGAGTGGGGAGGGAGGAAGGGAGAAAATTTGTAACCCAAAGTTTTAAAAACACATGTTAAAAATTGTTTATAAAATAAAAAAAAAGATTATCAGTGTTCTAACTGAAGGTTGTTGCTTTTTTTCCAATAATAAAGGCTAAGTTTCCATTAAAAAAAGAATATAAGGGACAAGGGCATCATTTTTAAAATATATAGAGAATTAAGTCAAATTTATAAGAATACAAGTCATTCCCCAATTGATAAATGATCAAAGGATATGAACAGTCAGTTCTAAGATGAAGAAATTAAAGCCATGTATAGTCAGATGAAAAAATGCAAATTAAAACAACTCAGAGGTACCACATCACACCTATCAGAGTGGTCAACATGACAAAACAGGAAAATGATAAATGTTGGAGAAAAAGTGGGGAAATTGGAACACTAATGCATTGTTGGTGGAGTTGTGAAATGATCCAACCATTTTGGAGAGCAGTTTGGAACTATGCCCAAAGGGCTATAAAAATGTGCATACCTTTTGACCCAGCAATAGCACTTCTAGGTCTATATCCCAAGGAGATCAGACAAATGGGAAAAGGACCCACATGTACAAAAATATTCATAGCAGCTCTTTTTGTGGTGGCAAAGAATTGGAAATTGAGAGGATGCCCATCAATTGGGAAATGGCTGAGCAAGTTGTGGTATATGAATGTAATGGAATACTATTGTGCTATAAGAAATGATGAACAGGCATACTTCAGAAAAACCTGGTAAGACTTGTATGATCTGATGCTGAGTGAAATGAGCGGAATCAGGACAACGTTGTACACAATAACAGCCATGTTGTGTGATAACTGATATTGATAGACTTAGCCCTTCTCAATAATACAAGGATCTAAGACATTTCCAAAGGCCTCATGATGGAAAATGTTATCCACAAAGAAGAAAGAACTATGGAGTTTGAATGCAGATCAAAGCACACTATCTGCTTTTTTTTTTTCTGTTGTGTTTTGTTTCATCTTTCTGGTGATTCCTCTTATTGATTCTAATTCTTACCTATAACATCACTAATGTGAAAATATGTTTAATAGGAATGTATATGTCAGATTGCATGCCATCTTGGGAAGAGAGGTGGGGAGGGAGGGGAGAAAAATTTAAAACTCAAAAGCTTATGGAAATGATGATTGATAAATCAAAATAAATTAATTAAAAGAAAGAATATCAAGAGAATGGGGCAGCTAGGTGATGCAGTGAATAGAGCACTGGCCCTGGAGTCAGGAGGACCTGAGTTCAAATCTGGCTTTAGACACATAACACTCACTAACTGTGTGACTCTAGGCAAGTCATTTAACCCCAATTGCCTCACACAAAAAAAGAATATCAAGGGAATTAATGAAAAAGATGCAAAGGAAGGTGGCCTAGCTTTATTATATCTAAACCAATATCGTAAAGTTGCAATCATCAAAACTATTTGGTCCTGGCTAAGAAATAGAGTGGTAGATCAGTGGAATATGTTAGATACATAAGACAATAATAAATGACTATAGTAATATACTGTTTAATAAAAATTCTAGCTTCTGCAATGCAAACTCACTATTTAACAAAAACTGCTAGGAAAACTGGAAAACAGTAAAGTAGAAAAGAGGTATAGACCAATATCTGACACCCTACACCAAGATAAGGTCAAAATAGGTATATGATTTAAACATAAAGGGTGATACCATAAATCAATTAGGAGAGCAAGGAATAGTTTACTTGTCTGATCTATGTAGAAGGGAAGGATTTATGACCAAACAAGAGTAGAGAACATTATGAAATGCAAAATGGATAATTTTGATTACATTAAATTAAAAAAAAGTTTTTGTACAAACAGAATAAATACAACCAAGATTAGAAGAAAAACAGAAAGGTGTAAAACAATTTTTACAGTCAGTGTTTCTGATAAAGACCTCATTTCTAAAATGCATAAAGAATTTAATCAAATTTATGAAAATACAAGCAATTCCCCAATTGATAAATGGTCAAAGGATATGAACAGACAGCTTTTGAAGGAAGAAATTGAAGTTATCCATAGTCATATAGAAATGTTCTAAATCACTATTGATTAGAGAAATGCAAATTAAAACAACTGCGAGTTACTACATCACACCTATCAGATTTTCTAATATGAGAGAAAAGTAAAGTGCTAAATGTTGGAGAAGATGTGGGAAAATTGGACATTAATGGATTGTTGGTGGACTTGGGAACTAATTCAACCATTCTGGAGAGCAATTCGGGACTTTGCCCAAAGGGCAAACAAAATGCACATACTCTTTGATCCAGCAATACCACTATTCAGTATGTGTCCTGAAGAGAGTATAAAAAAGGAAAAAAAAAAAAGACCCCCTTGTGCAAAAAATATTTATAACACCTCTTTTTTCATAGTGACAAAGACTTGGAAATTGAGGGAATGCCCATCAACTGGGGAATGGCTGAACAAATTATGTCATATGAATATTAGGGAATATTATTGTTCTCTAAGAAATGATGAGGAGGCAGATTTCTGAAAACTTGGACTTATATGAACTGATGCTAAATGAAGTGAGCAGAACCAGGAGAACATTGTACACAATAACAACATTGTGCAAAGGGAAACTTTGATAGACTTAGCTCTTCTCAGCAAGACAATTCTAAAAGACTCATGAAGGAAAATGCTAACCACATCCAGAGAAGTAACTATGGAGTCTGAATGCAAACTGAAGAATACTATTTTCACTTTTTTTCTTGTTCTTTTTTTTTCTTTCTCATAGTTTTTCCATTTTGTTCTGATTCTTCTTTTACAATATTACTAATGTGGAAATACGTTTAACATGATTGTACATATATAACCTAAGAAAAAGGAAACAATAGGTATTCAAAATTCAGAGTAAACATATTTAATACCCTAGTATTTGATGAACACAAATACTTTCACTTTTTAACAAAAACTGTTGGGGAAATTAGAAAGTAGAATGGAAAAAATTAGATACTTATTAACATCTCTCACCTATACCAAATAAGCTCCAAATGAACGAATGACCCAGACACAAAGGATGTCATAATAAACAAATCAAAGAAACATGGGGAAAATATAACTATCAGACCTATGGATAAGATAAAAATTCATGACAACACAATGAAAGGATACAATGAATATGTATAAAATATGGATAATTTTTATTACATAAAATAAAATATATTTTGCAAAACAAAAAACCTAATATAATTATGTTTCAATGTAAAAGTTAATTGAGAAATATCTCTCCAACAAGTTTATCTAATAAAGGTTTCTTTTTTGAAATATGCAGTAACTGATTTGAATTTATAAGATTTATAGCTATCCCTCAATCAATAAATGATCTAAAATATGAAAAGAGAGTTCTTGAGGAATAAAAGTCAGTCTATCTAATGCTATATCAAAAAAATTTCAAAAACTGCTAATTGGGAAAATGTGAATTCCAACAACTCTGAGACTCTATCTCATACCTATCAGATTGGCAAAGATGATAAAAAAAAGAAAAAATGACAAATGTTGAAGTGGTTGTGGGAAAATGAATACAATGATGCGCTATCAGTGGACCTGGGAATGGGTACAACCATTTTGGAAAGTAATTTGGAGTTAAACTGAAAATGTTACTAAATATTGTATGCCCTTTGACGTAGCTAGCCACTACTCAAAAAAAAAAGGTCAAAGAAAGAGGAAAATTTTCTTTATGTACAAATGTATCTAATGTAGCCCTTTTTGTGGCAAATACTGGAAAATATAAGATGTTCATCAATAGTGGAATGGATGAGAGAATTCATAAGAATGTCTATGGCGATTGAGAGAATTTGTTTTGCTTAACTACATGTATTTTTAACAAGAAATTTGTTTTTCTTTTCTTTTTTTTTCCATTGTGCTGGAGGGAGGAAGGTAGATAAAATAGATGTTTTCTTATGTTTTTAAAATAGAGAGAGATGGTGGGTGCCACAGATGTGAAATGTAGTTTCTACTTTCAGGTTAAATCACTGCTATTAGTCTTAAGTGTTTTACTTTGTTACTAGAGATCTCTGACAGAGTTAAAGCAATCTTTTAGTGTTTATAATGTAAAATCAAAACACATTAATGAGAGATAGAGACAGTGACAGAGACAGAGAGGAAGAGACAAGGGGAAAGAAAAAGAAAGAGAAAGAGAATGTGAGAGGCAGACAGAGGGACAAAGAAACAGAGAGAAACAGAGACAGAAACAGAGAGATAGAATATGTGTATGAGTTATGCAAGTGTTCTAGTCCACAGTCTGAACTACTAAGTACAAAGAAATGCCAATTTGCATTAGTAGGAGTTTGCTCATGGGGATACTCTTTCTACCAAGGAAACCACAATTCTAGTACCTATCTCCATCCCTGAGGTGACTTCATAATATAGAACCATGTTCTTCCACTAAGCATCATATTCTTTTGCTTTCTTGTTCAAACGTATAGGATGTCTAACCCATGAAAAATTTTTGGCATGTTTTGAATTGTATCATAAATTACTCTCCCACCCCCCCCTTCGGCCTTAAGGATAAGAAAAAAAAAAGATCTTGGACCTTAATAGGTTTTTACCCACCCCACACATACACACTTTTGACAGATTAGAAACTAAATTCCAGTTAAGACAAATGGATATTGAATCTGTACCAAGGATGCCCAGATGTATTTGGGTAACCCTAGCTGCCAAGTACTTTCCCAAAGAGCATGCAACATGTTCCCAGCTCTAGCAAAACACTTCAATTTGTGCCAGCTCCAGATGACTTTGTGTGAGACTTATCACGTTTAAATTTCAGTTTTGATTTTATTTGAAAATTCAGGACTAGAAAATAAACCTGAAGAAATATTGTTGAGGATCAATTTAAGATATAAACTAAATGTAGATAAAAGTATCCATCATAAGGTCTTTCTGGATGACACAGACAAATGGGGAGGAATTATATATTAAGAGGATTTTTAGCTGGTCAAATTACCATAATTAAAGAATGTTGATTAATGGGCAAATATCAAGCAGGAGGGGCATGCTTCCTATTTTTACCCTTTGTCATGTCACATTCAACATTTTTACAAGGGCTTAGATAAATACAAAGGGGACATGCCTATGAAATATGAGGTTGACATGAATTGTGGAGGGTTAAATGATGTAGTAAGTGAAACAAACAGGATCCAAAATGGCCTGGACATTTCAGAACAAACTAACAAGAAGAAATTCAATGGTACAGTATGAGGAAATGACTAAACTATTAATTTGAACTCCAATATTCTTGACTCTAGTCCAGCACCCTGCAGAATCACTTAGTACTTAGTAGGGAGAATATAGGGAATTTGATCTTACTTCTTTTTAAGTTCCTCTCCCTTATATGGATGGCCTTCTTCCTTAACTTCTCTTCAGATTCATATGACTCAATTTTTTTTTTTTTTTGGTCTGGGGTGGATGCTATGTCAAGGTCTGAGTTTCTAGTTAACTATAGAATTTGTTTGTCAAGGATATTTGGGTAAGTTTTGGAAACAGATTTTCCCAATAGTAACTTCTGATGTGTAAGCTCCAAGTATATGACAGATATATCTGAATATATTTTGTTCCTTAAACTTAGAAGGAACTTGTAGTCATCTTTCAGAACCAACTACTGATTCATGGAAAACATTGCTAACTACTAACACTTAAAAGTACTACTCACTGGTCCTTCTGTCCGTATGGTGAAGTTAACTTCTCTACTCTATGATTTAGGCTGCCATCATGTATATAGACCTAAGCTTAAATTCTGAAAACATCTTGCTTCTTCCTATTCAAAACTCCCCTATAACTAAAGAACCTCTTTCTTTTTCATCCTTGATAGCTTGATGGACCTCCCATTTAATCAAATGTCTGTGAGATTTTCCAGTCCCTGTCATCACTGGAAAAGTTAACATATCAGACCATCTAACATAAGGTCAAAGAACATAGAATACTGTTACCTGACCCTGTAGTTTACTTAACCCAACTTCTTATGTATTTGTGATGACACATGCTTGCCTTTCCTAAATGTTACCCAGGGAACTCAACTTTCTGGTCTCACATAGTGCCGCAAGTTTCTATTAGAGCTGTAATTAGAAATTTTTTAATATGGAAGAAAAGCAGTTGAGTGAAGTGAGAGTATAACAGTGGTGGTAAAGAGGAGAGTCCATCCAAAGGACCAGTCATACTAAAGAAGGAAAACGGATTCTCCCCCCAGTAGTCTATGGCTATAGACTTGCCAGAAGAAATGGTGACCCAAAGAAGAGTTGCATGATATATCATTATAAGCCAGGGGTAGATCATTGAGCAAGGTATGAGAATGACCATTCCTTAGGGAGGAAACACATTTCTTCTCTCCTACTTCCATGGAAGGTTGGGAACCTGGAGCAAAACACTTCTTGCCCTACACTAATTACTTGTCTGCTTGATATGTGGGAAATGGATTAAATTTGTTTTATATTACTCTAGAAAGGAGAATGAAGATCAATTTCGGTACAGGGAGGAAACAGTTATAGAGAGATAGATTGGATCCTCAATATAAGAAAGAACATTTCAGAAATACGAGTTATTCAAAAAATGAATTAGGTTTTCATATGAAATAGTGAATTTCCTGCTACTGGAGGTATCAAAGTAGAAGCTAGATGAGTGTTTATCAAGAATGTTGTGGAAGGGACAGATATAATGGATGGGAGGTTGGACTAGGGGACTTTAAGATTCTTTACAATTATACATTTTGCAATTCAATGCAAATATTGTGTAAAATTTGATATGTAGGCCCAAGGTGAGATGAATTTAGGGTTATTTAGAATTAGTGCATATAAATACTGTACTTGATAAGCATGACATAAAGTAGGGTTTGAGTTCTTCCAACCATAGGGGCAATATCACTACTTAACCATGCAAGAGTGCAAAGAATAATTTTTCCTCAGTGGGTTGTTATATTTTCTTATTCAAATTACAATTTCTGAAGGTTTACAGAATAAAAAAAAGTTTAAAAGTTGTGCAAAATAGTTGATAAATATTTTTAGTCAGTGAGAACTTCTTTCATCCATATTCCAAGTGAAAAGTAAGCTGTGATATCCATTTACTAGTAACCTCTGAATGTACTAAGCCTCTCTCTATCTCATTTTTGCTTCTTCTGATTATGTACTTCTGGGTCTAAGTGTGTCTCCTTTTCATTCCCTGTGAGGTAATACTAGGAAGAGATTTGATTTTCAGCCCCAGTAGTTCATTTGTTTTCTGGGATATTGTGGTTACTCTGGCCAAAATAAAACATATTATTGAGAAGTATAGGGAATTAATAACCAGTCTTAAAACCAGAAAGACCTAGGTTCAAATCTTCTCTTTGATGATACTAGCTGTGTGATCCTGGAAAAATCACCAAACATCTTGGTCCTCTGAACAATGCGTTTAGCCTATAAGTATCACAGAAATTGTCAGCTTCCATTGGTAAAAGGAGTTTTCCTCACTCTAGAAATCCCTATGTATGTGAAATCATAGATCTTTATCCCCTAACTGGACTCAGTAAGTGGGAGGGAGGACAGGAATTTCTCTACCACCTGAATTATACTCTTAGGAATGGAAATTTGGTCTAAATGTACAAAAAGATACATAGCTAAAACTCTAAAACTATTTGATTGACAAGTGATAGTCAATTACAGGAATTCAACCTAAGGTAAATCTGACACTTCTATTCCCCAGACTTACTCTAAGTTAAACTTCCTCCTGGATAGATCCTCAAAATAAAGATATTTTAGTACCCTTGGATCTGTCTGTTACAATACAATGCTTCAATGTGTAGCAGATGGAGAATACACCCTGGGTTGGAACCTTATGGATATAGGTCTGTCATTCCATCTCTGCAAATCATATTTCACCACTTCATGTGGTGTACACCTGTGGATGGTAGGTAATGTGCTTTGCTGCTGAATAGGAGAATGCAGCCCAGTAAGAGTCTGTTTTGTTTTCTTAAAATGTGCCTTAAGACAATAATAGAAATGAAGCAGCTGAAGTAGCATAGAGAGCATGGGCAAGCAGAGGATTAGTTAACAAGACCTATTCCTGCCAATATTCCTATGTTTTATATTTTAGCTCCATGACACTCAGGAGTGGAAATGGGAGTTTGCCATTAAACATTGATTTTCTCAGTTTCTCAATTATACAGACACCTGTGCTAAATAACTTTGTGATGGTACACTGCAGAAAATTCAGTGTTTGGTGTTTCCCTTCATATGATTGGTATTTTACCTGGTGGGGGTTGCTCTGGGTATGAGGAAATCTAAGAAGAACAAATTACTGAAGGCGCTATGATTTGATCATGCCTGGGGGAAAAATGTTTTCAATTATTTCCATTTTAATCTGAATGCTTGGAGATCCCACCTTCCCTTGGGGACTTTTAAAAATAAGGCTGAATTATTAATATTTAATATCATATTATATCCACTGCCTTGTTTTAAGAATATTTGCCAAAATTCTAGTAAAAATGGGAAAAAAATTGTTTTTTTTTAAATAATTTAAGTTGTCTTAGGATCTAAGGAAAATGGATCAAAATAATGAAATGCACAATAACCAGCAAGATATGAAATGAACTTAAGCCCCAAATATACATTTCATAATTCTTCCACACACCACTGAAACTAAACTGCCTACCAATTTGCATTTGCTCACTGTTGAAAGGAAATGGAGGGGACAAGGGACAGAGTAAGTGGGAGAGTAATAACCTTTATGAAATAAAGACAAAGGAAAGGGAAGACAGGACTGAATTTGTTGAGATATGCATTCCTCTTAAATTTATGCTTGATGTTCATCTCAAGATAGAAACATACTAAGTAAATGGACACCAGCAGATTTGCAATTTTTGACACATTTGCTACTGGCATCAACTGTCTGACAGTAGCTCACTCTCTGAAAAAAAATAAAAGAACAGGTTAAATTTATTCAACCATTTGCTTTGTACAATGAATATTCTCAAAACAAATTGTACCAAACCTTGAGATTCTATCTTCACTGTATGCTAGATAATACTATTAACAGGAAAGGCATCCTGTTACCATTGCATGAATCAGAAAAGCCTAAGTTCGAGTCCCACTTCTGACACATACTAACAGTGCAACCCTAAGCAAGTTATTTAACAGTTGAGTGCTTTAGGGCTAGGCAACATGCTAAGACTATAAGTTGCAGAGAAAGTGGGAGTTTCTTTATTCTGAAGTTCCTTATATCAATGAAATCACAGGCTTAGTCCTTATATTAATATACGTACAATACCCTCATGGCACTGTGAAGTACAATTGACCTCTCATTTGTATAACTATTTTCCCACTAGTAAATCCTCAATGCATAGCAAAAATAATGAGCAGAATAGAAAAAAAAACTGGAATCTGCAATGGGAAGCCTCACCTAAGACACAAAAGAGGGAACAGTAGATTGGTAATACAAATACCCAGAAATGAAGGATAAGCTAGAAGAACAGAAGCAAAAACCAGTAATATTAATAGAAATTATACTCACTATGCAAACAAAACATCCTGATCTCAAAATCAGGAGGTATAAAGACAACCTAAGGATCATATGTCTCCTAGAAGTACATAACAGGACAAAAAAAAAAAACCTTAACACCATAATGAAGGAAATAATAAAAAAGAACTGTCCAGAACTTCTGAACATAGAAAATTACATTTCAATTGATAGAATTCACAGATTGAATCCAGAAAGTCATGAATATAAGGGTTATTAGAAAAGAGTTCCAGAAGAAGGTCAGATTTTAGCTGGAACTTGACAGGAAGTACTAGAAAGGGAGGTGATGAGATAATTCCAGGCATAGGGTACACAACCAGTGAAAATGCTTAGGGTTGGGAGATAGTGTCTTTTAAAAGGAATATAAAGGAGTCCCATGTCTCTGCACTACAGAGTATGTGGAGGGAAATATGGTAATAAAAGACTAGAAAGATAGGAATGAGCCATGTTATGAAGTGCTTTGAATGCCCCAAACAGAAGATTTTAGATTTGATCCTGGAGTATATAGGGACCTCCTAGACTTTATTGAATGGGGCAGGAAAGAGATAGGACACAGGGGAAGAACATAACCTGGTCAGACTTGCTGTTTAGAAAAATCAATTGACAGGGGCAACTAGGTGGCACAGTGGATAGAGCACCGGCCCTGAAGTCAGGAGGACCCAAGTTCAAATCTGGCCTCAGACCAAATAATTGACACTTACTAGCTGTGTGACCCTGGGCAAGTCACTTAACCCCAATTGCCTAAGAAAAAAAAAATCAATTGAAAGCTGAGTGGACTGATGACCTGGAGTGATACAAGACTTGAAGAATGGAAACCAATGGAAACTGTAATAGTCCAGGCATGAGTTAATGAGGGCTTGTACTAGTATACAGCAATGTCAGAACAGAGAAGTAGTGTATAGGGGAGATATTACATAGGGAATCATTTGGAAGTGTTAACTAATTTCTCACCTAGCTGCATTACTTTAAGAATCCTCTGATTTTTCCATAATGTTCCAGAAAACTCATTATTGGGAAAACCTCATTTCTCTGCAAGATTCCATCAGCCCCAATATTCCAGCTCCTCATAGTCCTCTGTCCCTTTGATTGGAGGATGGAGTCATGAATTTCCAAACCGCCTTCTAAAGAAGGAACTCAGCTTATAACATCTCCTTATTTCTTATTTGTCTGCACTATTTTGAGACTCTTTTGACTTTTGCACCATGATCCCAGGTCAGGTACTTTCCTAGATTTCCATGTGTACCTTCTCCCCAATACTTTTCAGTTTGTGTATTGTCTTTGCTCGTTAGACTGTAATCTCCTTGAAGAAAGGGATTCTCTCTCTCTCTCTCTCTCTCTCTCTCTCTCTCTCTCTCTCTCTCT
>NW_020941197.1:12475467-12685421 GCF_900497805.2 Vombatus ursinus
CTCTCTCTCTCTCTCTCTCTCTCTCTCTCTCTCTCTCTCTCTCTCTCACATTTGTATCCTTAGCATTTAGCTAATTGTCTGGCACATTGTAGGTCCTTAATATATGTTTATTGACCAACTAACTGATTAGATAAGGGAGAAGGCAAGAGAAAGTAAGGAGTTCGGGATAATACAGTCTTAGAGGGCCAGTTAGGTGGTACAGTGAATAGAATGTCAGGTCAGGAGTCAAGAAGACTCCTCTTCCTGAGGTCAAAACTGGTCTCAAACACTGTATGATCCTGTGCAAGTCACTTAACCCTGTTTCTTTCAGTTTCTTCATCTGTAGAATGAACCAAAAAAGAAAATGGCAAACAATTCCAAAATTTTTGCCAAGAAAACCCCAAATAGGATCACAAACCGTCACACATGACTGAAATACAGGAACATAGTCTTAGAAATAGCACTTTTAGCCAGCTGTTCAGGGTTTCCCAAATAACTTACAAGGATCCAATCTTCTCAAAGCAGCACCAAATGTTTCTCACCAATGTGTTAGTGAGATTCACTGTACCTAGAATATAATTGATCATAAACTGTGAAGGCCAGCTAGGTTGGAGCCTGTGTTGGGGAGAGGAAAGGAAAAGTGGACTGGCCTTAGAACAATCCTGCTCTTCCTGCCACTTAAGCCTCCTTGACTGTCCAAAAATCCTCCTACCCATCTGATTGCCCTGTCTCAGGCTCCTTTTCTTGATCTTCATCTAGTTTGTGCCCAATAAACATAATTATTGATTAAAGCTCTCCCCTGGTCCTTACTCTTTCATCCTCTGTTCTATTTCTTCTGGTTATCCCATCAGCTTACATGCATTCAATAATCGTCCCTAGGTTGATGATTGTCAGATCTGTTAATCCATCCCTAACCTCTCTCCTGACTTCCATTTTCACGTCTCCCACTGCCTATTGTACATCTTGAACTGGATGTGTTGTAGACATCTTAAGATGAACATGTCAAAAATGGATTAGCTTCCACCTCACTTATTTTCCTATTACTATGGAGAGTTCCACCATGGTCCAAGTTATCCACTCCATCCACTGAGCCACTTAGCTGCCCCATTTATATTAATATAATTCTGCTATTTCTTAACCCTTACAGAATCTCTGTCTCTTTTTCTCAGTAATTGGTGATGGAAGTTTGGGCCTTATCAATGCCTCTCATCTTGGTCTTTATTATAATACCTCAGCATAACCCCTGGACAAGGCAAGGAAACTATGTCCTCTTCCACTCCCACATATCGCCCCCAAAATTTAGCAGTGTTCCTTATCAGTGCACCAAAGCTAATTCCGATGTGAGGGAGACTAGTAACTGCATGTGTTATGTGAAAAATAAGACAGTCAAGAAACTGAAAGTAACTTTCATGAGAGATTTGCATGATTGTATATGTTTATTGAAAGGTAAAAAGAAACGGGTGGAAAGTAGATGTGTTGCATTCTATTCCTGCTTATGTTTCAGTGGCAAACCCATTCAGTCCCAAGCCTCACCTTCCTTCAGATCTACTGAGGATTCCATTAATCAAAGGTGTATGTTGACAAGAAAGAAACACTGTCCTTAGTGGAGAGGTCTCAGAACACCAAGGAGGCCTGGATGGAACAATAAGGACAGCTATGACATTTTCTGAGATAGAGCACATTAGAAACTTATCTCTTTGCAGCCATTGTGTGAAATTTCAGAGAATTTTCCCCTCTCTGGTGAGGGCTATAGGAACTGAAAGAGACTTATTCCTGGGACACAGAAACCTTATCAAAAGAGTGAAACTTAAGCTATAAAACAAACAAAAAACAAACTTTAAGATGTATACTGTAGAATTTTGTGGTTATAACTTTCCTTGTCTTCTGCATTGTACTAATATACAGAATCATAGAACAATAGATTTATAGCTGTAAGGAAATGTATAAGCCATTGAATCTAGTATCCTCACTTTAAACATGTAAAAACTGAGGCTGAGAGGTTGTGATTTGCTTAGTGTCACACAGCTAACAAGTGTGTGAGATAGGTTTTGAACCTGATTTCTCCTGACTTCACTTCCAGTGCCCATTCCAATATGAATGGCAGGTGGCCCAGTGAACAATGGATATAAAGAAGCTGTGAATTATTATTAATTATAACTTGTCTATGATCTTTTTCAAACACTTTTGACAAAGCTGCCTTTGGATAGTGTCTTTAATGTACTGCTTTTTCATATAGAGTATTTTAGGATAAAAAAGGGAGGCTAAAACTCAAAAATGAAAAATCACATAGGGGAAGGGTAATAGGTAATTAAATAAAGACTGGACTGTCACTTTCATAACAGAAATATCTTGCTTTATTTACCTAAATGCCTAAAAAGTTTGTCACTGGGTATCAAGAAACACTGATTTAGACCATTAAAAATGGTTGATGAAAACACTGAAGAGCCATACAGGAATACATTAAAGATGCTAAAATGGTCAAGAAAGCAGGAGATAAAGACAAATCAGGATATCCAAAGGCAGCTTTGTCAAAGGTGTTTGAAAAAAAAACAGCAGCAGTAGCAGTGATCTGACAAGAAGTCTTCAGCCACTAGTTCATGACTGCTTGGATAAAAATTAGAACTCATAGAAATAGAGTTTCAGTTACAAATATTGCCCTTCAGTGTCATCTAGAAGTAAAGAGTGCAGAAGCCTGGCAGAATTGCCTGACATTCTTTGCTGCCCTCTCTAGTTAGAGAGAGAAAAACAGAAAAGAAAAAGGTTTTATAGATAGTGGTATGATAAGAATTCTTAATCTCAGGTCTGTAAATCCTCTAAAGGGATTGTAGATAGATTTCCAAGGGATCTGTCAATATGGAAATGTACATTGTTGTTATACATATAATTGAGATACACACACACATATGCCTATGCCTACATTTCTTTATTTTCACCAATCCCTAGATCAGATGTAGTATTTCTTTTAATTATAAATAGAAGAAACAAACATTATTAGAAGAAAGGGTCCATATGTCTTAAGCAATTGCCAAAGAGTTCCACAATTTTTTTTGAAGTGGTAGGGAGAACCACTGCTATAAGAGAAGAAATACTAAAATTTATTTGGATGAACCAAAATCCTGACTAGTAAAGAATTAGCTAGGCTAGTTTGACTTGTCCAGAGAGTTAACCTAAGATATTTTGCTGTTAGCTCTGTTTGCTACAATCTGATTGGATGATATGATCTATTGCATGAATGGATTTCTGGGTTTATATTGCCCAGAAAAAGTGAGACTGAAGAAATCTTCATCTTAAAGTGAGTTGCTCTCTCAATTTAGTTTAACACTTTTCCCCAAACCCTCTAAAAGATGACTAATTTAAAAGGAGATTGTAAATACTTCATAAATTTGAGAATGGAAGGTGATTTCATCATCTTGAGAATAGTATGAATCAGTTGATAAGCAGTTAGTATAGAAATAGCTTTCTTTGATATAGATGTTCTGAATGTATCAATGACACTCAGATTGTAGTACAGAAATAAGAATTATCTTATACACTTGAGTTTCCCTCCTTCATCTGCTTCCTTGCTTAGTTTTTGTAAGCATGTGTTCATTCACTCCCATAGATCTGAATATGTTGGTGGGAGAGTGTGAGTAAGGTTTTTGTATGGAACTGGTTATATTTATTTCTTCTGCATTTACCTTAATATGAGTAACTGCCTTGTTCTTATTTATCTTCTGTCATTGCTAAATAAATGCTTGCATTTAGGATATAAAATTGTCATCTTTATCAATTGTATCACAATGTATAGAACACTGGACCTTGAGTCTGGAAGACCTGAGTTCAAATATCACATCAGATACTTACTAGTTGTGTGAACTTGAGCAAGTTATGTAATCTCTGCCTGCCTTAGTTTCCTCATCTGTAAAATGGAGGGAGGGAGATGATATCACTTATTTCGCAGGGTTGATTTGAGGACAAAAATGAAATGTTTGTAAAGTGCTTTGCAAATTTTAAAATATAGAAATCTAGCTATTATTATTTATCATTGCCATTGTGAGTAAGTGATTTTATAAATGCAAGTGGTCTAGTAGAGACTCAAGAGCTAAGGTGAAGAATAGCGAGGATGTATTGCCAAAAATATGGTTACACTAAAACTATGAGTGAGTTTAGGTATAATTGTCTGGTGATAGTTCTTTTCTGGGAACCTAAGATTATCAAATTTAGGGTAAACTTGAGTGAGTGAGCCATCCCACGGACTGAATAGGCATCCATACATTCTGTGCAACAGATGTATGGCCCCCAGATTATAGTTACAACCTAAAAGAGAAATAAAATATATACTAAAGACATGTAGAAATGGAAGGCAAACATTTATTCATCAAATGAATTTAAATGAGTAGCTTGAATATTGCACTGTTGTTGAAAAAGTATCTTAAAAATGCAGAGAAAAGCCTCATGTATTGGGAAAATCCTCTATGGAGGATTGCTGGAAAGATACAGAGGAGAATCAAACAGAATATAAAGACATAGAATGGTTGCTATCTGCATTTTTGGACCAGTGTCCATACTGATGAGCTCACAAATTGGTGGAAGTGTTGAAATATTCTCCCTGGCACTTAAGTTGTTCTCTGGTAAGGAACATACCTACTTAGCTAGGCATAGTAACCGAAGACATAAGAAAAAAAGAAAAAATGGAAAAAAAACACTTGTTTCTCATCTTACCCACCCAACTTTCATATCATCCTAAATTTAAATCTGGAAGTGACTTTAGAGATCACCTAATTCAAACTCCTGAATTTGTGTAAGAAGAAATTGAAAATCAGATAGGTTAAATTACTTTCTCAAAATCATATAGGTAGGAAATGATAGATCTGGGCTTTGAACCCAGATTCTCTGACTTCTAGTCCAGTAGGCCTTCTGTTATACAATACTGCTTCCAACCATAATCCATTGAAGGGATATCTATATAAAGCATTTATGTTTGTTGCAAAGTGGACCCCAGCTGCAAATGCATCTTATCTCTATCTCTGGGATGTAATACCCCTGAATCTCAACGTAAATTGTAGTACACTAAAATGATGTCCTTGTGACTTAATGGTCACCTTTCTCCCTAATCATATCTCTTACTCCCTGAGGAACCTGGGGAGAATAAAAACCATTAAGTTGCTGCAACAACCCTATGAAGTAAATGGATGATTAGTCTCAGATAGGGGGAAAGTGAGTTGTGAAAGGTTAAATGACTTCTCCTCTGTTATTCAGAGGGAAAGGAAGGAAAACAGAACAATTCTTTGGTCTTTGTTATCCCAACTTCCAAAAGCTTGAAAAATAACTTAAGTGGAAGTGAAGGAGTGTCCAATAAACAGAACTTTCTGAATGAGGACAAAGGAAAATTTAACTAATATTCCATCACACTGTCAGAAACCTACTATAATAATAAGAATTTGAAGAATGAAGAGGAAAAGCAACTTACTGTGGCTTAATGTTTATTATTTATTGTTGTTGTTGAGTCATTTTCTCAGAGTTGTGTCTGACTATTCATGACCTCATTTGGAGTTTTCCTGGGAATACTGCAGTGGTTTGTCATTTCCTTTTCCAGCTTATTTTACTGATGAAGAAACTGAGGCAAACAGGGTAAAGTGACTTGCCTAGTGTTATACAACTAGTAAGTGTCTGAGACCCCATTTGACTCCAGATCTGGCACTCTATCTACTGTGCCACCTAGTTGCCCATTTATACCTATTATAGGCAAATTAAATGTTATCTAGCTTTCCTTCCAGACTTTCCTCATCCCTACCCCTTTTTATGTTGTAAAATAAAAAAAAAAATAGGTCTGTGTGCTTCCTGGGATATCTTACTGTGGAGGAGGAGTTAAAAAGAAATCTTCCAGTTGCTTTGAGAAGCAAGAAGAAAATGACTTTATTAGAACAAGAAGGGACAATAAATTGATTATTATCAGTATGTGAATGATGTCTCCTGATTTCCAGCTGATCAGCAGGTATAAAGGTCAAGGATTCTCTGAAAATATAATACTATATATTTAATAAATTGAAGTTTATGATTCATACTTTAATTCCTCATGATTAGAAACATTAACCTCCAGTAGACACAAAGACTTTTTATCTACAATTCTGCTTCATCAGACTAATAATGATGTAACTCCTAGGGGCAGCTAGGTGGTGCTATGGATAGAGCACCAACCCTGGAATCAGGAGGACTTGAGTTCAAATTTGGTCTCAGACACATAACAATTACTAGCTGTGTGACTCTGAGCAAGTCACTTAGCCCCAATTGCCTTGCCAAAAAAAATTATGTAAGTCCTAAAGAAGTCATATTTTGTAGATAGATTAAACATGTCTATCATTTACATCAGTACTGGGGTTTTCATCAACCTTTCTACACTTGTCACTGAATTCATTTATTACTATTAGGCAGTTGATGATGGTGAAAATCAGAAGTGTACTACTAATCCTCTGATTTTTCTTTTCCAGCTTGGTTTAGCATCCTGCTTCTCAGCAGACCACTTTTTAAATAGTGCCATGTTCCTTTCATACCTTCTTTAAGGAAGCCTAGGCTGATCTTTGCAATGATTGTAGTACTCTGTAAGAAGTATGATTCCATTAGGTTAAGTTCTCCTACCCTTGCTCCAAACCTGTAAACATTCCAAACAATGGTTTTTAAAGCAGTCTAATCTAACAAGCATCAATGGAGTTTCTACCCCAATCAAGGTACTGTGTCAAACATGGAAACTACAAAGGCAAAATATAAATCAGTTCTTGCTTTAAAGAAGCTTGTTTTCTACTTGGGGGATAAGAGGGATATCAAACAAATTGTGGTAATTTGAGGAATAAAGATAGATCACTAATGTGTAGAAGTTTCCCATAGGATAAAGGTGTTTTACAACATACATTTCTAGACTTGTTTTACATTCCTTTCTTTTTGCATAAGAATTTAGTTAAATAGTGTGAAGGCAGCATACTATCTTCCACTTAGAGCTGGAAGGGACCTAAGAAGACACTAGCCTAATAATCTCATTTCACAAATAAGACTGAGGGAAGATAAGTACCATAAATCACAGAGGCAGAATCTAAGGTGCAAAGTGTTGAACTAAATAGATTACTGTCATTGGAGTTAGGAGGAAAGAACATAATTCTTAGATACTTCCTAGCTGTGTGACCTTGAATAATTTACTTAACACCTCTCATTCTGTTTTCTCATCTCTAAAATGAAGTTAATAATGGCACCTATGTAAAAGTGTCAGTATGAGGATCAGCTAATATATGTAAAGAGCTTTGCTAACTTTAAAGAACTATATAAGGATTATTATTATTACTATTTAAACTCATATTCTCTGACTCTAGGGAAAGTGTTCTTTCCAATGTACCACATCCTCCCATGTGTGGAAATCAATCTCTTGTCACTTCTACATTTTTGAATCTCTAGCTTCATTCAAAAGATGCCACCTCCTACATAAGACTTTTTCTCATCCTTTATGGTATGTTCTCCTTTCTGAAAATACTTTGTACTTTGTGTTTAAGAGGTTACAAGACATGGTGGCTAGAGTTAACCTTGGAAAATTTGAATTTAAGCCCTGCTTCTGATAAATACTAAAATTATGACTAGGGACAAGTTACTTAAACTCTTGGTGTCCCAAGTAATTCTCTAAGAATATAAATTGAAGTGAACTTACTGATTGAGGAGGAGAGAGCTTCTAGCCAGGGTAATTGCCCATGCTGAAAAAATTTGAAGTGCAGGTCTTAACAATACTCACCTTCCTCCAAAATATATTGCATAATTTATCTCTGTGTGTATTGTAAAATCCACAGAGCCTAGCCCATAGTAGGCTCTCAACAAATATTTGATGGATTGAATTGTGTTGCCCCCAAAGTGTTCCCTTGGTGGTCAGCCTTCCAGTTATCAATTTCACAAACAGGTAGGTTGATCCTTGGATGACAGCCCACTGCTGAATCCATACTCAGAGCTTTTCTAATTTGTTAGGATCTGTGAGCATTCAAATTCCAATGATATTGTCTTCAGTACTCAGGACTTCTATGACATGGACAGGCATGAGAGTATTATTTAGTAAAGATTCAGTTCCATAATATTCAGAGAGACTTAGAGGTGGGGGTTGAAGAAAAAAGGAAGGAAAAAAATTATTTAAGGAAATACTGAGCCATAGAGACACAGGAAAATGCTCATTTTACTTGAGGGACTAGACAAGGTTCTCACAACAAAAAGGAAGCAGCTAATAGAAGTAAGTTAAGGGAGAGGCAGGCAGGTTTTACAATATTGTTAGTCGATAGAAAGACAAATGTCCCTGTGTCTTTTTAGCAAACAATTGCATACATTTTGATATATATGACTTTGAGCTTACAAGAATGTAATTTCAATGAAGTATTCACTTGAAAATGCAGTTTTTACATGTAATTCATAATTAACTATATTAGCTGCAAGGCCTCTATGTATTGAGGATCAAGAAAACATGATTCCTAATCTGACCTCAGATACTTACAAGCTGTGTAACCTTTTCTCAGCTGCAAAATAGGGACAATAATAGTAGTTGCCTCCCACGATTTTTGAGAATAAAATGAGATATTTGTAAGATGCTATATAAGCTTTATAATATATAAATTCTAGTTGTGTTATTGTCATTGTTATAGAAGATTTACACTAAGCAGTGTAGTGAACTATAAACCTGAGACATAAAATGTTTACATAATCTTATACAAGTCCATTTGCTACAAATATAAACTATTTGAATCATTCTTAAGACCCAGAAGATGGAATCTTTGATCAGCTCACTGTGATTTCCCAAGTGAAGGAGGACCAGATATCAGGGATTATTGAACAAATAGTACCTTCTAATCCTTGGAGACTTTCACCTAGGTAAACATAGATAGCAGTAGATCCTTTATTTCTTTTGGGCCCACTGAATTACCTGCACTCCTTGCATTCCAACTCTTATCTGTAAAGATAAAAAAAGAAAAAAAAACTCATATCAGTAAAATATAGATATGCCTGGTTCAGGTTTGGTTTCAACTCCTTTATTGCTTAAACCTAATATTAAGGACCTGAATAATCCACCTTGACTTCGTTCAGTTGTCCAAATTTTGGGAGCTCCCATTTGTAGCAGGTAAGGTTGACTCTTCCAATTTCCTCTTTCTTTCATGAAGTGGCCAGTTTACTATTAAATTCTTCATGAAATTTCTAATTTCAAGAGGTCCAAAAACAAAACCTTTCAAGTTCTTTCTATTAAAGCCTGTTTTCAGACCTCCTGCTGGTTATGATTTCTCTAGATGACATTTGATTGATTATTCTCAGTTTGTCTTTTTTCATAGACCTCTTAATGTAACTAGCTGAGTTCCCCAATCATCCACTTGATGCTAATTTTAAAATAAGTTACTAATCTCTTATTTTTATTTGTCTGAATTTCTCCTATACTCTTCATTCCTCCCCTCCAAGAAAGTCAGAACTTAGAACACATATTAAAAAAAAAGAAAGGGAAAAAAGAAAGCCCATCAATAAACTGAAAAAAAAAAATCTGACATTACATGCCATATTCTAATCCTGTAGACTTCCCTCCTCCCTAAATATTATGGAATCAGGAAGTATACTTTTTTATATCTTTTCTTTGGAAACATTCTTTTGAGACATTCAGTTTTTGTTGTTGTGTGGTGTTTGTCATCCTTTCAATTTACATTCTCATAGTCCCTGCCTATATTATTTGTATCTACTCACTTAGTTCTGTTCAGGTCATAAAGGTTTTTCAAGCTTCTGAAGAAATTGAGGGCATTAGAACAACAAGTGGTTAATTATGGGAACTGAATGAACTACACTGACACCATCTTGTGACTCAATTCTGGAGCTAGATCCACTCCCTTTTGATCCAATTATGGGTCCACTCAAACTTTTATCTTGTGAGAAAAGTTTGTTCAATTGTAGAAACTGGAAGAAAATCTTGTTGTATCTTTTGAACCTAACCCTGAATGGCTAGGAAACTGGACCACCTCTCTCTGATGCTTAGGGACTCTCAACCAAGGACCTAGGACATGTTGACTAGAAGCTCAGTCACATCCAAAGATTGATGCCAAGAGTTTTCTCAAAATTTTACACTTCAAGCAACCTATATATCTTATCTGAAAACTGGCCCATTCTGTTTAATCAGTTATTTTTCCATGTTCAAAGGAACAATCAAAGGATTGTTTACAGACAATTGGAGGAGTGGGACATCTCTTTTTTTTTCTGAATTCAGGGAACTGCACAATTACACTTGTATGCTCTCTCCTGAACTCAGAAAGTCCCTAAACTTTCATTCAATTAGAAATCAGATTACCTAATGTTGTATTGTTCTCTTTTAATTAATTGTTCTTATTTGATTTTTTTTTATCCATAAAAGTCCCTGTATTCACAATCCAGACCTAAGTTGAAGAAAGTGTCTGGTCCTGGTTTGTTGGGCAATTGCCATGCATTGCTTAGTAAATTGATATGCTTAGAAGACTGAATCTTTGTTTTCCTCAGTCATTTCATTTTTACATGCCACAAATATTTGTATTAATAGTAGTCATTTCTTACAACAAAGTTATATACTATTACATTCACAATTTGTTTAAATGTGCTCTGTTCATGGGACATTTATATTTCTTTCTTGCCACAACAAAGTGCTGCTACAAATATTTGGGTGTTTATGGGAAATTTCTCCTCATGTCTAGGAATAGAATCACTAGATTAAAGGTATGGGCATTTTAGTCCATTCATTTGCATAATTCCAAATTGATTTCCAAAATAGTCACACTATTTATAGCTCTACTAACAATGCACTAGGGTGACTATCTTCCCACAAATTCTCCAACATTAATCATTCCCATCTCTTGTCATCCTTGTCAATTTTCAGGTTCTGTTGTGAAACCTTAGGTTTGCTTTGATTTGAATTTCTCTTATAATTAGTGAGTTGGAGAATTTTTTCATATGGATATTTATAGTTTACAACTTTCCTTTTGAGAACTATTTATCCATACTGGGGAATTACTTTTGATATTATGCTTTTATTAGTTGCATGTATTTCTTGGATACCAAACTATTTATAGGAAAATTTAAAACATTTTTTCCTATTTTCCTGTCTTCCTTCTTGTCCTAAATTATTTCTGCAAAAGCTCATCAACTTCATATTATTAGTTTTCTATTTTGTTTTTATAATCATTTCTATCCATTATTTACTTAAGAATATATTTCTTGCCAATATTTGTGACAGTTATATGACCTGTTTGTCTTCCAATTTTAATGGTATAACCTTTAAAAATATTTATTGAAATATTTTGTTTTTACATTGCCAAATTTCTCCAAGTATAATACTCCTTACCCCTTCATAGAGTCATAATATAACAAAAAAAAGTTTTAAAGAGATAAGGAAAAATAGGAAGAATAAAAATAACAGAAAAAAATAAATATTTAAAAATGTATGAAAATATCTGCAGTGTAGGTAGTAAATTCTCATTTCCTTTCTTTGGGACTACCTTTGTTCTTTGTAATTCTACAAGACAAACTTCTGTTAATTTTGTGGTTGTTCTTTCCATTTATGTCATTGGAATCATTGTGTATGTTGTTTTCTTGGTTCTACTTACTTTGCCCAGTATAAGATTTTGTAATAGTTCCATGTTTCTCTGTATTCATCATTTTTGGTGTTTCTTACAGAAGAGTAATATTCCATTACATTCATGTTCCACATTCTTAAGTCATTCTTCAATTGATGGGAATCTACATTGTTTCCAGATTATAGCTAACACAAAAAAGCACTACTATAAATATTTTGAGTGTATAATGACTTTTTTTCTTATCAAGGACCTCTGTATGGGATATATGCCTAGATGTATTAATTTCCTTTGGGCAGAAATCTTTCAAGTTCATGTAATCCAAATGATATATTTTATCTTTAGTTGTAACTTCTGTTCCTTATTTGGTTAAAAATACATTTCATGCTTTAACTGAGAAAGGTATATGATCTGCTTCACATCTCATATTTTAATGTTATGGCCTTTAATTTTCAGGTCATGTATCCATTTTGAATTCATTATGCCACATTGTATAAGAGGTTGATCTGAGCCTCATTTCTTCCAGAATAGTTTTTAGCTTTTCCCACATTTCTTACCCTTGATTCCTAGAAGACTTTTTTCTTTACTTGACATAGGTTTTCAATCTGTTATTTAACTCCATGAAGTCTACTGCCTCCACTTACTTATTAAGCTCACTTCCATTTCTAGACTGAGAGTAAATGGCTCTTTAATCTCTCAAGTTAATTCTTTCTACAGGAGTTCTCTGAATGAACAATGTAAAATGACTTCTATGGTTGCTTCAGGAGAGGATGAATTTTGTGTATTTCTAGGCAATTCCTATTGTGAAGTGTGTATGGAGGGCTCTAGGAATATACATATGTGTGTATGTACATATATATATATATATATATGAAATCAGAGGTGATAAGTATTTATATAATAAAATAATTACAAAATTAATGAGTCAATGTGTGGTATGCTGATTTATCAGTGAAGATTTAGAATAATGAGTTTACTACCCTCAGCTTTTCATCAAATTGAGAAAAAAATTCACAGCAAGTTTCTCTGATAAAAGTTTAAGTTTCTCCACTATACAGGGAATTGAGGCAAATTTATAAAAGTGCCTTTGCTCAGTTGATCAATGGTGAAAGGATATGAATGAGCAGTTTTCAGCTTTTAAAGCTATCAATAGTCATAAAAATGTTCTAAATCACTACTGATAAGAGAAATACAAATTAAAACTTGCTGTGATTTTTTTCTCAATTTCCTGTTTTCTTTCTTTTTTACTGCACTAATTTTGTTTGTGCCAAAGGTTTTTAATTTGATGAAATCAAAATTATTTATTTTTCATCCTTTGAATCTTTCTGTTTGTTTAGTCATAAACTCTTAACCTTATCCATAGATATGAAAGGTACATTTTCCCATGCTCCCTTAAATTCCTTATATTATGTTTTGATTGTTATGTTTTGATGACAGAAATGCAAATTAAAACAACTCTGAGGTACCACTTCACACCTATCAGATTGGCTGACATGATAAAAAAGAAAAATGACAAATGCTGGAGGGGATGTTGAAAAATTGAGACAGTAATGTATTGCTGGTAGAGTTGTGAATTAGTCTGAGTAATCTGGAGAAAGGTTTACAACTACGCCCAAAGAGCAACAAAACTGTGACTACCCTTTGATCCAGCTAGATCTGCATCTCAAAGAGATAAAAGATAAAGAAAAGGGACCTATTTGTAACTGCTCTTTTGTGGTAGAAAAGAATTGAAAATTGAGGGGATGCCCATCAATTGGGGAATGGCTGAATGAATTATGGTATATGACTATGATGGAATACTATTGTGCTATAAAAAGTGATAAGCTGTATGGTTATAGAAAAAGGGAATACTTACATGGGAAGACTTACATGAACTGATGCTGAGTGAAGTGAGCAGAACCAGGAAAACATTATGCACAGTAATAACAATATTGTAAGGATGATCAACTTTGAAAGACTTAACTACTCTGATCAAGACAACTGCAAAGAACCCAAGATGAAAAATCTATTCACTTCCATAGAGAACTAACAAACTCAGAATATAGATTGAAGTGTACTTTTTTTAAACTTTATTTTTCTTGTTTTCTTGTTTTGTCTGTGCTTTCTTTTGCAATGTGGCTAATATGAAAATGTTTTGCATGACTTCACATGTGTAATAGATATCAAATTGCTTGCCTTTTCAAAGAAAGAGTAGTGCAGGAGGGACAAAATAATTTTAAACTCATTTTTTAAATAAATGTTTAAAAATTGTTTATATGTAATTGGGAATTATTTAATGAAATATCTATCAACATGCCTATATAGAGAAAAGCTAGTCATCATTCTCCCAAAATACACATTCCAAGTAAAATTGAAAATGTTGCTTATTAATTAAGGACTAACATTACAAAGATGAAGATAACACCCTTGCCATCTTGGAGTTTAAAATTTTTGAGATATACCAACAACTCTAATACAGAGTAAGTTATGATGAGTGAGCAGTCTGGTTACAAAGAGTTCATGAAAAAAAAATAATTGGAAGAGAACTTAGAAATCTGGGGATCAAGAAAGAGGTGGCACCTGAGCTAATCCTAAAGGGAAAAGGTGGCTTTGGAAAGGGTTAAAATGAAGAAAGTACATTCCAGGCATAGAGCACAGACTGCATAAATGTAGAGAAGCAGAAGATATAGGAGTTTGGAGACTAGCTCCTAGTCCTATCTGACTAGAATGCAATTATATATCACTTGTTATGAAATCTAGAGTTAATAGAAACTATACATAATTTCAAATAAAATATGGAATGAAATAATCCCACTAATGAAACTATATAAAAAGCAGTAAAAATTATGAGACAAAGTATGATGTGATAAATAAAGAGCTGGTCTGGATTCACGATGACCTAGGTTTCAAAGCCTTCCTTTGACATATACAGGTTTTGTAACTTTCGGCAAGTCACTTAACCTCTTAGTGTTCTAAGTTACTCTCTAAGTTTATAAATTGCAGAGAAGATTCAGGCCTGCCTTGGTAGAGGAAATTTCTTAGCCTTGGATTTCCCTATGTTAATGAACTCACAAATTCAATCCTTGGTCTAAAAGTTATTATTATGATTAATATAAAAACATTTGCTGATTTATGACTTATTATTTAGTATTATTTGGTTTATCTTTCAATAAAATAGCTTAAGAAATTAATATTCTTAGATAACTACATAAGTCAATTTAATAAATTAATTATTAAAACAATTATTATTTATAAGTTTGCCTGATTTCCAGAACATACACAGGGTTAAAAAAATTACAATTACTCACACTGTTCTTCTTTAAAAAAAAGTTTTAGTGAAAGCAAAACTATTTTTGTATCATTAAAAATAAAATGATATATATTAATTATTTCACCTTTCCTTTATGTCTATTTTGTGTGTGTTTCATAATGCAACATTAGTACAGTAATATATACATGTAATTTATAGATGAAAGCAAGGCTTTTTTTTTGTTTTTAACTGAAAGAGGTACACTATCAAAATAGTTTTGAGAGCATTGCGCCAGGTCACTGAGAGGTTAAATTACTTCCCATGGACACATGACTGCCATGTGTCAAGAGGAGCCCTGCTAAGTCAAATTATCTCTCAACAGTTTCTTACATTGATCTAAATTATGCTTACTTTCTGATTATGACCTCTACTTCTAGTTTCTACCTTCTGCCAAAGACAAAAAGCAAAAAATAAAAGAGGTGATTCCAAATTTGAAATTATTATTTCCAAGGTTTATAAAATAGTGAATGAGATATATCGTCTATGTGACCCAGTGGAGAGATTGCTATAATTGGAGTGAGGAAGATCTAAGTTTAAATCCTGACTCCAACACTCATTGGTTTTGCAACTTTGGGCAAATCATTAAATCTTTCTTATACTAAACTTCTTCACCTTTAAAATGGAAATAATTATATAAATTATCTTCATATCAGGACCCTCCCCATTTTCCTTGAGGGGGCCTGTGTCTGACTCAGGATTTCTCTCTCCCCCACCCACCTCTTAATAAATGTTTTGGGTCTAATGATAAAGCTGAGTTCTTCAACAATGAGAACTTGCCCAGATCAGGAAATCTGCATTTTTTTTTAACTTAAATAAACTTAAATATAAAATAAGAAAAGAAAAAAAGTCATGTACACAGCAGAACATAGGAGAGGATTCAACATATATAACAATAACTTCATTTCAAGAAAGCCTATACATTAAATACTGTGTTATGTTGAAAGTCATCCACCTTTTCTTTTCTTCCTTGTAGATTTTCTTTTGTTCTCTGCTGTAAACTTTTACATACATTCGTGCATATATAAACATACCCTTTCCCTAAGACATTCTACTCCTAATCTTTGTTTTTATGTTTGTGCATATTTCTTTTATTCCTCCCTCTCCTAACTCCTCTACTTTACTTCTATCTGGTACCTTACCTTCCTATTATTTAACCTACCCCCACTCCAGCAATCCCTCCCTTATCCTCCCATTCCCCTAAATCTAAACCCCCTTCTATATTCCCCTTTTAACCTATTTCTTCACCTTCTTATCTAAAAATCCACCCTTTATCCACTCCCCCCTCCCTATCCCCTTAGCATTTTATTTCTTTCTAAACTGAGAAGACTTATACTCTTCTAAGTGTATATGTATTTTCCTATCAACCCCATTCCCAATGAAAGTAGGTTTCCAGAACTAACAGCCTCGCTCCCCCATCTAATTCTTCTATATTGGTTCTTCCTCTTGTACCTCATTGGTGAAAGATAATTACTCTTTTGAGGCTGATCTTGAAAGGTTTTACTTTTGAAGTTATATCACACTTAGGTGTGCCCCAATCTTTTCTATGATACCTAATTAATAGTAATAATCTTAGAGATAGGTTTTATGTTTTCCATATATAAAAAGTTGACATTCTATCATTATTTAGTTCCTTGTAATTGGTCATTGGTATGTACCTTATATTTCTCTTGGCTCTTGTATATAAAATCTTCTGTTGAGTTCAGGGTTTTTGTTTGTTTTGTTTTGTTTTGTTTTTAACAAAGTTCTGAAAGTCTGACTATTGAGCAAATGTCTATTTTTTTTCATTCAGAATTATGCTTAGCTTTGCTGGGTAAGATATGTTTGGCCAGAAGCTCAGTTCTTTTGCTTTTCTATATATAGTGCTGCAAGACCTGCTATCCTTTAGTGTTTCCATTACTACATCTTGTGTAATTCTAATTGTAGTACCACCAAATGTAATTTTTTTTTTCTTGTTGCTCCTAATATTTTGTCTTTGATCTGGGGGTTTTGAAATTTGACTATAATATTCCTGTGAGTTTTCCTTGTAGGATCTCTTTCAGGTGGTGATTGGTGGATTTTTTGCCCTCCTGTTCTAATGCTTCAGGACAATTTTCTTTAATTATTTCTTTAATTATTTCTTGTATTGTTGTATCAAGATTATTTCTTTTATCAGAACTTTCAGGTAATCCAATTATTCTTATGTTTTCTCTTCTTGATCTGTTTTCTAGATCCATTGTTTTTCTTATGAGATGTTTCATATTCTCTTCTATTTTTTTCATTATATATATGTATGTATGTGTGTGCGTATGTATGTGTGTGTGTGTATATATGTATATAATTTATTCATCTCTTATAACTTTGCTGGCTTACCCTTGCCCAATTCTGATTTTCAAGGAGTCATTTTATTTCTTAAGTTTCTAGATCTCCTTTTCCAATTGGTCCTTTCTTTTCATAATTTTCTTGTTTTTGTTGGATTAGTTTTAGTTTTAGTTTTTCTTCAGTGTCTCTCATTTGATTTTTAAAGTCTTTTTTAAGTTCTTCAATGAATTCTTTTTGGCCAGGTGAACATTTGACATTATTTTTTGGGGCAGAGGAGGATTTCTTTGCTTCAGTATCCTCCTGTGAAGATGAACCCAATTCTCTCTATTCCAATAGTAGCTCTCTATGGTTGGATTATTTCTTATTTGCCTTTGCATTTTTTTGGTAATAATTTCATTTTTATAATCACCTCTAGTCCTGGGGTATGGGGAATGGCCCTTCTGGCCTCTGATCTTCTTCAGTTTTCCCTTCTGACCTTGAACTTGAACCAAGGCTTCTAGTCTCCTGTAAGTGCCCACAGCCAGTGATGTCCCATTCACCTCTTTCTGTCCTCACTGGGCCTGTGCTGGTTCCTTCTCACTCCTACCACATCTCCACAGTACAGCTGAATTTAATGGGTAGAGGTTCCCAAAGTCTTCCCCAGGTCCAATGCCACACTCCCCTCACTGCATGGCGTAAAAGTTTCTGTGGCTGGGGCCAAGGCAATGTCCCAAATCAGCCAACCCCAGGGCTTGCAGCTTGTTGTTTAAGCAGCCTGCCACTTATTGTTGAACCCTATTTGAGAACTCTAGCCTGGAGGCATTTACTCTTCACAGGGAGAAAATCTCATCCTGGGATTTCTCTTCAGATCTTCAATTGTCTGAGGAGAACCTTTGTTCTGTCCCCAATCTTACTTGTTTTCACAACTCTATGTTTGCCCAGAGGCACTATTTTATCTCTTTTTTGGGGGGAAAATCTTGAGAGCTTGAAATATTCTAACCTACTCAGCTATCTTCCCAGAGTCCTCTCCAGAATCTGCATTCCTAAGGACAGTACTGGGCATTTCATATCTCTGACAGTTTTATTTGAGTCATTTAAAAAGTCTCTAACTTCTTCCTGACCTTACAAGCAGTTCCTACTTTTTAATTTTTACATGCTGACCCCACCTGGTGGGTTTTTGAACATTTGCTGTTTATCATTCAGTACTTAGTTTCTCCTTACTGTATGGTAGAGACTTGCATATTGCTTAGGAAAAGAATATTAGCAAGTTAAAAAAAAACAACAACCTCCTGTTACTACACAAAAATGTGTATTTATATAGATCGATATGCATATTGAAATACACATGGGTTATGCATATGTATGTATATTCTACTCTCTATAATAAAAATAGGTATATATTTTGATGAAGACCTGTGATTTTATCAGTGTGGTAGAGCTCCTATTAAAAAACAAAACAAAACAAAACAAAACTCTCTTCAGCAATGCAGATCAGCCATTCCAGCCATTCTACTATAACTTTTAATCTTAGAGAATAGTTTGGAACACTGAAAATTTGGAACATTGAAAAAGAGCCTTGCCCATGGTCTAATTTGTGTTAGACGCAGGACTGTAACCTAAATTATCCTTACTCTGAGACCAGCCCTCTAACCACCATAAATCACTTATTCAATCAATTAACAAAATTTATTGTGTCTATTATGCACTAGACATTCTACTAGTTCTGAGTCCTCTTGACTCCAGGCCCAGCATCCACTATCTGCCCTATATTTTAAATGTGCCTTGTTTAGAGTAGATGAAAACAGTATGAACCAGTTTGGTTCTGGTTTGGGGAGAAACAGGACCTATGGTAAATTCTTTGAATTGTTCTAATATTCCTTAACTAAAGCATAGTTTAAAATGTCTTGGAGTAACCAATTATCAACAGTTTCTAATCCTCCTTTTGAGGGCAAGAATATGAAAAAAGGTGTTCATGTATGGGGAAGGCTGGAGCTTTTTCACACATACATTTCACAGATTTTGTAGATCTCTATCATTCTTGTATCAGTAATGGCAAACTCACTGAATTCATAAGAATGTAGTCAAGTGGAAAAAGTACTGGTCTGGGAATCAGATTTGGATTCTATTCTCTGCTATATACAACTGATTAGCACATGCCTGTGGAAATAGTCTTTTTGTTTTTGTTTTTGTTTTTTGTTTTGTTTTTGCCTTAAAATTTCAGTTTATTGGAGTTATAGGACCAGAGTTCAAATCCTACCTGCTACTTACAACTTGTATGACCTTAAGCAAGTAACTTAATCCATCTTTGCTACATTTCTTCATTTTTAAAATGAGGGGGTCATTTATAGATAATCTCTGTGGTCTTTTCTAGATCAAGATAGATGATTCTGTGACTTTCAGCTGAGCAATTGACTACATTCTATAAATGAATGTTGGAGTTGGATTAGGAAAATGATTTTTAAATAGGTTGGTTGTCCAAATGATCTCTTAGTCCGTCTATATATCTATGATCATATACTTCCACAGGCTCACATAGTTAATAAGCATTTTATATGAGATAAAAATCATTTTCCTAATCCAACTCCAACATTCATTTACAGAATGTAGTCAATTGCTCAGCTGAAAGTCACAGAATCATCTATCTTGATCTAGAAAAGACCACAGAGATTATCTATAAATGACCCCCTCATTTTAAAAATGAAGAAATGTAGCAAAGATGGATTAAGTTACTTGCTTAAGGTCATACAAGTTGTAAGTAGCAGATTTAGGATTTGAACTCTGGTCCTATAACTCCAATAAACTGAAATTTTAAGGCAAAAACAAAACAAAAAACAAAAACAAAAACAAAAAGACTATTTCCACAGGCATGCGCTAATCAGTTGTATATAGCAGAGAATAGAATCCAAATCTGATTCCCAGACCAGTACTTTTTCCACTTGACTACATTCTTATGAATTCAGTGAGTTTGCCATTACTGATACAAGAATGATAGAGATCTACAAAATCTGTGAAATGTATGTGTGAAAAAGCTCCAGCCTTCCCCATACATGAACACCTTTTTTCATATTCTTGCACTCAAAAGGAGGATTAGAAACTGTTGATAATTGGTTACTCCAAGACATTTTAAACTATGCTTTAGTTAAGGAATATTAGAACAATTCAAAGAATTTACCATAGGTCCTGTTTCTCCCCAAACCAGAACCAAACTGGTTCATACTGTTTTCATCTACTCTAAACAAGGCACATTTAAAATATAGGGCAGATAGTGGATGCTGGGCCTGGAGTCAAGAGGACTCAGAACTAGTAGAATGTCTAGTGCATAATAGTGCAATAATATTTGAGAACACTGAGGCATAGAAAGATTCAGCAGCTTGCCAAAGGTCACACAGGTAGCAAATAACAGAGGCAGGATTCACCCCGGACCTCTGACTCTTATTCCAATGTTTTTTTCCACAGTTCCACATAGTGCCACCTAATCATTCTCAGCCTTAGTTTCTTCATTTGTCCAATGGGGATAACAATAGCTAAAGAGCATGGCTCACCTAATTAGTATTAGACTCAAATAAAATCATGACTGTAAATTGCTTTGCAATCCATAAAGCACTATTTAAAGGTGAGTTATTATTTTACTTTGGGCTGTGAGATATAGTTAGTAAGTTGAGTTCTTAAAAAGAAAGTTGTAGTCCACATTGACCTAGTTCAACTTATCACCCAAATTCACTGAAATGTCAAGTACTTATCTTAAAACTATAATTTGTTATTGTGACAGTGGCACCATGAGGAGGAAAATACCTTTTTGACTACAGTAGATAATTGCCTCTATACTTTTGTTCTTATACGTTTTTAGTCCTAAAGAATTTTACTCTGTTCTCCTTCATCTTCTCCCTTTTCATTCTGCAGAACTAATGCCATTTCACTATTTTCTCTGCATACAGTATTTGGAGCAAAAATACACTAGTTGTAAGTCAAATCTGAGAAAATCAATGTGACATAGAAGGGCTGTGGATAAGAATGCACTTTCTTTGAGAGGTCTAACTTTTCCTTGTGCCTTTATTTTAATTTCCTACTCAATCTGTTATTGTTTGTATGATTCTGATGTACTACAAGGGCTACCTGTTCCCTTTTTATATAAACCTTAATAGGATGTAGTGCCTTTTTTATTTTCTGATAACAGACCACCCCCATTGTAGGTTGACCTTTGTTAATTCCCTGTTGGAGAATGAGTACATATGAAACTTACCTTGAAAAAACTCCAACAGTTTCACACAGTGAAAAATACTACAGCTCAATGCCTTGAGCATAATGAATGGCTGTGACATTTGCTAGGCCAATACTCCATGCTCTGTACTGGCAATATGTCTGACCTACCTTTCCAAACTTATTTTCCAACACTCTCCAAATTAAACTCTCTGCTCCAGCCAGACTAGTTTCTCAGTGGCTCCAAGCACATCTTGCTTAGTCCTACCTTCATGACTCTGCTCATAGTGGTTTTCCTAAATGAAATGCTTCACTCCACTCCAATGGTTATTTGGTGTACCTTCCATTTCAACACATATACTATATTGGCACCTTGTGGGAAAAGGAATGTTTTTGCTTTTCTTTTTCTCTCCAAAACTGAGCACAGTATAAGTACTTAATAAATAATTTTGGATTGATTGATTTTGCAAATCTGACATTGTTTAAATTTCCCCTTTTGTCTTGCAGTTATATTATCATGTCCCTTTGTTTCTGTGACACTGTACTTTTCCAGTTCTACTCCTTACTATGATTCTTCTTCTTCTATTCTCTAAAAGATGAGATTCATAAAAGTCTGTTTTTCAGTCTTTTGTTTTGTTCTTTACATTCTTAACTTTTATTTTCTCCTGTACTTCTACTGCTTCAGCTGTGTACAGGTAATTCCAATTTCAAACTTTTTTTTTTAATCAACTTCCTTCTTTTAGGCTCCTGATTCACACTTCTTATAACCTACTGGAATTGTTATCTTGGGTGTCCTTTCTGAACAACCCACTCAACATGTCCCAAACCAAACCTATCAATACCCTGACACTCTTTATAAAAATAGAAATTATCCAAGTCTTCTTCTTTACTTTTTTTTTAAATGGAATTGCTATTCCTTCAGTTGGCTGTTAACTTTGAATTTTCAATATTCTTTTTTTGAATTGAATATATTCTACTTTCAAATAACAATTTTTTTTCATCCTACTGCCACAATTTTTCTTGATTCCCATGGTTATCACCTCAGTAGATATATTTATTCTCTTACCTTAACCATAATATTTCCTTTCTAATCAGGTTCCTAGACTCCAACTGATCTACTCTGACCCCTTCATGCCAGATTAAGTCTTCATGAAGTAGGCTCTGCTGACTTTTTCATACAATATTTACCAAACATTTATTAAATGCCTACTGGGTGAAGAGCACTTTACTAAATTCTGGGAAGGACATACATTTTAAGGAAGACAGTCTATGGCAGTCTGTATCTGTGTGACCAAAAGTGAACAACTTATAAGTGTCTTGGGGAATTGTCAAAGTCTTTAAGTTATAGAGAAGTCACTGATACAAGTAGAGGGAGTTTCTATCCAGGATGGTGCCTATGCTAATAATGTTACTCTCCTATGCATAATCTTTATTTTTTCAGTCAAAGACAAGGTTTATTAGAACATCCATTATATTGGGCATACTCTTAAGGAGTCTGAACATTAATAAGATATTGGATAGATTTTAAGAATCTGAGCAGTGGCTAGATTGTAAGAATCCAAGCATCTTAATGGAGACAAGGTAGACCTTATATACAGAAAGACTGTGGGAGGGATCTAGGAGTGGCCAAGTAGTTTGGGGTGACTGGAGGAGGGGCTAAGGAAATCTGGATGGGAGTGGCCAGTAGACTGGGGTGAACAGAATCCTGAGACCTGGACAATGGAGCCTAGTTAGGATTAAGTGTGGGAAATGGCCAGGAGCCATAGGGAGGTAAGACAATGGAGGGGAGATTGGGTGTAGCCACAATAAAAGACCAGTTAATGGGATTATAACCTCAGACTAACACCAGAGATTTGACCATGTGGGAAAGTCCAGGGTTTTTCCTTTCTGGGGCCCAGATCCCAACCCCATCATTACTCTTTCAAACAAATGGGACCCAAATTCTTTTGGAGTAAGGGGTGAAGGTCTTGGCTTCTGAAACTGCTTCCTGCTGGCAAGGGGTGTAGAGCTGTCCCTGCCTTGAGGGGGTCCCAAAGAGGAGGTTGACTGGAACCAAGCACAGGCTGAATCCAGGAAACGATGTGGGGACATTGGTTGGTACTTGCTGTTTGTGAGTTCCATTCACCAACTGTAGGTGAATGGCCTATAATCTGGAAGACACAATTCCGAGAGAAAAGAAGCTGCAGGGCCCAGATATGACAGTATAAATCATCCTTAGCTCTGTTTAGATTCAGATAATTTAGTTTTCCAATCATGCAGTATCAAATTCACCTCATAACCAGATTCAGGAAGAGCCAAGTGGGTAACATTACTTTTCAAAGGAACATAATAGGGAAACTGAGCCAAGAAGCTCCCGCTCCTATTCTTAGACTGAGGCTAAAATTGTCCTCTCAGCTTTTCCCGATGCTGACTTCCCACCAATATCACATTTTCTCTGAGGAGCTTGTGGCATTTCTCTCAGATGGTGGATTACTAATTGTCAATGAATTATTATGATCCATTAGACAACTCAAAATAAATCCCACCAGTTTTTATCTCAAACAACAAGTTTCACTAATCACAATTTAGGAAAAACTTTTTCCAGGATTTACATCTCAAACTTAAATTTGTCCTGGTGTAAAAAGCCAATCATTAGAAATTATTTCTATATACTTGAAATTCTCAGCAAAACAAAACCCAAACAAGCTTTTTGGCAAGTTTACACATTAAAATAATAACCAAGAATAGAAAAATTATTTTAGCAGTAACCAAATTATGAAAAGTTGCTTGACTTAATTCCCTGATGCCAAACAATTAGCTCAACTGTCTCACACTTCTGGAGAACATGGGGAGTTCTGGTGAACAGAGGGAAATGGGATATGGGAGGCTTAATGAGATTGATTCCCCAAATTCACCATCAGGTCCCTTCCCAACAAAGGGGCAGGGCAAGAGGACAGCATAAGGAGGGAGTATTCAAACAACAGATCCTCAAATAAGCAGGGGAGAGGATATATCTCATGACATACCTTAATTTTCAAGTAGGGCCAAAGTAATTAATTAATTAAAACAGAGAACAGAGAATATAGCCATGATAAAGTGGATAACCTTACCTTCAGCCTCAATTTTTGCCCAGGGCTTGGTGAGAGTGATGGAGAAAGCAGAGCGCTACCAAGCTCCAGGCTCCCCTATCATTCCCCATCTTGAGAAGACTAGAGGATGGAATACTGGGGGGCTACTCCACCACTTTTCCAACCTCGAGGAGAATCCTTCCTCCAATGTCTCTCCTGGTCACATCTTGGGCACAGTCCCAGAGGCATTGGTCATGGGGGCTCCCTCTGGGGAAGCTCCCTGGAGGGGTATTCCTTGGACCAGTGGGCCTCCTTGTGGCCCTCACTGCCTGAGTTGACAATCTTCCTTCAAGGGGACTCCCTGGAGGGGCACTTCTTGGACCAGTGACCCTCCTGGTGGAATGGAAAGCAGGTTTTCCCACTGCCAGAGTTGCCAGGAGCACCCTTGGGTCTTTTTCTGGCTGTGGAAGCAGTCAAGAATTGAGCCTGTTCTCTGTCTCTAGCCCTTTCTCTTCTTTTTCTTTCCTCTGTTGCTACTAAGTCTCTGTTGTTAAAAATTCCAAAGGCCAGCTCCAGTAATTGGGCCTGAGGTGTTTGGGGTCCCATTGCCAATTTCTTCAATTTCCTTCTAATATCTGGGGCAGACTGATTAATAAAATACATGCTAAGGATTGTTACCCTTTCTATAGAGTCAGATTCTAAATATGTATGCTTTTTAATAGCTTCTACTAGCCTGTCTTGGAAAAGGGCAGGATTTTCCTTTTCTCCCTGAATAATTTCCTTAATTTTTTGAAAATTTATTTGCTTTTGAAATGTAGTTCTTAGTCCTTCTAACAGGCAAATTACCATGTGGTCTCTTTTTGCCCTATCCTCACTCTTCTGATAATCACATCCTGGGTCAGTAGTGGGAACAGCAGTTGTTCCTGGGGGGTATTTTGTGGAGTCATCTGTAGCAAAATGATCCCCAAATTTTGGGGCCTTTTCCCAGATTCTCCTTTTCTCTTCAGTGGTACAACAGGTGGAGAAGAGGATATGCAAATCACCCCAAGAAAGCTCAAATTGTAGGGACATATCCTTGAAGCCCTCAGTAAATTTGGTGGGATTCTCAGAGTATCAACCAAATTTTTCTTTTACCTGATTGATATTTGACATGGAGAATGAATCATGCATCCTAATTGTCCCAGTGGGGAAGCAGGAACTTCCCTTAGAAGAAAGAGCCCTGAAAGCTCTGTGGGAACAAGGGGTGGGGAGGAAGGAAGATAGGAAGCCCCACTTCTTGTAAGTGAGGAACTAGGGAGTACTGGATGGCAAAGGGAAAAATCAACTGACACTGGAGGAAGGGGAAGGGTCAAGGGAGGAGCTGGGGCCTGGGGAGGATGTGTCACCAAAACCTGAGAAATTGCAAGGTGGGAAGGGGGTTGGGATGGAGGAAAAGGGGAGGAAAATCAAGGGAAAGAGGGGTTAGGCAAGGAGGGAGGTTGGGCTGAGGGAAAATGGGGAGAATAGGGAGGGGGTAGGGACTGTGGAGCAGCCGTGAGAGTCATAAAAAGAGGGTCATCCAAAAAGTCTAGTTGATCTCCATTCCCCATTTGTGGGGTGGCTCTAGCTATGAGCATCCTACAATCTTTTCTGAGAATGGGGTCCCGAGAAAGTTCGACAATAGTCATTATGTAGGCAATCTCCAACCTTTTTCCTTCTCTGCTACAATATCATTTTAACTCTGAGAGTGTATATTGCTGTAATGTCCCAAAAATGAGCCATGCCTCATAATTTTCCAGGTGATACTGAGGCCAAATGGTGTTGCAAAAGAACACCAAGCTTGTCTTTTTTAGTTCTTTAGAGAAACTAAATTTTTCCCAATTTAGTAAAAGACAGCCCAAAGGTGTATTTTCAGGAATTGAAAAGGATTGACCCTTTGTAGGTATGGGGACTGGAAGTCCCTCCCTCCTTAAAGGAAGATTTAGGAATAAGACTTGGGAAACAGACAAAAAAGTCAAAAACCCAAAGAAGTACGTTAAGTTTTCCCAAGTCCCTGGCACTGAGAGAATTGAGAGGATTGGACCTATACTTCCAGGTAAGGAGTCGGAAGGTCTGCCCATGTCCATGGTCTTGAACAGAACTACTGGACTGAGAGCCTGAGAGCATCAGGCTGAGTTCAAGACAACCTCGTAGCTGTCTGACCTAATGGGACCTGAGAGGTCCAAGAGTTGCTTGGAAATCCACCCTATTGGAGGGCAAAAAAAAAGGGATTGGGAAAGAGGGGAGGCTTACATACCTTAAAGTCTCGGGTGGTGAAGAACTTGGTATAGGCAGTTTTTCCCACTGCAGGGAACCATATTATGAGGTGTAGAGGTTAGGGGTGTTGGAATCCCAAAATCACAACATGCAGGTCCTGCCCGAAAGAATTCAACCCAAGCCTTCTTTCAGCCAAAAGCATGGTTTATTGAAGATTCACCATATTAGCTAGACTCTTAAGGAATCTGAGCAGTAGCTAAATTATAAGAATCCAAGCTGCCTATACATAATTTTAAAGTGGCTTCCCATTGCCTACTGAATGAAGTACAGACTCTTTACCTTGAAACTCAAAGCCCTGAACAATTGCTATGAAACTACATTCAATGAATTATCTTCACCTCCCAAAGCTTAAAAAACAAAACAAAATACAATATCTTAGGGGCAGTTAGGTGATGCAGTGAATAAAGCTCTAGCCTTGGAGTCAGGAGGACCTGGGTTCAAATCCAGCCACAGACACTTAGCACTTACTAGCTGTGTGATGCTAGGCAAGTCACTTAACCCCAATTGCCTCACCAAAAAAAAAAAGCAAAAAAATTCTGTCTAATCTATCTCCACTTACATGATAGATAGATGTATATATAAAATATGTACCTATCATATATAATATATATGTATACATGTATACATATATGTGTGGGAGAGAGAGAGAGAACTAATAAAGCTTAAAACAGCATTAAGGCTTTTGGGGAATCCAGTAATGTTCTGTTGTTGTTGTTGTTTCTGCTGCTGCTGCTGCTGCTGCTGCTACTGCTACTGCTATCATTGTTAAATAATTTGTCACCCTATCTCACCCACCCAAGCTGGAAACGTAGGAATTATTTATGAGCCTAATCCTACTGCTGATGAACATAAGAATTATGAGCTCCTCTGTTTCTGACCTGGTACAGTTCCCCTCTCTTTAGGCAATCTAGTCTTTCCCCCTCCTAGAGGCTCAATATTAGTCAATTGTAGCCCAGATGCGCTGAGATCAAGACATCCATCCACCTCAACCATAGTGGGAACAGGCAACATATCCATGAGCCATCAAGCCTGGCAAAGAGCACTATAATGTGAATGATAATTATAATGATGATAATCATAAAGTCTCACTTCTCTATTTTACATACCTGGGGTGTCATATCATCCAATTCTCCCCTAACTCTTCATAATTTCCAACCTGTGCCTTTGATTATACCATGGCCTCCACCTTAGATGTCTTTTTTCACCTTAGATCTTCTTGTTATAACTCTGACCCACCTTTAATTGAACAAATTAAATGCTACCTGATCTGCTAAGCTTTTCCTAACAATGAAACTGGAAATTATTTCTTGTTATTCTCTACTGCCATCACACTTTGTTTGTGCTTCTCTTGTAATGTTTATCATAAAATAAAACTTATGTTTTACTCTTCTCTTTGTCATTAATAAGCTGACAAACCACTTCACCTCTCTCTGTCTCAATTTTCTCATGCATAAAATAAGAGGATGGGCATATATGGTCTCTAATGTCCTTTGTGACTTTAAGATTCAATGATTCTGATTATCTCAGCATGCCTTATCTCCTATATCAAGCAATAAGCGTTTTGATGGTAGTATCTATGTTCCTATCATTATTTTCTGGTCAATCCTTCATTCACCCTGAAACTCCAGTAATGGCTTCTTGGAGAATGTGAGACTTGGAGGAGAATTAGGCCTAATTACAAAGAGGAGAAAACATATTACAGAGGTGTAGAATAATATGAAAAATGCAAAAGAGACAGAATATTGTTGATATCTAGGGAAACAATGAGATTATGATTCTTTCTAGAGAAAGATTTTTATAATAGATGAAAGAATCAATAAGTGAAAATAGGACCTATTTTGTAAAGAGCTCTTTATGTCAAGATATGCATGTGAATTTTATTCTGTGGGCAATGAGGAGCCATTAAGTTTAGAGCAACGTGAATGACCTGTTCAAAGTGGTGTTTTAGTAATATTAACTTGGCATTGGTGTATAAGATGTATTAGTAGAAAAAGATATTGGATGCAAAGATATCAGTTAAAAGAATATTGCAGTAAGTAATAGGTAATAAAAAGCCTATACAAGAGATAGCAGTGGGAGTAGTAACCAATACTTACATATGATTTTATGTCTTGCAAATTATTTTACTCATATCATCTCCTTTGAGCTTAACTATTCTGAGATAGACATTATGACTATAAATCCCTATTTTGCAGATAAGGACACTAAGGATCATAAAGACTAAATTACTTGACCACAAAGTTAGTAACAGTATTTGATCTCAGATCTTCCCTGATTCTTAATTAATTACTCTTTCCAATTCACCATTGTACCTCACATAGAGAAAAAAATGGATATCAGCAATTTTTTGAAAGAAGAACCAATTAGAAAAGAATCAAATCACAACTAGGCCTAAGGCAGAATTCTTAACTAAACAAGGGTTAGAGGCAGCCATTAAATATAAAATCAATATTTTTGACTACATGAAATTGACAAACTTTTATAAGAACAAAATCAATGCAGCAAAGTTACGAGTAAAAATCAGTTGGGGGAAAAATTACATCAAATATCACCAGTCAATTTGATACCAAGATAATAATGAGAAATAATACAAGAATTAATACAATTAATAAAAATATATAAAAACAGATTTACTGTATATGTGTGTATTATATACAAAACCAGCAGCCATTTTCACAAAGGATAAACTGTCAAAGACCAAGAACAAATAGTTCTTAAAACAGTCAAACTATGGATAACATATGAAAAGTATATTAGTCACTAATAGTAAGAGAAATAAAATTAGAAAGCACTCATGTGTTACTTCACCCACAACAAATTAGCAAATATGAGAAAAGATAGTAATAATCTATTGGAAAAGCTATAAAAAAGCATGATCACTAATACAATCAAATCATTCTGTGAAACAATTTTGAAATATGATTTAAAAAACACCCAACAGAAATACTCATAACCCTTTGCCTCAGACATCCCAGTGTTAGACATAGACTCCAGTGAGGTTAGTGGCAGAAAGAAAGATCTCTAAACCATAACAAAATATTCATAGGAACCCTTTTATTATAGCAAAAAATTGAAAACAAAATAAAAATCTGTCAATAGTGGAAAGGCTAAGAAAAATATAATATATTAAAAGTAATAGAATATTGCTATACTATAAGATGCAGTGAAAGATTTAGAGCCATATGGGAAGACTTATATGAACTGATGCAGAATGAAATAATTAGAACTATGAAAACAATATGCACAATTGATATATCTCCACAAATAAAAAAAATTGCCCTCCACCTCTCATTAAACAAAACTAAAATAAAATAAAGAATACATGCAATACATACACACACACACACACACACACACACACACACACACACACATGCACACACACATATTTCCCCAAGATTGACCTTGGAGTAAATGTCTCTCTCTTCTTCTCAAAGGTAGGTGGCTATGGTTCTGTCATCTATGCTTAATGAGTTGATTTATTTTACTGGACTTCTTTATTTTTTTTTTATTTTTTCTTGCCTGTTATAAGGGATGACTTTCTGGGCAGAGGAGGGTGGATGTAAAAGCAAAATAATTAAAATGGAAATCGTTGCAGAGTGATCTTGTCAATTTGATAAGTTGCCCCATTAAATTTGATGAGATTATAGGGTTGGAACTTTTGTCAGATGGAGCCTCCTTCCAAGGAACTAGACATCTACCCTATCTCCCTGTTCTAAGGACATAGGGGAGTCTTCTGATTAGTGTTCAATGACTAAGATTGCCTTCTGATTATTAGTTGACTGAGGTAGAGGAGGAAGGACTCTTGTGAAAGAGCCTTATCTAAGACTTGTAACAGAAAACTGTGAAAGTGCTTCCTTTTACCAAGCTTTCTCTCCTGTAAGCTTTCAGATCAAAGGGCAGCATGAGTAGTTAAAACTGTAAGACTAAAGGCACACAATAAGGGTTAAAATTTAGACTTTGCCAGCCCTCTGTGATATTGGTATGAGTTACTACAATGATGCAGGTCTGTTGTTAATGAAAAATCTGTGTTTAGTATCCCTGGTGTCTTTACACAAATGCTATAAAGACCCTTTCCCTTTGTTTGAAGTCTAATGGGCTTATTTGAGTGTTTAATTTTCTGTATTAAAATTTTGCCTTTAATTTTTAAATTTAATTTTAATTTAATTAAGAAATAAATCTGCCCCATGCTTGATACCCATATTGCACATTTAGTACTTTTGTGGGCAAGGACTCTGTTACTCATATTTAAGGAGGTCATTGGCCATACCTAGGCTGAATTTTAGAGATTTTCCTCGAGAAATCAGACTTGAGACATAAGCGATATAGTGGTGTTGAGTCTGAGGGAATCCTGAGCCTTGAATGGCAGAGGAAAGGAGAAGAAAGGAGAAGAAAGGAGAAGAGAGGAAAAGAAAGGATAGCAGAAGACAGGAGGAGAGAGGAGGGGAGAGGAGAGGTGGGGAGGGAAGAGGAGAGGAGAGGAGAGGACGGGAGGGGAGAGGAAGGGAGGGGAGAGGAGAGGAGAGGAGAGGAGAGGAGAGGAGAGGGGAAAGGAAAGAGGAAAGGAAAGGAAAGAAGAAAGGAAAGGAGAAAAGGAGGGAGAAAGGAAGAGAAAAAGAGAGATAGAGACAAGTGCAGAGAGAGACAGAGAAACAGAGAAAAAGAGAGAGAAAACCAAAGAAAGGTGGAGGAAGGAAGAAAGCAAGGAAGGAAGGAAGGAAAAGGAAGGAAGGAGACAGAAAGAGCATAGAAGGAAAAAAACTAGAATTCTTGGGGTATGCTTCTATGGGAAGGAGGAATGAAAAAAGAAGACACATTTATTTTCATTTTAAGGGAAATGTTTTTACTGATTATTCTTTTACCTCCATCAAATTCATTCATCCCTAGCAACATCTTCAGAAAAGGGCATGTACCACATGGTATTTAGGTCAGAAAGCAAAGTACCCTTCCATTTGTCAAAATAATTCATCCTGAGGGTGTTAATACTTAGGAGTCCAAGTTTGCAATTTGTGGTCCCTTTGGAAATTTATTAGGAAACATGGAACCTACAATTTTGCTATAAGCAATAGAATATTCTCTTTCTCTTTTACTGATCATATTTTACCCCTGGTAATTCCAAAAGCAGTATATGACACCATAATTGTATTTTACATTTTTGACATAAGCAGAGGCAATTTTATGATCACCTAATTTAGCTGAATGAGAACAGATCTTATTTTATTAATGTAACTTTAATGTTAACTTGCTTTGGGGAGCCCAACCCAAAAATGAAAGATGAAATTAGCAATCTGTGTTTAAATAATGTAATGTCTCTCCAATTTAGAGCTCGTTATTTATCAAAACATAACTTATGAAAAGAAAAAAAAACACATGATGCCTTGTACTGCCATACACAGGAAAAGATAATTTCAATTATATGCATATGACTTCATTTGATTTTACATTTGTCTTTTGGTAAAGAACATATTCTCTAGAAGTTAATTAGGTGTTTGAGGGGTGAATTAGCACTTTCAGTCCAAAATTATCTACTTCTAATAAAAAAAAAACATTTTAGTCCACACTATGTGCAATGAACTGTGCTAGATAGTGGGGATGCAAAGAAAAAAAAAAGTCCTTGCCTTCAATGAGTTTATATTCCACTGATATTCCCTTTAGTGTAGTAAAAACTAAGTTTATGTAGAAATCCTATTAATAAAGTTTTATGTCTAAATGCTAACTTCCCTCTGGCAATTTTTACATAGTATTTACTGTTATGTGGATTGGTCTTTGGTTCTGACCCTATCCCCTTAATGACCACCAAAGATGCAGCCAGGTAGAATAAAACTCACCGAGTCTCTACACTGCATAGCACAGAAAGTCACCATGAATCAAGTCTTTCTGGGACATGTTAAGGAATTAATATTTCCCTTTCTTCCTCTAGGCTACAATGGGGAATTGCTATGATTACATTGGAAAGATGAAGGGGCATTGGAAATAGTCAGGACTGTGCTTGTTTTGAGATAACAAAGGTAATATAAGTGAGTTGAAGAGTAGGGCAAGCCAAACTTTAGGAGTGGTTATAGTTTTGATGTGGACAGACTATCATAACTGAATATAAAATCACCCCTACCATGTTTTCTTTTTGCTCGTACAATAGCACTAGCATCTTTCTTTCTTTTCCCTGGTAAGTTCAAACACAGGTTAGAGGTTTCAATTGTTTTATAGTTTCAAGGCACATTTAGGCTATTTTGAGTTTACCAAGAAATCGAACCTGACAAGATGAAAAGCAAAACAATTCTACTTCTTGGAATGTGTGTGATTATGTGTTAACAGTCAGAAATTTACTCTCCCTTTTAGAGCAAGAACCTGCTGTGAGGGTCATAGTATCCTGTATCATTACAAAACATTTCAGATGACTTAGCTGTTTTGAGTTTTAAATGAACATATACACAAACATACCCCAAACACATGAGTATTCATATTCTGACAGGTTTGAACAGTACTGTTCTTAGATGAGATGAATAGGTTGATTCCAAAGATACAACTTTTTATTTAATACATTGTCAGGACCTATACCTAAATTTCATGATTATAATTCCATGACAACTCCTTTTTAATCATTTTAAATAAATTTAAGTTGGAACAAGTGTCTAAAGACAAAGAACTAAAATGTAAGTTATAGCTTTGATCTATGTCACCTTTTGGGAAAGTCGACAATCTGGTGGGAGAAGCAGTAGGAGAGGCCCTGGAATGAAAAAAAAATAATAACAAAATAAAGCATCCTCAAATGATGGTCTATTTATGTATTATATAAATTAACATGTTCTTTTGTAGAGATGTACATATTTTAATTGTCCTTTTTATAGAGGCCACTTTTTGCTTAATCACTGGCACCAGAATATGATCTAAAAAGTCTTTTTCTATCCAAGAGCAATAGAAATTTAGACTTGTTATGTTCTTCTGTTTTCCCTTGCTTTCAATAATCCACATCACAATGCTCAAATGTTAACCTCAAAATGCTTGACTATCAGCCTTTGTAAGTGGAATTCACTTGTACAACTTCCCACAAGTCTCTTCTATTAACCTGTAATTCTCCCTTTCAAAGATAGACTACCCACAAGGAATCCTAGACACTGCCAAGTTACTTATAGTGACCTCTAACATTACACCTTTATAAGTGATTGGGGGGATCTGTCCAACACTTAAATTTACCTGGGTATCTCAAAGTAATTAGTAAGAAGAAACCACATATGCCTTGATCCTTGAAAGAGATAGTTTAAGAGAAAACAATAAAAAAATCAAAAGAATGAAGATTTGGAAGAGACTTTAGAGGTCATCTAGTCCAAGTTATATATGAACTATACCCTCTTTTTGTACAGTAATTACACAGCTTCTACTTCAATCTGAGTACTTGGTACTGCTTTCACAAGTACATTCTATCTATAGATAACTCAAAATGTTAGGAAGTTTTCCTAACATTGGAACCAAGAATACATTGCAGTGAAGAATATGGTAATCTGAAAATTCTACCATTTGGGCCTATTCCTGCCCTTTTGGAATAAGTAAAAACAAATATCATTTCTTTTTGACATAACAGCACATTAAGTCTTTATTGACTAGAGAACAAACATCTCAAACTTCTTACTCCAAAAAGGTGGTAGAGGCTAAAGATATAGATAGAGTAAAAAAAAAATTTATATAGATCTGTGAATACATTGGTGTTTAAATCACAACCCTATCAAATTTTCTCAATGTGAAATTCTTGCCAATATCTTTTCATATATTCTTCATAAAATATTTATGTAATGGAAGACTTCCTCTGGTCCTTTTAACACCTTACAAAGAACAATGCACCATTTCTGTTGTCCATCTATTATCTCTTAGCCTCAATTTATGATTGACTTATCCAATCTTTTTCCTTCCCTAATCTTTCATGTCCTTGATGATACATTTTATAAGAATTTTCCCATAAAAGTCATTGTTGCCTATATGCTATGACTAACTTATGACTTTCTGTTGTTTATTGGGTTACTTTTCATTCTGATTAGCTTAGAATGTCGTGTTTCAGGCTTAACCTGAGATGAACTATGTGACTATGAAAAATATCATGTTAATAAAGGAATGATTTTGTAATAGCTTAACAGTTCAGGACTATTAAAAGTGCTACAAAATCTCCCAAATGTGATTCAGCTCTGTTTTCTCCTATGACTCTATTCAGGACTGAGCCTATTCTCTCTCTATGATGCCTATTCAAATAACAACATGAGCACCAATAACAGTAACAATAATGGGAAGGAAAACAAAGCAAAACAAAAAAACTAATGTTTATTGCCTAAGAGGCAATGATGTCTGGAGGATAAAGATTTGGCCATGGGACCTATGAGACCTGAGTTCGAGCCCCTCTTCTTAAACATATTAACCTTGGGCAAATAACTTAAATTACTTTCCTAGACCAATGACGTTAAACTCAAATAAAAATGGATCTTGATCTATATTTTGACATAGAAAACCACATATTAACATTATCTGTTTTTTACTTCTTTTGTCAAACATCTCCCAATTTCATTTTATTCTGATTCTAGAATTCCCTCATATCAAGAAAATCACAGGTCTAGTCGCCATTTCTAACATTTATATGTTATTTAAGATTTTAGAAAGTACTTGCCATATATTATCTCAATTGATCTTCACAACAACCCTATGAAGTAGGTGTTGTTATTAATCTCACTTTATAGATAAAGAAACTGAAGCTTATTCTTCTTTCATAACATGACTAATGTGGAAATATGTTCACTTGATTGTACATGTATAACCCATATCAGATTGTTTGCCATCTTGGGGAAGGGGGATGGAAGTGAGGGAGGGAGAAAAATTTAGAACTCAAAATCATATGAAAAACGAATGTTGAAAACTATCTTTACTTGTAATTGGAAAAAATGCTATTTACAATAAAATAAAATAACCAAAGTCCAGGAGAGGAAGAAAAGGAACTCAAGCTTGGAGAGGATTCAAACTCAATTCTTGCAACACTCTATCCATCTGCATGGAAGAGTCTAGATAGTAGACATTTTCCATCACTAATGTGAATGAAAAAAGTAATCTCTTTATTGCATAATTTGAAAGGAGTTTGTGGACTCTTGGTGCATGCTGAAAACATCACATTAACTCATATTAGCAGCAAATCATCTCTTGGGGGCAGCTAGATGGTACAGTGGATAGAGCACTGGCCCTGGATTCGGGAAGACCTGAGTTCAAATCGGGCATCAGACACTTGACACTTACTAGCTGTGTGACCCTGGGCAAGTCACTTAACCTCATTGCCTAGTTAATATATATATATACATAAAATCTCTTGAACGATATCATTAATAGGGATCCCTATTTTGCTTGGACTCTGCTTAGTGTATCTTCATGGTCTCAATAGATGAGCAAACTTTTTATACCTATTTTACCTGTAGGTTGTTGTCTATACTCAATAGGGAAAGAGAGAGGAATGCACATTTATTAAGTATCTATTATGTGCCAGACACTTTGTTAAGGCTTTAATTTTAATCCCCATTTGATCTTCACAACAATCTTCTGAGTTAGGTGCTATTATTTATTCCTATTTTACAGTTGAGAAAACTGAAGCAGACAATGGTTAGGTGACTTGCCCAGAACCACACTGCTAGTAAGTGACTGAGGCTGGATCTGAACTCAGGTCTTATGCCTAAGATCAATGATAGATCAATGATCTATTCACTGAAGCACTTAGCTGCTTGTAGGTTGAACTGTTATCCTCATGATATTAAGTATCATAAAATCATAGATTTTAAATATATGCATCGGTGGTGGCAGGTTTTTAAGGAAAGTCTTAGAGACTCCACTTTCTTGTATTGAATCAAAGGCTCTAAACACCAATAAACAATATTTGCCATAGGATTATACAGGTAGCTGGTGGTCCAGGTAATAGAGTGGAGTCAATAATAGCCTGGAGTTAGGAAGACCTGAGTTCAAATTCAGCCTTAGATACTTATTAGTTGTGTGACCCTAAGGAAGTTATAAAAAAAAAAACCCAAAAATTCCTTTGTTTGCCTCAGTTTCCTCATCTGTAAAATGGGAATAATAATAACACCTACTTTGTAGGATTGTTTGAGGATCAATGAGATGATGACTATAAAGTGCTTGATACAATGCCTGACACAGTATGCTTATATATAAATGTTATCTTTATCATTATCATCATCAACTATTATGATTACTACTATTACTATTACAGAGTGCTGAACTTGGATTCAGGAAGCTGAATTCAAATCTGGCCTCAGTCACTTCCTAGCTGTGTGACACTGGGTGAGTCACTTAACTTCTGTTTGTCTCAGTTTCCTCAACTGTAAAATGGGGATAATAGCACCTACCTCAAAAGGTTGTTGTGTGGATCAAACGAGATGATACTTGTAATAAGACTTAGCATAGTGCCTAGAACATAGTAGGTGCTTTGTAAATGTTTATTTTATTCCCTTTCCCCCCTGCCTCTTAGTTAAGTAAATGATCATAAATATGTAAACATAGACCCTCAGCTCTAAATACCTTTTTTGTCCTCTTCAGTCTTCGTCATGGATTGCCTTGCTGCATGTGCAGTCCATTATCATAAGAATATTATGGAGATCATAAAAATGCATGTGTAATGTCTTCTTGATCAACTTTCTTTAATCCAGAAAATTTTCTATTCATTTGGAATTGTTCCCATTTGAGATATATTAAAAAAATAATTTTGTATTTAAAATTGTTTCGTCTTCAGTATAAATGTTCTTTGTATGTATTTGATCAGATTCAGCCATTCCTCCTTATTTTGTCTTCTTAGCTACCATATATGTTTACTCCTATCCTATAGTACTCAGAGTCTAAATGATCCACTATCGTTGATAATGACACATCTCACATTAATTTCATTCATAGCAAAGCAGTGCCAGTCCAGGCCCTAGTAACTATTTCCCTGTACAATAGCCACCTAAACTATTTCCCTATATTGAGCCTCTTCTTTTTGTCATCTTCCACTTGGTTTCCAAATTAATATTTTTCTGATTTGGATTTGATTACACCACTTCACTGATCAAGAAGCTTTAGTGGGTCCCTCTCACATCTAAGATAGAATATAGACTTCTCTGACATTTAAAGCCCTTCACAATATGACTGAAGTCTGCCATCTTTTTAAACTGATTATATTGGGGCAGCTAAGTGGCGCAGTGGATAGATCACCAGCCCTGAAGTCAGGAGGATCTAAGTTCAAATCCGGCCTCAGATCAAACATTTGACACTTACTAGCTGTGTGACCCTGGGCGAGTCACTTAACCCCAATTGCCTGGAAAAAAAAAACAAGCAAAAAAAAGTAATTGATTATATGTTCTTCCTCTCATATACACTTTGTACACCAATCACCCAGCCCAATGTGCTCTTCCATTTACACAATTTTTGCATAGTCTTTTTCCTGTTTAGAATGCATTCCAGCCTAATCTCTGCCTCTTGGAACTCTTCTTTATCTTAAAGGCTCAACCTAAGTGCTCTCTAATTCAGGCAACATCTCCTGACTCTCTCTTATTAGCATAACATTCTTTCCCATGTAATGATTATCTATCTATAGACACACACATGTACATTTATGCCTTTACATACACATGTATAACATAAAGTAAAAAAAAAAATTCATTGTCCCTAAAGTCTTCATGTAATTTTAAAGTTTTAATGTCTTACAAACTACACTAAGCCTTTTTGGGAGATTTCTAATTTTTTTCTTTATTTATGAACATATCACCTAAATTGTCCCTGATCAATTTTCCTTTATGGTATCTTTTTTCCTCTTTCAGCACAATTACTGGTATTAATTAGCAGCTAGGTGACATAGTGGATAAAGGGTCAAAATTAGAGTCAAAACTACCCTAGCTCAATTCTTGTCTCAGACACTTAACCAGGCATGGAATCTGGGACAAATGACATCTTTTTTAGCCTTAGTTTCCTTGTGCTTAAAATGGGTAGAATGACATATACATCCCTTGGATTGCTTTGAGGGTCTAATGAATGTGTCTGTGTGTGTGTGCACATGCATGTGTGTATGTGCATGCTCATTATATATGCACACACATATAATGAATACAAATATATACATAGTCATGTATATGTGACTACACACACATTTACTCATGTATAAACACATGCATGCATGAACATATATACATATATGAGATTTTATATTGTGTATATACATACATGTGTTGCTTTGCAAACAAATTAGATTTCATACATATGTAGTATGTTATATACATATGGGTATGTGTATATATGTGCATGTATATACATATATGTATGTATGTATGTATATGCATAGATGTGTGTATTTATATGTATATGTTTATATATATATGTATATATATCTATATATTTGCAAATCTCAAAACTGTCTGTCACTAGCTACTATTAGCTAGCATCATCACTGTAGAATTGGAAAGGTCCAAATTTGTATTTTTGTCTATTTTGTGTGTTGTATGGTTAAGGGAATACCATGGCTTGGTTTCCAACATTCTGGTGATAAGCTTCTTCATGCTTAGTTGGGCTTGTCCCCAGACAACAAAAATTAGTTATTAGATCCACCCTTAAAGACTTTTCAGTTTGATAGAGAATCTAGTAAGAGTTTGCTGGAACAGGGTTATCTGAAAGCCACAGTGAAACACCAGTGTAGAGTTTATTATAGAAAGATGTGCAAAAAAAATCATTTCGTAGTTTTTGCTGTTGTTTTTGTTGCTATTTAACTAAAGACAATGTAGGGAATACATAGGGCACTTTCTATGTTCTGATGATAAAGTCATGGGGAACAGGTATCATGTTGCCCCATTAAAATTATTTGGTGCTACTGTCAAAGATAGATATGTTGATTCAGAACTAATAATTCTCACATTCTTAAGTAAGCTTGAAAAAGCTGGTTCTAGCTCTTTCTATCTTCTCCCTTTCTATCCTAGAGAATTGCATTTCCCTATAGCAGAAGTGTCAAACATGAAGCCCATTGCCCTCTAGCCTGCTGCAAAACCGATTTAAAACAGAACCTATTTAAACCATTATTGGAAAATGTTTAACAAATAAAAAATACAATAGGGATAATGATAATTTGTGCTTCTGTTATGTAATTGGGGTTAAGTGACTTGCCCAGGGTCACAAAGCTAGTAAGTTTGTCAAGTGTTATATGGACTGCAGGGATCATTTTTTATTTGAGTTTGATACAACTACCCTGCAATGTCACAAAAAAGAGTACCACATTGCACAAAAGAATGCACAGCATTCTAAAATGAAGGTGTTTAATATAAATAACTAGAATGACAGGAATAGAAATTCTTACTTACAGACACAGGAAATTCTTTCCTTGAGTCTCCATCATATCTGAAGAATAGCTCTACAATTCAAAATGCTAGTTCAATAGATAATTAATGCCAACCTTGAGGCATTTCCTTTAAAAACCAAGAACATAATGAAGGCCTTGTTCACCTGCCTTTTAACTCTCCCTCCCCTCAATTAAAGCAGAACTACCCAAAGATTCAAGGTTCAAGCATCAGAAGATAAAGTGTGTAATGCAACTGAATGTTCCAACACCTGTTCCCTTTCATTTCCACATCTGTCTGTAGAAATTCTGTCAAATGAAACATTCCAAGGCAAATGTCTAAAGAGCCCCAGTGATAATAATAAGAGTGAATGAAGAAATTCACCAGCTCTTAGCATTGTCACCCAGGACATGGATACGAACAGTGACAAAGTCAGGAGAAGAATGGGGGACACTCAGAGGAAGAGAAAAAGTACAGTCAAGACGAAATGACAAAAGAGCCTATGTGGTGAATTCTGTCAGGTTTTGTTTCCATTTCCCTCTGGAACATATCCAATTATAGGCAGCCTTTTGCCATGTGAACAGAGAGTGGAACAGTTCTCTTGAAATCTTATCTGCATGTTAGTGCTTCAGTAAAGAAAAAAAGCTGATCTGAGTAGGGAAAATACAAGAAAAAGAAACAAAGAAGTGAATGAACTGAGTGGGAAGACAAGAGAGGAAGGAGCCAGCTAAACGTGAATAACAGAAAGATGTTTTAGAGACTATTATCTGCATTTCCCACTATCTTCTTCACTAAGTGCATGAAGTAGAGTAATACACATATAGCACATTTCCCCTGAGTTCAAATTACTCTCTCTTATTTCCATTTTTGGTTATCCTGAGAGTCCAGAAACCATGAGCCAAACTCATGGCTGAAGGTAAAGATTTTAGTCAATGAGGTAGATGTATGGCCTGAGTCCAGCTCTAAGACTATCATCCTCTAACCCACTGCAATTTTGGAATTCTGTTATGAGTCATTCAGCAATAGGAAGACAAGTCTTTCTCTTTTCCTCCCTCATCTTTCTGTTGATTAGCATCAAATATATTTAAGATCATCGGGAATTAAAGGAAAAAAGGTTTAAAATTCAACTATTTTGTAATTGGTACTTAGACACTCAATAAATAGATATTGATGTTTATTTTGATTATTATAATGTTACTGATTTTCACAAATAAATATATTGATAATCTCTGTTAACTGCCCATATCCCCAGTAATTAGATTGGGGGCAAAAGATTAACAGCATTTTTCCTTTTCAGCCCTCAACTCTTAGGAGTAACAGGCAATTTTTTTACAATAAACTGATTTCAGAAATTTAGTGAAAAAGACAGGAAATATCCTGGGATTAGCCTTCTGTGATCCTGAGGTAGTAATATGATTCTCAGTTATCAAAGAAAAACTAAAATATATTTAATAAGCAACTCAATAAGATAAAAATGTGAATCAATAAATTGAAAGCATACAGCAAAAGTAGAAAGAAAAAAACATTTTCTAGTTAAAGCTAGGTCATTCTTTTAATACCATTTGGCTGAGTGAAAAACCAGGTAAAATTATACATATCACTACTGACTGACACATGAAGCTGTAAGTTTGTTCTTTTCTATTGAGGAGAGCAAGAAATATTAGAAAGGAAGAACAAGAAAAATAAGAGAGGAAGAAAATGGTAAAAGAAAAGGACAGTGAATGACAGGGAAAAGAAGGAAGGTAAAAAGAAAGGAATAAAAAAGTTATATATACACACATATATAATATTCTTAGAGCTACAAACATCACATCAATTTTCTCACTTGTTCACTACAAAACATCTTAAAATATAGTATTAATATATATGTATGTAAGTATGTATGCTTGTATGAGTTACAATTGTGAACTGGTGAGAAAATAAATGTTTGTAGCTTTAAGAATATGATATATGAATATATGTATGTGCATATCTATATTTATTTGTATATATGTGTGTATGCACACATATACACAGATACCAATCTTCCTTCTTTCCTTTCTTCTTTCCTTCCTCTTTTCTCCTCTCCTTTGATTCCCTCTCATTCACTCATTCTTCCTGTTTCCCTCTTCCTATCCTCTTCTTTGTCTCTATGTCACTCTCTCTCTCTCTGTCTCCACACACACACACACACACACACACACACACACACACACACATAGACAGCTTCAGGAAAGGATATATAGAGTAGTAAGCAATGGAACTCTATCATTTTTAAAAAGACACTTAGCTGTTTGGGACATTTTTTTTATAATTTAAAAAGAATTAACAGAAATGAATGAGAACTAAATTTATCTGGCCACAGTGAAGCTATTTCTCCTCCATTCACTTACCCCTCCTCCCATTCAAATGGGGAAAATAATTCAAATGGTTCTGAAGTAGCAGACATACTTTCCACCCCAAATTTATGAGCCTAATGTGGATTTTTTACTTTAATGTGGACAGAACTTAATGACAAAAAATTGGCAAAATCCATGCAGGGTGAGTCCCACACAGAAGATTCTCAACAGGTTGCTATCTACTACCAATAACGATCAAAAGTATTATCCAAAAGATTACAGCCCTTCCTCCTGACCTTTCTCCAATTCTCCCTTACAAAGGTCCTTTAATAGAATTCATAGTTAAGCCAAATACTATTTTGCTATGATTGAAGGATATATTTTAGTGCAAAAAAAAATTTATTGTTCAGTTATACCTAACTCCACTCTAACTAGATCCCATTTCAGGTTTTCTTGGCAAAGATACTGGAATGACTTGCCATTTTCTTCTCCAGCTCATTTTACAGATGAGGAAACTGAGGCAAACAGAGTAAAATGACTTACCCGGGGTATGCAACTAGTAAATGTCTGAGGCCAGATTGGAACTCAGGAAGTTGAGTCTTCCTGAATCCAGATCTGATGCTCTATCTAGTGTGCCACATAGCTGCCCCACAAAAATAGAATAGGAAAAAATACAAGGAAAATGGTGGTATAGAAACTAGATCGATGCCACTGAGGTTATTACTGAGCTTCTAATCAGCACCTTACCTTACACGCAAGTCATGTTTGCTTAGTCTCTCTTTGTTTGCCTCCTCATTCATTCCTCTATTACCCAGCAAAGTATTCTCTCTGCAACCACATGAGTTCAGAAATAATGATAACCCCCTTCTGGATAATATCCAACATCTTTTTAAAAATGTATATTCTTCCTTATATTATGCTAACTCTTCTCTGGATTCAGTCCCTAGTAAGATCTCCAGAGTTGCTTTCTCTTCTCTTTCTCTAGAGTTTTGAAATTATTTCTATCCATGAAGCCGTTATCAATTCATTTTCCTGTCTTACTCAGTGACACACACACACAAATACACACATACATATTATATATATATGTATCTATGTATATGTGCATGTGTACATGTATACATATACATGAATACATATATGCATATATATACATGTATATTACTCTACTCAGCTATACTTTTTAAAATTTAATTTGTTTTCAACATTCACTTCCACAAGATTTTGAGTTCCAAAATGTTCTTCCTGTCTCTCCCTTCCCCCCACCACAAGACAGCATGCATTCTGAATACCCCTTCCCCCAATTTGCCTTCCCTTCTATCACCTCCCCTTCTCTTATTCTCTCCCCCTTCTATTTTCCTGTGGGGCAGGATAGATTTCTGTATCCCACTGCCTGTATATCTTATTTCCCAATTGCATGTAAAAGAAATTTTTAACATTTGCTTTTTTAAAAACTGAGTTCTAAATTTTCTCCCTTCCTACCTCTCCACCCACCCTCATTGAGAAGGCAAGCAATCTGATATAGGTTCCACATGTGTAGTGATGCAAAACACTTCCATAATAGTCATGTTATGAAAGACCAACTATAATTCCCTCCATCCTATCTTGCTCTCTCAATTATTATATTCTCTCCTTTGACCCTGTCTCTCCTTAGAAATGTTTGCTTCTGGTTACCCCCACCCCCAATCTGCCCTTTCTTCTATCATCCCCCCTTTCTTTTCCCCTTTCCTGCTATTTTCCTGTAGGGTAAGGTAGATTTCCATACCCAACTGAGTGTGTACGTTATTTCCACTTCAAGCCAAATCCAATGAGAGAAAGATTCATTCATTCCATGTCACCTCCCTCCTCTTCTCCTCCACTGTAAAAACTTCTTCTTGACTCTTTTATGTGAGATAATTTATCTTATTCTACCTCTCCCTTTCTCCTCCTCCCAGTACAATTCTATCTCACCTTTTAATTTTTTTTTTTTTTTGCTTAGGCAGTTGGGGTTAAGTAACTTGCCCATGGTCACACAGCTAGTAAGTTTCAAGTATTTGGTCTGAGGCCAGATTTGAACTCAGGTCCTCCTGACTTCCGGGCCGGTGCTCTATCCACTGCAACACCTAGCTGCCCCCTTAATTTTATTTTTTAGATATCATTCCTTCATATTCAACTCATCCTTTGCCAAACATATATATGTATGTGTATATATATATATATATATATATATCCTTCATTTACGTTAATACTGAAGAAGGTCTCATGAGTTACAAATATCATCTTTTCATGTAGGAATGTAAACAGTTGAACTTTAATAAGTCCCTTATGATTTTTCTTTCTTGTTTACCTTCTCATGCTTCTCTTGAGGCTTGTATTTGAAAGTCAAATTTTCTATTCAGCTCTGGCCTTTTCTTTGAGAATGCTTGAAAGTCCTCTATTTCATTGAATATCTATTATTTCCCTCTCCCACCCTGGCACAATAGATCTTTCCTGTTGATCTTCCAGGTTGTCTTGGATTAGAAATTAGTTTCACTCTGTCTTTTTGTGGGTTTTGCTGCTCTAGAATTTGTTTAAAGTAATTTTTTTACGGGTGTTTGGAGAGGTTTGGGGGAGAGCTCAAATAAGTCATTGCTTTTACTCCTCCATTTTGGCTCTGCCCCTCCACAGCTATCCTTTTTTTTTAATCTCCTTATTTCCCTAAACTGTCTGTATTTACTTCTATCTATCTTCCCATGACAGTCTAATTTTATTCCAGAGAAACATTAAAATTTCTTTTTTGGGGGGTGGGTCATTGAATTATTATTTTGTTTTTATCTGATTTTTAAATTTTATTATTATTTATTTTAGCATTTTTAAAAAATTTTTGTACTAAATTTTATTCCACCCTCTAGCCCCTCCCTCACGTACTGAGAAAGCAGGCAATATGATATCTATTATACATGTGAAATCATACAACATATTTTTTCATATTGCCCAAAACTTTGACATTTCTAAAAATAAGAAAACAAAACAAAACAATTTACAACATGATTACCCATGCACTATACAGTGAGATATACTTAGAGATATTGGATTCTATTCCCTAAATCTCAAGGATACTTTTCCTTACCAGAGAATCAACCTAATCAAGTAGCTGGGAGACTTTTGGGTGGTGGGAAGAGACAAAGGGTAGCTTCATCCAGAGGGTTAGACTTGAAGTCAGGAATACCTAGGTTTAAATTTCATGTCAGATACTAAATAGCTTGTGATCCTGGAAAAGTCACTTAAACTCATTTGATCTCAGTTCTTTCATATGTTAATAAAGAGAGTGGTCCTGATGACCTCTCAGATTCCTTCCAGCTCAAAATCTTTAATACTATGAGTCTTCCATTGCTCCAAACTAAGGACCATGATATAATACTCTGTTGTAATCCCTATCAGAAAAAAAGGCATTAAAAATGTCATTAAATACCTTTATTCCTATACAGTTGAGTTTGGGGGGTGTTCTTTTATTCCCTGAGAATAATCAAATAAAAGTAATTCATCAAAAATTTGACTTAAATAAGTCAGATCTATCTTTCCAGGGTTGATATTTTCCTCAACTTCTCTGAATCTACATAATATTGTGACTTCTCGGCATCACTACCCTCTCTTTCTTCTGGATCTAGAGAAAGAGTTCTTGTGTTTAGATCTTCTTCCTTTTTTCTTTTATTGAGACAACAGAATCCCTTAATTAACATTTCTTTTTCCCCTATTAAGGATCTTCTTTTTAAACTGTTTCAAGGACATCAACTAGTGTTCTCATTACCTTTCCAGCTGAAGTTTAAGGAAGTGTTATGTTTCTAATCTCATTTGCAATCACAGAGTTTCCCTAAACAGAGAACTTCAGAGTAATTACAGTATGTTACGTTTAAATAGTGGGTTTAAAATGGCTAGAGTTAGTGTTGTGATGGAAATAGAAAATGCTGGAATATCTAACAAAAAATAGGATGGTGTTTAATATGATTCCAATGAGTTCACTCTATAGAGGCAATGTTAAAATAATAACAACTAATATTCATATAACATTATAAGATTTTAATGTGCTTTATGTATGCTATCTTATTTGATTCTCATAATAATCAGGTAATGTTATTCTAATTTTACAGATGAGAAAATTAAGTGTCAGAGAAGTGACTTGCCTAGGGACATAGAGATAACAAGTGTCTAAGGTGCAATTTGGACTCAGATCTTTCTGACTTGAAGTCCAGTACATTGTCTGCTATGCCACTTAACTGCTTAGAGAAAAAAAAATCCAGACTCAAACTATTCAAAGAAGAATTACACTAAAGGGAAAAAAAAACAAATAAATAAACAAACAAACCAAAAAAAAACACTTAGGTGATTCTCAGGCTTATGTACATGGCAAAGTTTCCAAATGAAGATAAACAAGTAAAATAAATATTTACAATTCATTGTCTACTGACAAAAAATACAATTATCCCAAGTATAATAAATCAACTCACATGCAACATTGTGATAATGTATTAATGAATTACAATTTAGATTGGTATTATGTAGTTTGAAAGCATGGCAGGTCTGGTCACTCAGCCCTTGTTTCTCTCTAGATTGTGGTACTCAGGACAATCTGAACTCATACTGGCAGGTCTGGGAGTAGGGAAGAAGAGATAGTGAAGAATATTCACAGAGATAAAGCTGGCTATGGAAGTCACATAACTACAAATTACTCTTAGAGTCCTAATGGTAACCCTGGTGTGGGGGAAATATGCATTTATATGTACAAATATAGCTCCTCATTCCTTACTGATATGCTTCCCATGTATACACATCTGCTATAATGACACAATTAACTCTTCAACATAAAACATTTACTAATCAAAAAAAGTGAAAACAAGAATGCTTTTTAAGAAAGAAATACAGAAGGCAAAAAAAAATGAAAATCAAAGAATAATTGTCCACTCATTAACTTGAGTGACACTATCCTACCTATGCACTCATTGTGTATGGATATTGAGTGTGAGATATTTAGAGTGAACACACACAGAAAACTAGTATTGAAGCCAACCAGTGCAGAAAGTCTGAGCTGCTTATAACTCTCAATTTTAGCCCTTGATGTCCTTGCTCTCTTTAGGCAAGAGTCTATAACAGGTATCCTCTACTAGGGATAACTGTTTATCTTCTGGGCCTCTCCAGTTTCTTTATGGATAAAGTTGCCTCACTGCCACTCTGAAGAGTCTTAAGACATAACTGCATTGCTGAGAAGGGTTAAGTCTATCAATGATAGTCCTCCCACAACGTAGCTGTTACTGTGTACAAGGTTCTCCTGGTTCTGCTCACTTCACTCAGCAACAGTCCTAACAAGTCCTTCCAGGTTTTTCTGAAGTCCACTTGATCATCATTTCTTATAGTACAATAGTATTCCATTACATTCATATACCACAGCTTGTTCAGTCATTCCCCAATTGATGGGCATCCTCTCAAATTCTAATTCTTTGCCACCACAAAAAGAGTTGCTATAAATATTTTTGTACATGTGGGTCTTTTTCCCATTTGTATGATCTCTTTGGGCTACAGCCTTAGAAAGGCTATTGCTGGGTTAAGAAGTATGCACATTTTTATAGTCTTTTGGGCATAGTTTCAAATTGATCTCCAAAATGGTTGGATCATTTCACAACTCCAATGCATTAGTGTTCCAAAGTTCCCATATCTTCTCCAACATTTATCATGTTTCTGTTTTGTCTTGTTGGACAATCTGATAGGTATGATGTGGTACCTCAGAGTTGTTTTGATTTGCATTTCTCTAATCAATAGTGACTTAGAGCATTGTTTCATGTAACTATAGATAGCTTTAATTTCTTCATCTGAGAACTGCCTGTACTTATGCTTTAATCATTTACCAATAGGAGAATGACTTGTATTCTTATAAATTTGGCTGAATTCTCTATATATTTTAGAAATGAGGCCCTTATCAGAGACTCTAGTTATAAAAATTCTTACCCAGTTTTCTACTCTCTCCTAATCTTGGTTGCATTGGCTTTGTTCGTGAAAAAACTTTTCAATTTAATGTAATCAAAATTATATACACTTAACATTTCACAATGTTCTCTATCTCTTGTTTGGTCATAAATTATTCTGTACTTCAAAAATCTGATAGGTAAACTATTCTTTGCTTTCCCATTTTTCTTATAGTATCAGCCTTTATATCTAAATCATGAAACCATTTTGATTTTATTTTGGCATGTGGTGTGAGATTTTGGTCTATGCCTAGTTTCTTCCATACTCTTTTCCATTTTTCTCAGTAGTGTTTGTCAAATAGCGAGTTCTTATGCCAGAAGCTGGGGTCTTTGGGTTTATCAAATAGTAGATTATTATAGTCATTGACTACTGTGTCTTGCATACATACCTAACCTATTCCACTGATCCACCACTCTATTTCTTAGCCAGTACCAAGTGGTTTTGATAATTGCTGTTTCATAATACAATTTAAGATCTGGTATGGCTAGGCCACCTTCTCTAGCATTTCTTTTCATTAGTTTCCCTTATATTCTGGACCTTTTGATATTCCAAATGAACCTTGTTATTATTTTTTCTAGCTCTTTAAAATAAATTTTCAGTAGTTTGATTGATAAATGGCACTGAAAAAGTAAATTAGCTTAGGTAGAATTGTCATTTTTATTATATTAGCTCGGCTTACCCATGAACAACTGACATTTTTCTAATTATTTAGATCTGACTTTATTTGTGTGAAAAGTGTTTTCTAACTGTGTTCATATAGTTCCTAGGTTTGTTTTCACAGACAGACTCCTAAATGTTTTATAATGTCTACAGTAACTTTAAATGGAATTTCTCTTTCTATCTCTTGCTGTTGGGCTTTGTTGGTAATATACAGAAATGTTGATGATTTATATGGGTTTATTTTATAGCCTGAAACTTTGCTAAAGTTGTTTATTTTTTCAAGTAGTTTTTTTACTTGATTCTCTAGAGTTCTATGAGTATATCATCATATCATCTGCAAAGAGTGATAGCTTTTGTTTCTTCTTTGCCTATTCTAACACTTTTAACTTTTTTCTTCTCTTCTTGCTAAAGCTAACATTTCCAGTAAGATATTGAATAAAAGTGGTAATATTGGATATCCTTGTTTCTCCTCTGATCTTATTGGAAATGCTTCTAGTTTGTCCTCTTTATTTGTGATGTTTGCTGAAGGTTTTAGGTAGAAGCTATTTATTATTTTAAAGAAGACTCCATTTACTCCTATACTATTCTCTAGTGTTTTTGATAAAAGCAGGTGTTGTATTTTGTTAAAAGCTTTTTCTGCATCTATTGAGATGATCATGTGGTCTCTGTTAGTTTTGGTGTTGATATGCTCAATTATGCTGATAGTTTTCCTAATATTGAACCAGCCCTGCATTCCTGGTATAAATCCTAACTGGCCATAGTGTATTATTCTTGTAATAAGTTGGTGTAATCTATTTGCTAATATTTTATTTAAAACTTTTGCATGTATATTCATTAGGGAAATTGGTCTATAATTTTCTTTCTCTGTTTTGACTCTCCCTGGCTTAGATATCAGCACCATATTTGTATCATAAAAAGAATTTGGTAAGATTCCTTCTTTGCCTATTTTTCCAAATAGTCTATATAATACCAGAATTAATTGTTCTTAAATGTTTGGTAGAATTCACTTGTAAATCCATCTGGCCCTGGAAATTTTTTTCCTAGGGAGTTCATCAATGACTTGTTCAATTTCTTTTTCTGACATGGGATTATTTAAGTACTTTACTTCCTCTTCTGTGAATCAGGGACATTTATATTTTTTGTAAATATTCATCCATTTCACTAAGATTGTCAAATTTATTGGCATAGAGTAGGGCAAAATAGTTCATAATTATTGTTTTAATTTCTTTTTCCTTAGTGATGGTTTCACCTTTTTCATTTTTGGTACTGGTAATTCAGTTTTCTTCTTCTTTTTTTTCCTGTAACTCCATGAACTTTTCCTTTAAGAATATGAATGCTACAACATTTGGTGCATATGTGTTTAGTAATGATATTACTTCATTTTCTATGGTGTCTTTTAGCAGGATGTAGTTTCCTTCCTTATGTCTTTTGATAATATCTATTTTTGCTTTTGCTTTGTCTGAGATCAGGATTGCTACCCCTGCTTTTTTTTTTTACTTCAGTTAAAGCATAATATATTCTACTCCAGTCTGTCACCTTTACCCTGTGTGTGTCCTTCTGTTTCAAATGTGTTTCCTGTAAACAACATATTGTAGGATTATGATTTTTAATGAGGTCTGCTATCCACTTCTGTTTTTATGGGAAAGTTTATCCCATTCACATTGACAGTTATGATTACTATCTGTGTGTCTCTCTCCATCCTATTTCCCACCATTTATCCTTTTCTTTGTCCTTTCTCCCTTTCCCTCCTCACTAGTATTTTGACTTTGACCAGAATCTCCATCAGTCCCACTTCCCTTCTATTAGCCCCCTTGTTTTTCTTTTCCTTTGCCCTTACTACTTCTGCCCTCCCTTCTATCCCCCCTCCCTTTTCTTTCCCCTTTTCCTTCTTACTTCCTATATGGCAAGTTAGATTTCTAAACTGATTATGTTATTCCCTCCTTGAGCCAAATCTGATGAGAGTAAGTTCAAACCATGCTCATTTCCCTCCCTTCTTTCCCTCTATCACAATACTTTTTTTGTGTCTTTTCCTATAATTTACCCTTGTCTACCTCTTCCTTTCCTTTTCTCCCAGTAACTTCCTTTAGTTGGCTTAGATTAATCCACTTACTTAGATCCATTTAACCCACTTGATTTAATTTTTTTAGTCATTACATCAAAGTCAACTTATAACCACCCCCTCTATGTATACCCCTTTAAAATACTGTAATAATAATACAGTTCTCAAGTTACAGGTATCATCTTCCCTTGTAGGAATGTAAACAGTTTGCTCTTATTAATAACATGTTTTGTGTCTTTTCTGTCTCATTTACCTTTTTATGTCTCTCTTGAGTCTTGTATTTGAAGATCAAATTTTCTGATGAACTGTGGTCTTTTTATCAGGAAGGTTTGGAAGTCCCCTATTTTGTTGAATATCTATCTCCTCCCCTGAAAGATTATGCTCATTTTCACTGGATAGTCAATCCTTCATTGTAATCCTAACTCCCTTGCCTTAGGAAATATCATATTCTACACCTTACAATTTTTTAACATAGAAGCTTCAAGGTCCTGACTGTGGTTCCATGATATTTAAATTGTTTCTTTCTGGTGACTTGCAGTATTTTCTGCTTGACCTGGTAATTTTGAAATTTGGTTACAATATTCCTTGGCATTTTCAATTTGGGATCTTTTTCAGGAGGTGATTGGTGGATTCTTTCTATGACTATTTTACCCTCTGTTTCTACAACTTCAGGGCAGTTTTCCTTGATGATTTCCTGAAAGATGCTGTCCAGGCTCTTTTTTTTAAACCTGATTTTCAGGTAGACCAATAAATTTATTGTCTGTCTTGGATCTATTTTCCAGGTCTGTTGTTTTACCAATGAGATATTTTATGTTTTCATCTATTTTTTCACTCATTTGTTTTGTTTGACTGATTCTCCTTCTCTCACGGAGTCATTAGCTTATAGTTGCCTAATTCTAATTTTTAACAAATTGTTTTCTTCTATTAGATTTTGTAGGTACAAAATCTACCTTTTCCATTTGGACCATTTTAGAGGAATTCTTCTCCTCACTGAGTGTTTGTATCTTCTTTTCTGTTTGGCCAATTGTACTGAAACAGTTCAATCCCTATGAGCATATATGCTATATGCTCACAAATATATATATATATATACAGATAGATATATAGATAGATCAATCTGTACAGATTATTCTATATATACACATATACATGTATATATTTCAATATATGTTCTACACATACATATATACAGACAGACAGGTAGATAGGTAAATAGATAGAAGTTCACATACCCCAGCTTAAGAACTAAAGGCTTTCCACTCTCTCCAGCTGTAGACGACACTAAAGAACAAGACAGGCAAGACCTGTCAGTTTTGCAAACTTCAGAGGATACCTTTTTCTATTAGACAGTTCCCAGAATCATAGCTTTCTTCCATTCAACTTGTAGCAGTAAAACCTGTATTCCCCTTTCACACTTCAGATAACTAGGACCTGGGGCTAGGGAAAGATAGTACAGTAAAGGAAGGAAAGAAGGAAAAAAGAATTAAGTGCCTACATTGTGTCAAGAGGTAAATAAATAATATCTTATTTGATCTTCATAACAACCCTAAGAAAGGAGGTTTTATGATCTCCATTTTACAAGTTGGAGAAACAGAAGCAGAAAGTGGTTACAAGTGACTGTCCCACAGTCACATAACTAGTAAGTATCTGAGGCTAAATTTGAGCTCAGGTCTTCCTGACTGGGGGCCCAGCTCTATCCATTGCATCACCTAGCTGCCATTTATAGATTCACTTGTTCTCATTTCCTCCATTCAGTCTTTGTTATACATTTTCTGCCTCCTGTGCTTTTTTTCTCCTATTGGAAGTTTGTCTTGTTTGGATTTCCTGCATTAAAGAAATATTTCTTGGTCCAAAGTGACTCACCTATACCTTGTAATGAGAAAGCCCAAATCCACATTTTTATTAAATACAAAATAAATAATTATTATTCATTAGTCTCATAGTCCCAAATCAGTTCTTTGATGCAATTTCCCAGGAATGAATTCCAATGTTCTGACAATAGCCATATTCAAATTAGCTGCTAGGAAACAATACACTGTAGCTTCTAACATCAGTAAATGCTTTTGCCTCTGAATTGTTTTAAAACAGGTACTTTTAGTACTTTTATCTGAAGATATGTATTCTCTCAGGTCTGCAAAAATGTTTGCTTCTCCAAACTAGTTTTCTTTATGGTTTCTCATATATATATATATATATATATATATATATATATATATATATATATATATATATATATTTCTTTTTCTCCTCTTTAAAAAAAACACCCAATTTAGAAAGTGGTTGTGCACTGTATTTAGGTTAGCAATTCATTTCACAGTCTGATTATGGCTTTGACAATGGAGGAGCTTCTAGACTGTCAAAGTTAAGATCTGTAATAAATGTATTTTTCTCACAATGCAGCCAAACTTTCAAGAATGATAACTTCAAAAAAAATGGACCCCTAAGAGAGAACCAAGTGACCAAGAAACTATCAGAAGACAGTGAGATATCAGCAACAAGAAGGACCAATAATATCATCTCCTTGTAGACAGACTATATTCTTCCTTCTGTATGGTGCCTTAGTAAGAATACTGTGATGTGATAGCGATAGACCTAGAATTTTCTTGTCACAATTTCTTTGACTTCCTACCCTTATGTAATTGGGATGGCCCAAGCTTCCCTGACACAGTCTCTGAGTCTGTATATATAATGCAGGGACTGTCAGACTTAGATGGTTCCTAAGACCTTGCAGGCCTCCATATCTTTATAATTTAGTGACCTGACACATTTCCAGAAGAAGTTGAGGGGGCCTTATCCAGAGGAGATAAGTACCACTCTATCTTTGCTGAATGTCCTTGCTGTGTTTGGGCAAGGTAAATCTTCATTGCTCAATGACTAATGATTGTTTCATTTCATCCCAACATCAAAGCTGAACCAAAAGGGATCTCACTTTATAAGCATGCTTACAATAGCTGGTAATAACCAATTATAGGCACCTTAATAAATCTCATTCTACCTTAAGAAAAAAGAATAATAATTTCATGCTAAATAAGTTAAATATTGCTGAAGAAATCTCAGGGACAGACACCTTAGAGTAAAATAAATGAATGCATGAATAAAAATAGGCAATTTATCAAAGATTTAGCCATATAAGTTAGCCATAAAAGTTATCCCCAAAATACCAAGAATATGGCTTTAGGCAAATATTGTGGGTAAGGAAAGTTTTGTACTTAATGTTTGAGGGCAAGATTTTTGTGTTCTTTTTTGCATTTATTTATTTTTACCAGTACTAACTAATATTGGCAAGTAGTACTTATGTCTATATAAAGTTCCAGTTAAAGAATGAGAGGAATTCATCTCCATTTGGTGAGTTAGCCATATTCCATGAAATATTGACATGGGAAGAAGGAAAATGCTAAACAGTATTATTAGATTGTGGTAATGCCCATGCTCTTATTAAAGAGCTTGATACCTGCTCTTGAAAATACCCAGATCAGAAGTTTTGTAGACCAGACTTGGAGGAAACAAAAGTGAAAAGGTTTCTGCTGGTCATAGGGGAAAAGTGTGTGCTAATAGTAGGCTAGCCCCAGCCAGTTCCTGAAAGTGTGGAAGCCTACCCCAACCCCTCTAATTTCAGTGCCTTCTCTCTGTTAATTATTTCTTATTTATCCTACATATAGTTTGCTTTCCATATATTTTCTTTCATGTTATCTCCCTCATTAGACTGTAAGCTCCTTGAAAACAGGCAGGGACTTTTTTTTCCTTCAGTGCTTTGCAAGTTCTAAGTTCCATTTTGGGTAGAACAATAGACCTGGAGTCACGAAGACTTGAGTTTAAATCTTTCCTCATACACTTACTAATTGTGTGACATGGGGCTTTTTTATCTTTTGTCTGATTCTGTTTCTTCTTCTGTAAAAGGGGGATAATAATAGAATTTACTTAAAATATGTTAGTTGATTGCCTGAATGATTGACATGGTAGAGGCTATAAGGTAATCAGTATATGTAGAAATCAAAAGTCCGACAAAAAGTAGTATCCTACAGGGACTCTACAAAAGAAGTATCTGGCAGCATCCAACATGGCAGCACCCATGCAAAACAGACTACATGTGTATTATCAGAAAGAATAATGCTATGACATCAATAAAAGAAAGACATCAGAATCTTTGCAGGATCTGAGATCGGAGATGGTCCAAAACGTGTGTTCATTGGCCACTAGTATCTCTTATGTGTGTGTGTGTCTACCTGTCTTTTGTTTGTTCACTCTTCATTTTGATGTTGAATGCTTTTGTGAGAGATTATGCCCCTAGTTTGTAAAGTGAATACTTTGTTGCTAATTTTCTTATTATGTCATTTCATTAAATGCCTCAATTTGAGCTATTTGTGTCTTCTGGATGACCACTGATATAAACATATTGATGGAGGCTTGCAAGCTTGAGACTTAGGAATATGGATCCACAAAGTATGTTGGACTCAGGGTAGGAATCTTCTGGGAACAATCTATGAATTTTAAGGGAGGTCCCCAGATGCTCTAAAGAGGAAAAGTTTATAACTTAGGAAGAGAGGAAATCTATCCTGTGCCAGAAGGTTTGACAAGGAGAAGAAGAAGCAGGGTCTCTGAATATTTGGAACTAAGTAATAGGTATGGAGGCATTCCTGTAGAGCATGGATCTGAAACCATCTTGGAATAAAACAGCTTCTCACTCTACATCAATGAATGAGGAGCTGGATATAAACAGCTTATTAAATGAAAGTTAGTTTTACATGGAAGAAGAAATGAGTGGTGATAATAGGTAGCTTACTAGTTGGGGTACTGAGGCAGCTATTTGTAGACCTGACGTAAGTAAAAGAGAATTCCGTATCTTCCCAGGCACATGTATATGACAAGATATAGGGAATCCCAAAACTTACTGAACCTGATAGCCATTACTCACCCCTGGTGATTGATTTGGGAACATGATATGATCAAAATTTTCAGTTTCTCCCTCTTCCCTTTAGCATAGAATAGTTTTCAAAATCCTTCATTCTGGTATTGTAATATGCTTTCAAGCTCCCTTTCCAGAATTATTTCACGTTATTCCCCTCAGCACACACATTTTCCCAGACAAACTGGATGACTAGCTACTTCTCGAACTCAGTTTTCCATCTCTCATCTCTGTGAGCTCATATTGGCTATCCCTACTTCTGGCACTCTGGCCTCAGAGTGCCTCTTAAAATCATTAGGGTCCTTCATAGCTTTGCTGAGAGCCCTCTGCGCAAAATTGCTCTCCCTTACCAACTTGTTAATTCTAGTTCTTTTCTCATATTGCCTTCCATTGAATTATCTGTCTGCATATTATCCCCATGATACTTAGTAGAACATAAAGTCATTGACAACTGTTTCCTTTTTGAATGATTTGCACTAACATGGACTTTTGTACATTTGTGCATTTTTGAACAAAGTTGATGATTTTTTAGGTGTAGGGAATTCTCATCATGAAAACATGCCCTACCAATGTAGAGTTACATTTTTTTTTCTGAAAAAAATATTGTCTGGAAGAATTGCCTGGGGCACTGAAAATTTATTAAGCTAATTGTCCAAGGTTACACAGTCAGTGTTGGTATGTGTGAGAGGCTGTACTTGGACCCAATGCTATTCTAGGTGTTCCTGAGCAGTTAGGTAATTAAGTAGGTAAAATAAAGCCAGGAAGACCTGAGCTTAAATCATGTTTCATATACTTACTATGTGAACCTGGGTTACTCACTTGTCCTCTGATTAAATTTATTTTTCCATAAAATGAAAATGATATTAGCACCTACCCTCCCACCCAGGACTGTAGTGAATATCAAGACAGATTAATATCTGTAAAGGACTTTTCAAACCTTAACTAACTACTATTAGTAGTAGTGATGTTAATAAGTAATAGTAATGCTAATTACTATTAGAGACACTGAATCTGTCTCTCTGTCCATTACATCCTGTTGTATTTCATTTGGCACATAGTAGACAATTAGTAAGTATTATATTTGAGTTATAAGCACAACATGACTAATGTGGAAATATGTTTAGCATGATTGTACATGTATAACCTATTTCAAGTTCCTCGCTGTATTAGGGAGGGCGGAAGGAAAAAAATTGAGAACTCAAAATTTTGCAAAAATGAATGTTGGAAATTGTATTTACATGTAATTGGAAAAATAGTATTAAGGGGAAAAAAGTAGAAACCTAGCAAGGATTGTTAATAATTTAGAATCTTGGACAAAAAATTGAACACTTTGGGAGCACAGTCACTGTTTTTTCACTACTTAGGCAATTTAGAAGAGAAAGGGTGATTTGGGAAATGAACAGCTAGCAAAGAAGATGGTTTCTGATAATGACATTTGTATTTCTGAACCATGGATTAAAATTGAGAATTGATGGGCCCTTTGGCATTGATGGAGCATATTTATGAAAATCTATTAAAATGCTTTTCTTTTTCTTCCTGGAGCCTTGTGAGTCTGATCAAAAGGATATTAAAAAGAAAAAAAAAGGCAGAGAAAGAGAGAAAATACTCCATGTGGATCTAATAAGCCCAGAACATAGAGAATGGTGCCTGCAAACTGGAAAGCAGATCAAAGGGCAGGGAAAAAAACCCAGCTATTTCCAGGTGACAATATAGAAAAAGCATTGGCAGATGTCTGTATACAAGTGCCCAAAGATGAACTAGAGACAATGCTGCTAATTTAACTGAAGAGATGACTCTCAGACTTTGTAGTCTAGGGCCCTGAAAATGCATGCTTCATTAAAAAAAACACAATTAATAAAATTTGTGGTATAGTGGTATGTATGTTAACTCATGAATAAATTAAGGAACCAGAGGCAGGAAACATGGTAGTAGAGAGTATTTTGTGGAGGATCAAGGGAGCAAAAAGAAGAAGCAATGTTATCAAAAACATTTATTCTCCATGGATGGGAGGGAAGGAGGTATTTGAATAGAGAGGAACCAGGGAAGAGAGAATCAAGGCATCAAAGAGGGAATGGCCAAGAGTGTCAAAAGCTGGAGAGAAATTAAGAAGAATGAAGACTAAAAAAACTCCATAAGATATTGTATTTAAAAGATCATGGGTAAACTTAGAAAGAGTGGTTACCACAGTTGAGTGGTAGAGTCTGAGGCTGGACTTTCAGGGTTTGAGGGATTCAGAGTGAGTGAGTGGTGAGAAAGTGGAGACATCAGGTATAAATGGCTCTTTCTAGGAGTTTTTCACTGAAAGAAAAGAGAGTATAATAGGTAACAGTTTGAGCAAGTGTAAAAATCAAAGTATTTTTGTTGTTATTATTATGATTATTATTTTACAAATTAAGAATACTTGAGTATGTTTGCAGGCATCAGTGAAAAAACATTAGAGGCTTATTCTCTCTGGTGCTTATATATGTCCCTTGATAACCATATACTCAGCAAAGGGGGAAGTATCTGGCAAAAAATATTGCCTTGTCTGCTATATTTAAGGCTCCAATTCATCCAGATATTGTGAATTTTGTTCATACCAATTTAAGGAAAAATAATAGGTACCTTATGCTGTCATTGAATTAGCAGGTCAACAGATTAAGGCTAAGTCATAATGAACTGGTAGAGCTATTGCTCAAATTCCTCATATTTGAGGTGAAGGGACTTATGGCTCTGGCCAGGGTACTTTTGGAAATTTATGCATAAGAGTTCACATGTTTGCCCCCACCAAGATATGGCATCAGAATGAACCCACAATGCAAAAACATTATATGCCATCTGCTCTGTGTGGACAGTCTCTGCCTACCAGCACTGGTCACGTCAAAAGGTCACGTCAAAATAATATTGAAGAAGCCCCAGAACTTACTCTAGTGGTTGAAAATAAAGTTTATGGGTATATGAAGAGTGAGGAAGCAATTTTGCTGCTTTAAAAACTGAAGGCATGGAATAATATAAAAAGGTAAAGATAAAATGAAAAACTGTCATTAGGTTTAGAGTCAGGGACATCATATCATCTATAATGAACACCATAGCATTATTAAGGCATTAACATCCCTGATATTACTGTCTTTAATGCAGGAAAATTGAACCTTTTGAGACTTGCTCTTGATAGGATGTGGAGCATTTCTGTATTTGGATTGAAAGTGACTTCAGCAAGTTGGATGACCTGTAGGGTACATGGAGCAGGCCTGTTATCCTGAAGAGACACTACAATCTTCTCATGTATAAGATGACCAACACAGACCTTATCAGGATTTTGAAAAGTCCAGAGAGCCACAGAGTGAACTCTGTGTGCAATGCAAACCTATTAATCGATGAGTACTTAAGAATAAGCTGCTGAAGAGTTTGAGAATCATCATGAAACTGAACCCATATGCTAAGACAATGTGCTGAAATACAATTCCAGCACAGGCTAAGAAAAGAGTTTCTACACTAAAGAAGAATATGGGGCAAAGAAAAGGTTATATAAGAAGAGGAAAAAGCTTGTACCTAAGAAGCTCCTGCATAGAATGTTACAGGGAAAACCAGCAGAAAAGAAGCTTGGGGTTGAGTCAGGGGAGGGAAAGCCTCCAGCAGAAAAAAAAACCACACACATAAAGAAGATTCTCAGCCCAAGAAGCTAAAAGTCAGACTTTATGTCAGATCTCCTACTCTTGGATGAAGTTTTGTATGTATGGAACTCATACATGGGCAAAGTTCTGAAAGTGGCTCTAGTCAATTAATGGAAGCTCTGACCTACTCTTAACTTGATGGCATTCTAGAGATAATATCTTTGTTCAGTGAGTCTGGGCAAGATGAAAATAGATTCCCAGGAAATAGGTTCATTAGGGAGATTTGGGCTGGTGAAGGCAATGTCCAAACACAGGCCCTAAGAATAACTGAGGCAAAGTCATTTATTCTTGGTTGCTTGACTTTGGGTCACTCGATGGTGGCTCTTTCTAGTGACCATTTATCTTCTTTACATTATCATTGTTTTCCTTTTTCATATAACCTGTCTTTGTATGTTTTTTCAATTTTTAAACATTTCTTTTGTCTCCTTCCTAATTTTTCTTCCCTAATTGAAAAAAAACTTATAGCAAATATGCATAAAGTAAAAAAAAAATTCATGCATTTGCCATTTCCAAAAATGTAGTCTCATTCTACATTCTCTATCTTCTTTCTGTAAGGAGCCTCACCATCACTATTCAGCTCCTTGTGAGATCCTTGAAGTCAAGGACTATCTTTTACCTCCTTAACATTTACCACAATGCCTGGCACATAATAGGTCTTAATAAATGTTTAATAACTGCCTGTTCTTCTAGCATAAAATATGTTCAGAACAGGGAGATGTGATTTCTGGGTCTTTATAAGTGATCCTTGAAAGACCCTGGAGAATGACAGAACTGACATAGGATAGGCAAAAGATAAATGTCCATTTCATTTTTTTTTAAAGAAAGAAGTATAAATCTACAAAATACATATGAGTGAACATGATATATATTCCTGACAACAGTCTAAAGCAATTTATTACAAAAATAGTTTGTAACCAATTAGAAAGGGAAGCCAAAATTACCAAAGCCTATATATCTTTAGTCCCAATGGCCAAATAAAGCTCATTTCCTTTACTGACAGAGTAAGTAGACTATTAGATGAGGGCATTACTGTAAACAATAAATATTTAGATTTCAGCAAAGCATTTGACAAAAATGTCCACACCTTGATTGTTGACAAAGGTATATGAGAGGTGATAACATAGTTAAATGGAATTGCAAGAGGATTGATATTTGGAGCAAAAGAGTATTCATCAATAGGTCCATGACCACTTGGAGAGGGTGATTTACAGGTTTATCCTTGGGTCTCTTCTGTTCAAGTTTTTATCATTGCCTTGGATGAATGTATAATAAATAAATGCTTGTCAAATCTGTATATTATATAAAACAGAAAATAGCTATAAGTGTAATTTCTTGAGAACAGTGATTATACTTGTCATTTTTCTATATTTATTGCTTAGCACAGTGCCTGGCAAATACATAGTATATGCTTAAAAAAGGTTTATTAATCAACTGACAGACTAGATTACACTCAAAATCCAAAAGAATCTCAATAACCCAAAACAATGGACTAAGTGTAGGAGGAGGGAACTGATCTGTGATCATGACGACATAAAGTAGAGGTGTCAACCACACAGCCACATGTGGTCCACAACACTCTCTAAGTGTAGTCAGAACCGAATTAAAATGTAATTGGAAAATATTTAACATAATTAATAATAATACAATAGAACATAGATAATGGTAATAGTGATTTTCTAAGTCAACATATGTCCCTCTCCCCATCCAGGTATCTTTATGTACAATTTTTTGGCCCCATTTCTATGTCAGTTTGATACCAAAGATATAGAAAACATCTGGATGAGAAAACTCTCTCCATAGATGTAAACCAGCACCTTCTCTGCAACTTCAAGTCTTAATAGAGTTGCCTAGAGTATTTAGAGGTCAAATAACTTGCATAGAGTCACACTATCAGTCTATGTCAGAGGTAGGACTTGAATACAGATATTTTTGGCTCACAGAGTGGCACTCTCTCCACAACACCATGCTACCTCTCATGGGCTACATATCAAAAGCTAAATTTCTACACTCTCATTCAGAAAGTCACCTCCATATCTTCATTATAGAAGTGGTAGAGAACAGTAGTAGTGAGAAAGATCCAGAAGTCTGAGTAAACAATAAGCTCAATGTGCCAGCAGATAAGCAGTCATTGCATGCAGAATGAAGGAGATTATAGTTCTTCTCTGCTCTGTTCAGGCCAGACCACAGTTGAAGTACTCTCTCTAGGTGCCACATTTTCAGAAGAATTGACAGAAGTGGATTGGAGTCAACTCATATCAGCCAGCAAGAACCATTTGATAAATTTTCAGTGTGAGCTCTGAGACCTCAGAAATTGGCAAATGCTACAAATCAGAACTTGATATATAGTTTTGTTTGTTGTCTAGAAAAGAAAAAAAGGAGAAAAGGTTAATAATGCAGATTAAACCTAAAAATGTATCATGTCTTTAAACATTTACAGGAATACCCCTACATTTTGTAGACAATGTAGATTCCCATTCAGAAGAAAGAAAATGAGACAGTGAGAAGACAGGAAATTATGGCACATGAGGATGAGTTAGAGGAATTGAGAATGTTTAAACTGAAGAAGAGAAGACTATGATAGTAGTCTTCAATACTTGAAGAGATCAAGGATAATTTAGATTTGCTTTTCCTCAGTGCGTAGTACTAGAAACAACAGATGGCATTGGCAGAGAGACAGATGTAGGTTGAATGTACAGAAAAACTAACTAATGATTAGCAAATCCAAAAGTAAGAAGGACTGGCTCTGGAACTGGCAGATGCTTTTGGTAAAAATCCCTTTGCTCACAGCAAAAATAAAGGACCTAAGAGGTTATCTGGTTTGAACTGGATCACAACTAGTTAATTGCCAAGGATTGGATTACATTCTAGTTTTTCTGGTACTTGTGTTCTTTCCATTGATGTCCATGACACCTCTCAGATTTTTGTATTTACCAAGCCACCTCTTGATCTTAATTCAATACCCCAAATAGATTCAACCCCCTGGGGAAAGAATTCCTCATATCTTTCCAATACTGACTGTACCACCCTAAGCAGCTAATATAAAAATTGCATTAATCTTTATAAGTTTTCATTGTGAGAAAATTCCAAGTCCTATTAGGGGAGTGTGGGTCAATTCCTCTAGGGCCCAATAACTTCAATTAAACTTATTTTGAAGATTCCAGTTCAGAAGTGCTAAGAGAATGCACCCTATAACATAATGATCCCACTAATTCATAGTACTTTATGAGGTCTGATGTGAAATAAGCTGCCTGGAAGCCTTCTCAATTCATGTTGCAACTCAAAGTGTGCTGAATTTGGAGCCAAAAGAGCTGGCTTCAAATCCTGACTGTGTTGCTTACCACATGTATGGCTGTTGTCATGTCATGTAACTTAAACTCTCTGGATCTCAGTTCCTCACCTGTAATTGGATAAGAATACAAATACTGGACTAGATAGCTTCTAAGGTTGCTCCTAAATATAATTCTGTATTTTTGTTTTCAGTCTAGAGTAGTCACATTTTAGGGGGGAATGGAGAATGATTAAGATTATAATCTTGAGGATGACAAAAACTCCATTCCTGCTTCCATTTTTCCCCCACATAAGATTTTGCTGAATATTGGATTGCAGGTTGGACTGACATGCATTTTAAAGAGGAACCACTGCTTAAGGTATTACCCAGATCATGTAATTTGCTTTTAACTTTTCTTTTTTTTAAGTAAGTGACAAAATTTGCTTCCTTCCACTCAAATGGGCTTGTCATTAGACCCTAGTTTGTCTGGGCTTGGGCCTATTACTGCAGCTAGACCCTTGGTCGTTTTAGCTCACTAGGGAGCCTTTGCAAAAATATACAAACACTAGAGTGCTGACTAATTAATTAGATTAGTAGGACCTGAAACACCACAAGACACCACTACATTTACCTTTTTGCACTGCTCCTTGAAGAATGAGCAGTTTTTGTAAGTACAATATGCCAACAGAAATGCTGCAGCTAATGGTGTCCACCTCCAAGACTGTCTCTGCTAAATTATATTGTCATTCTGCTATCATTCTCCTACAATATGAGAGGATCCATTTATTAGAGCAGATTCTCATGTTGCACACACCACTTTTGTATTTTTACAAAAGATGAATTGGAAACAGCTCCCATAATTATGCACTTGTCCACCAGTCAAGTGTATAACCAAAAATCACTCCTTCTTTTCTTACATCTTTTGCCCTATAATAATAATTTGAGGACATTTTCTTGCCCTTTTTTTTCTTTTCAGTCCATTAGAAACTTCAGTTTTTCAGTCCAAATATCCTAAAATGATAGAAATTCCTCGAAGTTGTCAAACTTCTCCTCAAATGTCAATGAATGGAAGATAAAACTACCTTAAGGGAGTAAACATCATGTCTAAATAATATTGCTAATTAGAAGATTCAGAGGCTAGTAAGAAGCCTGTGTTGTTTCTACAAACACAATTACCAGGATTAGTAGGTATTTCTATTCTGACCAAATTTCTTGTTTCAAAGCACTGTATGTCTTCCTTAATAATCATTCTAATTTCTTTAAAAATGGAAGATTAATTTCATAGGATTCATGAAGTTTCTGTAAGCAAGAAGGGCCAGCATTTAACTAAAACACTTTTGTTTATACTGCTTCATTGCCAGAACCCTTTCCTAAATATTCAAAAGTTATCATTGAGGTACAGTTCAGGGTATCCATACTTTTGTCCAGGAATTCAGGTAATCTACAAACTCGTCTTTCCTTTAGTTAATATGTTTTTAAAAATATTTTAAAAAGCTGTTATTGTCTCAAAAGTTTAAAACAACTTGCAGAAGATACACCTTCCACTTGCCTAAGTGTGAGATCATCCTAGAATTCCATAACTCTGCAGTAGCAGAGGCTAATTATCAGACCCCTCTTTAGAGATGGTCTTTTTTTCTTTTTTCTCAAACCACCCAGACCCAATTAAGGCCCTGCCTGCTGCTCCATGCCCCAGAGAAAAATCTCCAGTCTGCACATCTCACTCGAGAAACTAATCAAGAGACTTTGCTGAACTGTTCTGAGATTTTGCAGTTGCAGGTGGCAGGCTGTCTCCTGCTTTTACCATATCCTCTAAGCTGTGAGTTTTTCTGTATCCTACCAGGGCACTGACATAATTTACTCTGGCGATGGAGCCATTGAGGAGGAAACTCCATTGGGTTCCTTGTAAGGAATGGAAGATGAACACTGTCAGAAATTGCTATGAGATGTCACTAGTTGATAGAGAGCTGAAACTGGGGTCAGAACACCAGGCTTCAAATCTCACTTCTGACACTTAGCTGTGTAGCCATAGGCAAGTCATAGCTTCTCTGAGCTTCAGTTACTAAATCTGTAAAACAAGGATAATCATACCTACATCACAATGCTATTATAAGGTTCACATAAGAAAATATATTTTGTATTTTGCAAACTCTATAGAATATAGACACAAATATATTTATATATGAATGTATCAATCCATCAAGCATTTAAGTGATTCTTATGTGTTAGGTAGTAGGCTACACACTAGAGATATAAAGATAAATCAAATACTGCTCTTGCTCTCAAGAAGCTTACATTCTAATGGAGGTGACAACATGCATATAAATATGTGTGTACAAAAATACACACAGTAGCTAAATAACTTTAAAAGGGAAGGCACTAGTTGCTGGGGGAACCAGAAAAGGCCTCCTAGAGAAGGTGGTAACTTTCTTAAGTCTTGAGGGAAACCAAGTATTTGAAGAGGTGGAGAAGAGGCGGGAGTACATTCCAAACCTAGGAACAGCCATGTTGCAAAGATGTGGAGATAAAAGAAGGCTACTCATATATGTATTATACAAGCATAAATGTCTGTAATTTGTAGTTTTTGTTGATACTTCTGTTGATGTACATGTGTGTATATATGTGTGTATATGTGTATCTATAAATATATACATGTATACATATACACGTGCATATTATGTGCATATATACATATTCGTGCCTATATAAGGGTTTAGGGCAGCTAGGTGGTTTAGTTGATAGAATGCAAGGCCTGTTGTCAGGAAGATTCATCCTCATGAGTTCAAATCTGGCCCAGACACTAGCTATGTGTCCTTAGGCAAGTGACTTAATCCTATTTGCCTTAGTTCTTTTCATATCTAAAATGAGTTAGAGAAAGAAATGTCAAATCACTCCACTACCTTTGCCAAGAAAATCTCAAAATGAGGACACAAAGAGTCATTCGTGATTGAAATGATTGAGCAATAACAAAATCTGTTTAGATATAGATATATACGACAGTTTGTACACACCCCCAAGTATAGATAGATAAATAGATATGTATGTTATCTATATAACTATATATGTATATATATATATATATATTATACACACACATATTTGCAGGTATTGATTTCATTAGAGAATTACTGGTATGAATACAACTGTATTTTCACTGATGCAAATCAGTTATTTATCTATACCTTACCTTCTTAGAGACTTGCCTGGAATGGGAAGAGAAATATTGAAAGACTAGTCATTGGAATCCTTGTTCATAAAATTAGCATAAATCAGAGAACTTCTATTTATTATAAAAGATTACTTTTATGTGAGTATCAGTGATGATGAGGGTAATGTGAATGATAAGATTAAATAGAGGGTCAGAGTAACAAAGCATAATACCTATGCCTAAAAAAGAAGGTCCTAAATTTATTCTCTCCTGTGGAGGTTATCATTATCATCATCACAATTGTCTAAGCCTTCTTATTTTTTGGTAATGCATTTTGCTTATTGTGGTCACTTTAAAACATTTGCATTCAACTTTTAACAGATTATATTTTGTATTCTTTTTTAAAAAGCATTTATTATAACAATGTTGTTCATTTAAAATATTTATTGTGATAAATTTTAAAGACATCTTTATTAGAATTGACTATCAGGTGTAAGTTTTTATACTAATTTATTAAACATCTTATATGTCACAGGAACCAAAATGTCAAGAGAGAGCCCTTTATTATTTCCCTCCAAGTCTTTTGATTCATAATATCATAAGGCAATTATCTCATTTATGGAATTAGCAAAGCTATGTTGGGAGTAGGGGGCCAGTTATATGAAAAGCATTTTGGGGAGGCTGAGCCAAGATAGCAGAGTAAAGATAGGGACTTATCTGAGCTCTTCCCCAAACCCCTCCAAATACCTTTAAATAATGACTCTCATCAAATTCTAGAGTGGCAGAATCCAAAAAAAAGGTGGAGTGAAATATTTTTCCATCCCACAAAAACTTAGAAGGTTGACAGGAAAGGACTATTACAACAAGATGAAAGAAGCACAGTCCAGCACAGGCTGCCTTGTGCAGACTGGGCCCTAGCAAAGAAGGAACAGGCCTCAGGGCAACTGAATCAGTGGCAGCAGTGGTGGTTTCCACACCTGTCAGCCCACAGACAATAAGGGAATCATATAATGGGTCAGAAGGACATTAACAGGGGTCTCTTTGTTGGCACCAAGGGCAGGATTCTGTTGCCTTGCCTATACTTGCATCGGGGTCACAGTCCTGGATCTTAGTCCCAGTGTGAGGAGGAGCACTAGCACAGTACAGCTTGTGGTCCCAGGGAAGCAGTATTCTGGTCACAGTTCCAGGGTTGGAAAGAGTGGTTATGATCACTCACAAATCAGTGCACAGTGCAGGAGCGTAGTAAACATATCTCTCCCTAGATTATACCACCTTGAAGAACCAAAAACTTATAGGTCCCTAGAGTTACCTCTGAAAACAGCTGAGCAAAAAACCTGAAACTTGAGACAGTGTGTTCTCCACCCTGGAAGCAGAGCCCTAATTTAGCATAGGGATAAAAGTCAAGAAATAGACTGGAAAATGAGCAAACAACAGAAAAATGAAAACATTCTGAGCAAAGAAAAGGTATTATGATGACAAGGAAGATCAAAACACACACTCAGAAGACAACAAAATCAAAATTCCTCTATTCAAGGTCCTGAAGGAAAACACAAATTGGTCTCAGGCCATAGAAGAGTTAAGCCAAATAAGAGAAGTAGAGGAAAGTTTGGGAAGAGCAATGAGAGTGATGCAAGAAAAATCATTAAAAAAAGAGTCAACAGCTTGGTAAAGAAGGCACACAAAAATATTGAAGAAAATAACACCTTAAAAAACAAAATGGGCTAAATTGTAAATGAGGCACAAAAATTCAGTGAAGCAAGAATGGCTTGAAAAGCAGAAATGGCCAAATGGGAAAAGAAGAAGAAAAAAATTACTGAATAGAAGAATTTAAGAAAGTAGAATTGGCCAAATGAAAAAGAAGTACAAAAGGTCACTGAAGAAAATAATTCCTTAAAAGTTAAAATTAGGCAAGTGAAAGCTAATGATTTTATGAGAAGTCAAGAAACAGCCTCCAATTCTTATAATCTAGCCATTGCTCAGATTTTTACAATCTAGTCAATAGCTCACTAATGTTCAGACTTCTTAAGAGTCTGGCTACTATGACCAATCTTTAATAAACATTGTGTTTGGCTGAAAGAAGGCTTGGGTCAGATTCTTTTGGGCAGGACCAGTGTGTAGTGATCTCAGGATCTCAGCACTCTTAAACCTCTAGACCTCAACATATGGTTCCCTGCACCAGGAAAAACTTCCTGATACCAAGCTCTTCACCAGTCAAGACTGGAAGAGCCCTGGGCAAAAAAAAAAATCAAGGCCAATGTCTTTTCTGTCAGATTTGTGTCTTTCAGACTACAGCCCATTCACCTACAGTTGGTAGCAAACAACAGGTTGGGAGACAGCCATTGTCTCCCCATCAGTTCCATGCATGCAGCCTGTGCTCAGTTCCAGTCAACATCCTCTTTGGGACCCCTTTGAGACAGGGACAGCTCTACATCCCTTACCAGCAGGAAGCAGTTTCAGAAGCCAAGACCTTCACCCTTTACACTGAAAGAATTTGGGTCCCATTTGTTTGAGGGGGGACTTATGAGGATGAGATCTAGACCCCAACAAGGAAAAACCCTGGACTTTCCCATGTGGACAAATCTCTGACATTCACCTGAGGCTATAATCCCATCAACTGGCCTTTCATTGTGGCTACATCCAATCTCCCAATTCTCTGTTACCCTTAACCTTGCCTAGCCCTCCATTGTCTTACCTCCCTTTGGCCACTTCCCACCCTTAATCCTATCTAGGCTCCATTCTCCCTTGGCCATGTGGTCCAGGTCTCTGGCTTTCTATTACCTCACAGTTCTCCCCCTCCCCCCCACCCCCAGACTATTTGGCCACTCCTAGATTCCTCCCACAGTCTTTCTGTATTTAAGGTCTATCTTGTCTCCATTAAGATGCTCAGATTCTTATAATGCAGCCACTGTTCAGATTTTTACAATCTAGCTAATAGCTCACTAATATTTAGACTCCTTAAGAGTCTGGCTACTATGATGGATCTTTAATAAACCTTATCTTTGGCTAGAAAAAAAAGAAAAAAGAGAAAAGAAATCAAGAAACAATCAAACAAAATCGAAAGAATGAAAAAAATAGAAGAAAATATGAAACATTTCAAACAACTGACCTGGAAAATAGATCCAGGAGATACAATTAAAGAATTATTGCACTAAATATGTGTACATGATGTAGACATAAAGGGTGATGCTATAAGCAAATTAGAAGAACAAGGAATAGTTTACCTGTGAGATCTATGGAAAGGGGAAGAATTTTTGACCAAACAAGAGACAGACATCATTATGAAATGCAAAGTGGATAATCTTGATTACATTAAATTTAGAAAAAAAAAGATTTTTTCCCCTACAAATAAAGCCAATGTGACCAAGACTAGAAGGGATACAAAAAGCTGGGAAAAATTTTTATAACCAGTGCTTGTGATAAAGACCTTATTTCTAAAATATATAGAGAACTGAGTCAAATTTATAAGAATGCAGGTCATTCCCTATTTGATAAACGGTCAAAGGATATGAACAGGCAGTTTTTGGATGAAAAAATTACAGTAAACTACAGTCATATTAAATATGCTCTAAATCACTATTGATTAGAGAAATGAAAATTAAAACAACTCTGATAGCTAAACTCTGATAGCCGGTCAGATTAAAACAATCTGATAGCTATTAGATTGGCTAACATGACAAAATGGGAAAATGATAAATGTTTGAGAAGATGTGTAGTTGTGAAATGATTCGATCCATTCTGGAAAACAATTTGGAATTATGCCCAAGGGGTTATAAAATTGTACATACCTTTTGATCTAGCAATAGCACTACTAGGTCTGTATCCCAAATAAATCATAAAAATGGGAAAATGACCTCCATGTACAAAAATATTTATAGCACCTCTTTCTGTGGTGGCAAAGAATTGGAAATTGAGGGGATGCCCATCAATTGGGGAGTGGCTGAACAAGTTGTGGTATATGAATGTAATGGAATATTATTGTTCCATAAGAAATGTTGACAAGCCAGATTTCAGAAAACCCTGGAAAAACTTCCCTGAATTGATGCTGAGTGAAGTGAGCTGAACCAGGAGGACATTGTACATAGGAGCAACAACATTGTGCAATGACTGACTTTGTTAGACTTAGCTTTTCTGAGCAATGCAATGATCTAAGACGATTCCAAAAGACTCATAATGGAAAATGCTATGCACATTCAGAGAAAAAACCACAGAGTCTGAATGCAGATGGAAGCATATTATTTTCCCTTTTTTGTTGTTGTTGCTTTTTTTTCATTCTCATGGTTTTTCCCTTTTGGTCTGATTCTTCTTTTACAACATGATTAATGTGGAAATATGTTCAATATGATTGTACATGTATAGCCTATATCAGGTTGCATGCTATCTTGGTGAGGACAGAGTGGGAAGGGGAAGGGCAGAATTTAAAACTCAAAATCTTATACAAGTAAATGTTTAAAACTAAAAATAAATTTTAAGAAAGAATTATTGGACTACCTGAAAGTCATGATAAAGAAAAAAAGAGCTGAAATATCATCTTTCAAGAATTTATCAAGGAAAACTGCACTGATGTTCTAGAACCAGAGGGTAAAGTAGGAACAGAAGAATCCACTGATTGCCTCCTGAAAGAGATCCCAAAATGTAAACTCCCAAGAATATTATAGCCAAATTCCAAATCTCCTAGATCATGGAGAAATGTTGCAAGCAGCCAAAAAGAAACAATTCAAATATCATGGAGACACAGTCAGGAAAAATAAGATTTAGTAGTTTTTACACTAAAGGATTGGAGTGCTTGGAATATGGTATATTTTTAAAATTTATTTATTTTTATTTTTCAACATTCACTTACACAATATTTTGAGTTCCAAATTTTCTGCCCATCTCATCCCTTCCCCCACCCCAAGATGGCATGCATTCTGAATACCCCTTCCCCTAATCTGCCCTCCTTTCTATCTCTCTTCCCCCCTCTTCTCTTATCTCCTTCCCCTTCTATTTTCCTGTGAGGGCAAGGTAGATTTCTATATCCCACTTCCTGTATTTCTTATTTCTCAGTTGCATGTGAAAGTAATTTTTTAACATGTGTTTTTAAAACTTTGGGTTCCAAATTTTCTCCCTTCCTCCCTTCCTACCCACCCTCACTGAAAAGACAAGCAACTCGATACAGGTTATACATATGTAATAATGCAAAACACTTCCATAGTAGTAATGTTGTGCGAAAAGCTAAGTATATTTCCCTTCATCCTATTCCACCCTCCATTTATGCTATTCTTTCTTTTGACCCTGTCCCTCCTCAGATGTATTTGCATCTGATTACCCCCTCCCCAAATGTGCCCTCCCCTCTATCATCTTCCTGCTCTCTGTTCCCTTCTCCCCCATTTTCTTGTAGAGTAAGAGATTTCCATAACCAATTGAGCATGTATGTTATTCCCTCCTTAAGACAAATCTTGTGAGAATAAGATTCACTCATTCCTTCTCACTTACCTCATTTCCCCCCCCACTGTAAAAGCTGTTACTTGTTTGTTTTATGTGAGATAATTTACCCCATTCTACCTCTCCCTTTTCTCCTTCTCCCAGTATAATCTTCTCTCTCTCCTTACTTTTATTATCCAGATATCATACCTTCATCTTCAAATCACCCTGTGCCCTTTATCTATCTGTCTATCTATCTATCTATCTATCTATCTATCTAAGTCCAATTTTTTCTCCCACTGCCCTAATAAAGACAGAGGTCTCATGAGTTACAAATATCATCTTTTCATGCAGGAATGTAAACAGTTCAACCTTAATTAGTCTCTTATGATTTCTCTTTCCTGTTTACCTCTTCATGTTTCCCTTGAGTCTTGTATGTGAAAGTCAAATTTTCTATTCAACTCTGCTCTTTTCATCAAGAATGCTTGAAAGACCTCTATTTCACTGAATGACCACTTTTTTCCTCTGAAGGATTATACTCAGTTTTGCTGGGTAGGTGATTCTTGGTTGTAATCCTATCTCCTTTGTCCTCTGGAATATTATATTCCAATGTCCGCAGCCTTTTAATGTAAAACTGCTAAATCTTACATTATCCTTACTGTGTTTCCACAATACTTGAATTGTTTCTTTCTGGCTGCTTATAATATTTTCTCCTTGACCTGGGAACTCTGGAATTTGGCTACAATGTTCCTAGGAGTTTTCCTTTGGGGATCTTTTTCAGAAGGTGATTGATGGATTCTTTCAATCTCTATTTTGCCTCTGGTTCTAACAGGGCAGTTTTCCTTGATCATTTCTTGAAATATGATGTCTAGGCTCTTTTTTTGATCATGGCGTTCAGATAGTCCAATGATTTTTAAATTCTCTCTCCTGGATCTATTTTCCAGGTGAGTTGTTTTTCCAGTGAGATCTTTCACATTGTTTTCTCTTTTTTCATTCTTTTGGATTTGTTTTACAGTGTCTTGATTTCTCATAAAGTCACTAGCTTCCAATTGCTCCATTCTAATTTTTAAGGAAATATTTTCTTCAGTAAGCTTTTGGACTTCCTTTTCCATTTGGCCAATTTTGCTTTTTAGGGCATTCTTATCTTCATTGGCTTTTTGGACTTCTTTTGCCATTTGGGTTAGGCTATTTTTTTGGGGGGAGGGGGAAGGTTAGGAAATGGGTTTAAGTGACTTCTCCGGGGTCACACAGCTAGGAAGTGTCAAGTGTCTGAAGTCAGATTTGAACTCAGGTCCTCCTGACTCCAGGGCCCTTGCTCTATGCACTATGCCACCTAGGTGTCCCTAGGCTATTTTTAAGGTGTTATTTTCTTCAGTATTTTTTTGAGTCTCCTTTTGCAAGCTGTTGATGTGTTTTTCATGATTTTCTTGCATCACTCTCATTTCTCTTCCCAGTTTTTCCTTCATTTCTCTTACTTGTTTCTCAAACTCCTTTTTGAGCTCTTCCATGGCCTGGGACTGATTCATATTTTTTCATTTAGGCTTTGGATGTAGGAACTTTGCCTTCATTGTCTTCTTGTGGTTGTATGTTTTGATCTTCTTTGTTACCGAAGAAAGATTCTATGGTCTGACTTGTTTTGTGCAGTTTGCTCATGTTCCCAGGCAATTATTTGAGTTTTAAACTCTTTGTTAAGGTAGGGATCAGCTTCCAGTGTGGAGAATGTACTGTCCCAAGCTTTGGGGGATTTTTACAGCTATTTTCTGAGATACTTTTAGGGACCTGTAAATTTTCAGTTCTTCCAAGGTGGCATGATAAGGGGTGAGTTGTTTACTCCTTTCCTGGCCTGTGCTCTTCTCTATGAGTGACCACAAGCACTCTTTTCTGCCTTGGAACTGTGAGGAGCATTTCCTCTCTACCACCACTACAAGCTCCACCATGCCAGCACTTCTCCTTGCCCCAGGACTGCCACCCAGAAATGTGACCCAGATCCAAGCATGGGCAAAGCAAGAGAATCCTGCACCAGCAGAGAGATCCCTGTGATCAGCCACTCAATTTCCCCTCAGTCTGTGGGCTGGGAATATAATATTAAGGAGAGTAAAAGAGCTAGGATTATAACCAAGAATCACCTAAGCAAAATTGAGCATAATCCTTCAGGGGGAAAAATGGACATTCAATGAAATAGATGATTTTCAAGCATTTCTGATGAAAAGAAAAGACCTGAATAGAAAATTTGACTTTCAAATATAAGATGCAAAAGAAGCATTAAAAAGGTAAACAGGAATGATAAATCATAAGGTATTAGAAAAGATAAAGCTGTTTTTATTTCTATACAGGAAAGCTATATTTATAACTCCTAAAAACTTTCTAATTTTTAGGGTAGTTAGGAGTATACATAGACAGAAAGCAGAGATGTAAGTTGAATATGATGATATGACTGTGTCAAATAAATAAAATTGTGGGATGAAAAAGAAGAATACATTGGGAGAAGGGGAAAGGAAGAAGTAGAATGAGATAAATTTTCTGACATGTAAGAGTCCTGAAAGAGATTTTGCACTGTAGGGGGAAATGGGGGAAATGGAGAAAGGAACACACGAGCCTTACTTTCCTCAGAATTGTCTCAAAGGGGAATAATATACACACTTAATTGGGTGTAGAAATATATCTTACTATACAGGAAAGTAGGAAAGGAAGGAAATAAGAGGAGGAGCAGATAGAAGGGAAAGCAGTTTGGGGGAGGTAAAAGTCAGAAGCAAAACACTTGAGAATGGACAATTTAAAAGGAGAGTGAGAGTAGTACAAACAGGACAAAAATAGGATGGAGGAAAATATAATTGGTAATCATTACTGTGGAAAAAAATTAGATTCTCTGATTGAGACTTAATTTCTCAAACATATAGAAAACAGTCAAATTTATAGAAATAAGAGCCATTCTTCAATTGATAAGTTGTCGAAGTATATGAGGAGGCAGTTTTCAGACAAAGTAACCAAAGCTATCTCTGATCATGAAAAAAATGTTCTAAATCACTATTGATGAGAGAAATGCAAATGAAAACAACTCTTAGCTACTACCTCACACCTGTCAGATTCACTAATATGACAGAAAAGCACAATGATAAATGTTGGAGGGGATATGGGAAAATTAAAACAATAATATACTATTGATGAAGTTGTATTCTGATCCATCTATTCTAGAGAGCAAGTTGCAACTATTCCCACAGGGTTATAAATCCATATAAAAGTATAAAACCCTTTGACCAAGTAATACCACTACTAGGTTTGTATCCCAAAGAGATGAAAAGCAAACAGGAAAAGGACCTATGTATACAAAAATATTTATAGCAGTTCTTTTAATGGTGACAAAGAATTGAAAATGGAGGGGATGTTCATCAATTGGGGAATGGCTGGACAAGTTGTTGTATATGATTGTGAGGGAATAGTATTGTGTTTTAAGAAATGAAGAACAGGCCAATTTCAGAAAAACCTGGAAAGATTTACATGAAATAATACTGAGTGAAGTGAGAAGAACCAGAACATTGTACACAGTAACAGCAATATTGTATGATGATCTATTATGAATAACTTAGCTATTCTCAGAAATTCAATGATCCAAGACAATTCTCTAGGACTTAAGATGAAAGGTGCTGTCCATCTCCAGAGAAAGAACTGTTAGAGACTTTATGTAGATCCAAGGTACTTTTTTTTTACTTTCTTTATTTATCTTGGGTTTTTTCTTTGTTTTGTTTTGCTTTGTTTTTTTTGTGAGCTGTGTAGGGGAAGGAGGGAGGGAGAGAATTTGAAACTCAAAATTAAGAAAAAAAGACTGCTAAAATTGTTTTTACACGTAATTGGGAAAATAAAATATTAAATAAGTTTTAGGAATTCATTTATGTCACTACCTAAGGTACTATAAAACAGAAATACTGTGGAGTACTTCAGGGTCACTCATTCTGTTTAATTTCTTTTTTCAATCGAAGAAACTAAGAATACTTAAACTCATATGAACTAAAACTGTGCATCTTAATCTTACATTAGAAAATCATGTGTGATGTGGCCCTGATTGCACCTATATATCCCTGTATGGCATAGATAATCTAGTTTTAATATTTTCCTCATGGAAATTTAATTTCTTGTAACAACAGATACATAATTCCATGTGTATAACACATTTCAGATATACTCATATGTGGATATTTGTTGTAAGATAGATACCTTTGCTTGCCTTCTGAAAATGACTGAAGGTCCTACACATTTCAGACATGGATCCTCTTGTTTTAATAAACTAAGAAATAGGAGGTAGATTATTTTTCACAGTAGGCTTGTATCCTTCACAGATTAGAGACTTCTTGTCCTATGTAAAAGCAGCTTAAGAAAGATACTTTTCATCTATGCACACATGTTCACATTCAAACTTCATCTATCTTTTTAATACATTTGCTCTTATAAGAGCTTTCCTCCCTTTCTATCACCTAGAAAGACATAATCAATGCCCATTACTTATTCCCTTCTTCCCAAATTCTTTCTCCCCATATCTGTTTTTATTATCTCAATAACACCCTTTTATCTCAACACTGTCCCTCCCCCCCACATGTATTTCTTCTGGAAGCCCACATACTTATGACCTCTTCTTGATTCCTTTTAATTGATTGGACTCATTAGCAACTTTGTGTTGATGAGGATGATTTTATTTTTCTTAAGTCATATCCTTGAACCTCGGGCAAAGATTAAGCTCTTCCATTTTGTTTGGAGAAGATAGTCACATAGAGTGATGAAATTTAGAAACACAACACTCTTTTGCTATGGAATCTACTCTGTTAGTTCATTTTTTAAAATATAACCTTTCAAAACTACAGGAAATTGAACTCATGTCAACAATGTGATGGAAAAGAGGCACTACTGGAAGCCCAACCTTAGGGAATCTAGAAAGGACACTCCCCCTCCCCCTTCACCCCATCACGTATACATTTATATATTTATGCATATCATATATTGTAGAAGAATGTAATAATATTAATATAATAATGTTATAATATAATGGGGCAGCTAAGTGGTACACTTGATAGAGTGCAGGGCCTGCAGTCAGGAAGATTCATCTTCATAAGTTCAAATCCAGCCTCAGACACTTATTAGCTGTGTGACTGTGGGCAAGTCATTTAACCCTGTTTTTCTTAGTTTCCTCATCTGTAAAATGAGCTGGAGTAGGAAATGCAAACCACTCCAGTATCTTTGCCAAGAAACCCCCAAATGGAGTCATGAGGAGTCAGATATGACTGAAAAATGACTTAATATTGTGATATTACATGTATGAATGTATGTATTTCTATTTACAAAATTCTTTAAGAACAATTTCAAAGTAGCAAAATATTTGGGAATGAGTTTAGCTGTTGTCTGAAAAGGAATTAAATCCTTAAAGTGTTTAAAAAATGCATTTATGTGTCTAGTAACTCTAAAGAAAATTATAAAGTTCTATGATTATCTCAAAAGAAAAAAGACACAACAATAATGAAAAGCTCTTGCTGATTTGTAGTCCTTGAAGACACTTCTATGTCCTTGAAGTCTGTGACACTTCTGATTGTCATTTAATTAGCTGCCCTCCCTCCCTCCCTCCTTCTACTTGTAGTTGTAAATATATTTTCATGCTTCCCCAAACCCATTGGTTCTCTTGTAAACTACCTGTTAATAAGTCCTGCACATATGAGGCAGCTGGATAAAGGGAAGAGCAAGTTTATCTACCCATAGGTATAATTAAAAGTGGATTTGAAAATGTTTATTTCATATGGGGCAATCGACAGAATCACAATTTTTCTGGCTCTGTGGTATTTATTACTTCCTGATCATATAGTGTTAACCATGACATTTATTACTGCTCAGAGCATGATTTATATAAAGAGTTGATGAACCAGTGTGTTCAGAATGCCAAATTCTGAATTTCCAATTTATTGGATTACACAATAAAACACTTAATTGGAACTGATTCAAGCTGCTTGGGGAAAATAAGAAGTCCCCTACAAACAAAGGGGAATCCTTACTGCCATTTGAGGTACCTGAAATTTTGAAACCAATTTATAAGCTTATTCCAATAGGTAATAAGCCTAGTGCTGTTTTTGTTTGTTTGTTTATTATTCTTTTTGTTTTTGTTTTTTCTTTTACAAATAACTCTATTTGGCTGACTACCTCTGTCAGAAACACTGAGTTTCAAACACATTAAGATGTTAATTTTTTTTCTTTATATATTCGTAAATTTTCATTTCTTTGGGGAATAATTTTTTTATTAATTTTAATATTCTTTTTTTTCCCAAAAGAGAATATAAATCTTAGCTGTTCAGTGTATATTACAACATTCTCCCACTTCCACACACCATTTTTGGTATATAACAAAAACTCATCAGTTGTCTATATGCTGACATTTTGCTTTTTTTTTTTTGGATGGGGTGTACCAGTCTCAGATAGCCCTGTACTCACCTTCAAATCCATTTGATTTTGGCTTAGGTAGGTGCAGATGATTTTCTCTTTTGCTTAGCTACATATTTTAGTTTCACTGATCATAGGTTTTGTGCTAAAAGGAAGCTTTTGGTCATCTAATCCAATGGTCTCATTTCTTAGGTGAGAAAGCTAATACCCAGGGATGATAGGTGACATACTCTTTGTCAAATGGTAAGAAATGGAATATATAGAATATAAGCCTAGGTCCTTGGGCTCCAATTCTAGCATTCTTTCCAATAGGTCATGCTCCCACCCCTCCCAGGGTGTGTAATTGAAGCTATACATTATTTCCCTTTCTTTGCAATTCATGTCTTCTTTATATTTCCCAAAATCTTCCATAGATACTATACATAGCACTGTTGAGACCTCCCTCTATGTCAGTGGTTCTCAAAGAGTGGCCCATGGAACACTGTGAGTGGCTGAGATCCTTTCAGTGAGTCTATAAGATCAAAATTATTTTCATAATGATACCAAGACATCCCAACTAAATTTATATTAAGGCCAGATTATTTTATATGTCAACAAATACATATCCCAACATACTGAAAGCAAAAGAAAATATAAGAAAAATACACATCTACTACTAAGTCACTTATTAAAGAGATTTGCAAATATATGTAAAAATAAAATTACATTCTGTTTTAATTTAAAATTTTTATTTTAAGGCAATTCTCAGATAAAGAAATTAAAGCCATTGGTAGTCAAATGAAAAAATGCTCTAAATCACTATTGATTTGAGAAATGCAAATCAAAACGACCTGAGGTACTACATCACACCTATCAGATTGGCCAACATGACAAAAGAGGAAAATGATAAATGTTGGAGAGGAAGTGGGAAAATTGGAACACTAATGCATTGTTGTTGTGAAATGATCAAACCATTCTGGAGAGCAATGTGGAACTATGCCCAAAGAGCTATAAAAAAATGTGCATACCCTTTGACTCAGCAATAGCACTTCTATGGCTATATCCTATAGAGATCATACAAATGGGAAAAGGACCCACATGTACAAAAATATTTATAGCAGCTCTTTTTGTGATGGCAAAGAATTGGAAATTGAGAGGATGCCCATCAATTGGGGAATGGCTGAACAAGTTGCAGTATATGAAATGTAATAGAATACTATTGTGCTATAAGAAATAGTGAACAAGCTGTCTTCAGAAAAAGTTGGAAAGACTTGTATGGTCTGATGCTGAGTGAAGTGAGCAGAAGCAGAAGAATGTTGTAAACAATAACAGCCACGTTGTACAATGACTAATATTGATAAACTTAACACTTCTCAGCAATGCAAAAATCTAAGATATCTCCAAAGGCCTCATGATGGAAAATGCTATCCACAAAGAAGAAAGAACTATGGAGTTTGAATGTAGATAGAAGCCTACTATTTGCTATTTTTTTTTCTTCTGTTGTGCTTTGTTTCCTCTTTCTGGTGGTTCCTCTTATTGGTTTTAATTCTTACTTAAAACATCACTAATGTGAAATTATGTTTAATAGGAATGTAAATGTATAGCCTATCTCAGATTGCATGCCATCTAGGGGTGGGAGGTGGGGAGAGAAGGGAAGAAAAATTTAAAACTCAGAAGCTTATAGAAGTGATTATTGATAATTCAAAATAAATAAAAAAGGAAAGAAAAAATTAAAAAATATGACATTGTTGATTGATTGCTGAATACCAACATATTACTCAGGTTGTACATTTGTTATCCCTCACCTTCTCTTAATGACTGGCCTATTTCTTTTCAAAAAATCTATTTACTGAGTTATATGCTTACACCATTTCTTACACATATCACAGTTGGTAATGTGCTGCAGCCTACGAAGCACCAATACTTCAACATCTAATATGCTAAACTAGGAAGTGGAAATGAAAGGATGAACGAAGAAAAGAACTGCTGAATCACCTCAAATATATCGGCTCAAATGAGTGATCTTTACCGAAATGACACAATTTTGAAAAAAATTGAAAATACATCTTTTAATGTATTAAAAATGGGGAAATCATAAATGGTTCTATTACAAAAATAAAGAGAACCTAAAAGACTCAAGTAACTATCAACCCATATCTTCCTTTTTCTTCACTATAAAATATTTGCGACAGTGATCTACATAAATATCAAGGGTATTAAAAAGGATTAAGCAGACTTTAAGAAAAGTATCCTCTCCATTGGTCTACATCTTTCCAGTCACACAGTTGACTAGAGTATGAAAAGTCCATTTCAATTGAGGCAAAAACCTATTGATAGCAGTACATTTGCTTACTCAGTGTTTACCACTGTTATGAAGGATATGCAGTAAGAACTTGAAATGGAAAAAGGATGTCTTATAGATGATGAAATTCTCTAGTAGTTTCCATTTGTGATGAGGTAGTATTGATATGCCATGCTCTAAAATACTATAGAAGCTACTAAATTATATCCAAAGTCTAAATCTAATATTTTTTTTAAAAGCTCTTTCTTTCAAACAATTCTATCTCCAAAGTCATGAAAATGAATTTTTTTAAAGATTACTTCAAGAACTTCCTATGCTGTTTGTTTTTCTGGTCCTCAAAATGAAGAGATTTAATATTACATAAACTTAACTCTTTCCTTCATTTTGATTTATCACTAAGTTCTTCACATATAACATTTAATTGGAGATAATTTCCTTAGGACAAATTTAGTCAACATGATCATTAACCATAAAAAAAAATGTTCTCCAGATGGACTGCTAAGATCTATTTATGAATTGTGGAATATGGACAATGATGAAATTGTTTTCCTACAAGGACAAATTCAAAACTTATTAGTTTTAGATCACAATTCCAAGTAACAGATATGAACTAATGACCTGAATGAAAATGAAGTTAGGGGTAACATATTACCTTTGCATCATCATTCCTTCCTTCTTTAGTATGTACATTGTTCAATGGTATCAGCCTCACAGTATTTCTCTTTTTTAATTAATCATCTCTGCACCTGGAGATAAAGAGGTAGAAATGGGGATGAAGCACATGTTCTCTATTTTCTCTAATGATCAATGGGTATATTCTGGCCATCAATGTAAAGGGAATGGTAAGTGTAAGGAGTTAAGGAAGAATCAAAATTTCAGAATTCATGTTTCACTTCAAAGAAGTTGACAAAAGCCTTTGCATCTTCCTAAATGATATTAAACCAAAACTTGAGTACATAGGGCTAAAAGCAATGGCTACCTGTCTGATACTAATGACCACAGACATAGAAATGATGAAGTATGTGACCACACAAAAGGCATTGATTTTTAGTACATAAGTAATCCCTTGACTCCATTAAGACTATCAACTGCAGTGGCCAAAGAAGACAAGCTCACACATGCAATAAGCAGTTCACAAGGAAAAGATCCATTTCTTTTTACAAATTTACACTTAGGAGACAAATTAAGATTAGAAGTTTATTTGTCTGATATGTATGGCACTCCAAAGATCAATCACATTCTAACACTGTAAAGAATAGCATATACATCTCCACATAAATCAACTATTCAATTCTTCAGAAATAATAATTTGCTATGACCTTACCAGTTTTGATAGATGATTCCCATAATGCCTTTTTGTAATATGAAATTAAAGGATGCCAAAAGTTCTGATAATTGTTAAATGTAGGATTACCCTTAAAGGTCAGAAGGGTTGGGATGAGGAAAGAGATGTGGTTAAAATGGGAAAACTTTAAAAGAAAGTCTATTTTCCCCCATTCTCTGCAAGATAGTTATTAGGTCATCAAAGCAGCCCAAGATTGTAGGTAAACAGGATAGATAACAAGAGTTGCTATGATATTCAGCGATGTTGTATCATAAAGGAGAACACGAAAGGGATATTATCAGATGACTTATTAATATTTATATAGGGAAGATGTTTCTAGATATGTGTCCAGACAAGGATTAGCCAACCCTTTATTTTAAACAGATAAAACTTCTAAAATATGGAAAATAGAGCTCAGAGAAAAGGAAAAGAGGGTGCTGAAGAGAAATGAAAGTGGTTCTAATGGGAAATCCACAGAAAGCTAGGCACAAGCTGATAGAAAATAAAGTGGAAACAAAGATGAATAAAAATTCAAGATGTCTTTGGGTAAAAGAGAAAAGGATAAGAAAAATGAATCAAAAATAGGAGAATAGAGAAAAAAATCACTTTTCTTCTTTCCTCTATCTCCTCAAACCTACATTTTGTGCAAAATGGAATACTGTTTCTCCAACTAATCTAGCCAAAAAACAATTTTGATCTTAAACTATATTGATGGAATCCATAGAGATTTGTTTAGAGAAATGGGATAACTTTAGGATAGAAGGAGATGGCAAAAAATGGAACAAAACAGAAGAAAATAAAGTACATTTTGTAATTTAAGATAATCACAATGAAATATAACAATCTCATATTTAATGATTTGTAGAATAAAGAATCTCTTGCATAAAAATATTTCCCATGGAATCCTCAATTCCAATTCTTTAGAATGTCAGGGAGCTTATTTTATCCACTCAAACAACTCCAGTTTACATCCTTATCACTTCTTGTGTGGAGTACTGTAGTAACCTCTTATAATTGGTTTCCCTGCTTTTAGTCTTTCCCTATCCATAACCTTATACAGCCCCCAAAGATATCTTTCTAAAGTGTAGGTTATTCTAATTCTATTAATTCCAATGACTCCTTATTACCTCTATGTTCAAATACAACCACATGTGTTTTGCATTTAAAACTCTTTTCAACCTGGCCCCATTCAATGTTTCCAGAAAGAAATTACACAGATCAATTATTGAATCCCTTTATCTCCTGAACAACAAAACATTATTAGGTTTTCATGACTCTGCTCTCTCCCTCCTATTTTCTTTACCTTTTGAAATCCCTGGTTTCTGTTAAGACTCAGCTAACATCCCACTTCCTCCAAAAGTTTATTTCTGGGTCCCTAAGCTGCTTAAAGTTTTCCACCTATCAAAGGTAACATATCTATTCTATATTTATCTTGAATGTCCCAATTCATTTTTATGTTGTCTCCCCAAAAGAACATAAGTTCCCTGAGGGCAAGGACTTTATTATTTTCTTCCTATGCCCTGTAACTGGCACATAGTGAGTACTTAATATTTGTTGATTGATTGGATGATTTTCTAGAGAACAATGGTCTAGGGGCTTATCATTAGTACATGACACACAGTGACTAAACAGTCTCTTCAAAGTAAGTTCTCTGTCTTTGGCCACCTTCATTATTTACTGCTGTCAGTATTGAATTAATCAATAATTTTTCTTCCAATGACTATATCCCTCTCTGTTTTTTCCCCTCTCTGGACTTGCTATATCCTTCATCCACAATATTTATATCACATTTATAGTGAGTTGATACAGAGTCCAACAGCTATCTATGGAAATATTTAGAAATCTAATGTACATAGCCTCCATATAGGAAAGTAATTAATATACAGAAATTTTAGTTTGGAACAGGTTGTTGTTGTTTTGACTTTAATTTTGAAATATGACCAATGACATAATGGGGTGAATTATACTTAAGTGAGACAAAGTTGCACAAAGTCATCAGCCTCTTTCTCTCTTCCAGAGTCATCCAAATCTGGTGGCAAGACAAAAGTCAAAATAATTGATGATGGCCCAGGATTCAATGCATGAACTTAGTTTCTTCTATTTCTGAACAAGCTTTAAGCACTCCATAGTTCCTCCTTCAGGCACCTTCATGGCCATTGGAACAAATTGTTTTCATCCTCCCATTCTACCCAGAGAAGTCCTCATGTGCTTGGGGTAAGACTGCCCCCCTGCAAAATAACTCACAAATGGGTATGAGGCCCATTGGTCTTCTTCAACCCAGTATAGCCTGTCTGCTAAGATGGTTTGCCAAGGTGTCAAATACAATATTTCACAATGATTTATTTTCTTATAGCCACTCGTGTTCTACTTTTTACCTTCTTAAGCTTAATTTAAAGAAACTATTGTGCAGTGCAGTGGTTCTCAGTGTTTTTTTGTTCCATGAATCCCTTTAATCAACAAGAAAAAACATTTCAAACCCCCAGAGTAATATATTAATAATTATAGCCTGTGAATTTTTACTATTTAAGGAGCCCTTAAAGAATTTTTATCATGAAACACTTAGACCATCATTTTGAAATGCCAAAGGGTCCACAAACCTGTAAATGGGATCCAATTGTGTGGTGAATAATGAGCTGACACCACCAGGGAGACCTGGACTCTAGACCCATCTCTGACATATATTGCCTGTGTGACCTGAGAAAATCACTATCTCAGTAATTCAGGCACACTCAAAGAAAATAAATTACAGACAGTGTTAACTTGCATTTGTATAGTGAGTTTCATCTCCTGGCAGTTCTCTATACTGATGAAATCACAAGTCTGGTCCCTATCCTATCCTCTTTAACTTTCTAGATCATTTGACACCATTAACCACCACCTTCCTTTTTGATAACCTGCCCTCTCATGGTTTACTGGCACCACACTTTCCTGATTGTCCACTCAACTCTGACTATTTTTGCATAGTCTCCTTGTTTGAAGATCCCCATTCCCTAAATGTCAGTATCCTCCAATGTTCTGTCCTTAGCCACCATCATTTCCTTCTCTACAATTTTACCCCGAGTCATTTCATTGACCATTTTATTTTTTAACTAGATTTGTCTTTCCACCCTTTAATAGATTAGAAGTTACCTGATAGGAATTATATCTTATTTCACTTTTAAAGACCAACACAGTACTAGACAGACAGACAGACATATAGATAGAGATAATAGGTTAGTAGGTAAATGGACAGACTTAACTAGATACATAGATAGATATGTGGATGCATAGATAATAGACAGACATACCATTTTAAATTGATTTTTGGATTGAATTTGTACAGGCATTGTTTGGCAAGGGTGTGTAGTTAGAACTCTGTATCTAAAAAATACCATTGACTGTAACTGTGAAAAAAGGATTAAAATTACCATAAGAACACATTCCTCCTATAACTTCCTTCATTAAAATTCATTCAAGTCAACTTGGGTATAATGAACACCTTGGCTGTGACAATTCTGAGATTTTGATATGAAATTATATTTAGTCATTGGAATCCTAGAGAAACACTAAGAAATTAGAGGAAAAAAAGAACCAATAAATAAATGTGTATGATACACATTCTTCTTCCTTATACTCAAATTTTCTTTTCCAGAACAATTTTAGCAAAGAAAGACAAGCACAATCATTTCTGGAGTATAAAGCAATATGAAAAACAATGAAACTGAATAGAATTTCTGTCCAGAATTGAGAGAGAATAAGAACTCTAATTTAAAGTTGTTTCAAACTGTAATTGTTGAGCCACTACTCCCATCTCTGATAGCCATGTCTGAGGCATCCATGGCATTTTGTAGCTGTTTCTAAGGTTGTGAAATGATCAATCCAAACAGTCTTGCTTTTTTCACATACTGTACAATTGTTGCTTCTCACTTTTCCCTTCACTTTTTCCATCTTTGATTCAAAATTAAAAAGTACCAGACCGTGAAAGAATGCTATAGTGTTAGAGTTCATATTGCTGTAATTTTTCTTTGATGTCTGTTGTGAGTTCCTTTCCTTTATCCTTTTTTTAAAAAAACTTAAGTCTGAATTGGCTACTGTTGCATAGAGAGTGGGCCATAGATATAAACTGCCAAGAAAAATGTGACTGAGTTAAATAATAATGCACTGAACTTGGGCAGCACTTTCCCTCCGAACCTTTTGTGAACATTAATCATCGTCCTCATGTTTTCCCTATCAGCAAGATGGTAACTATTAAATCTCCATGTTTGGCAGAGGGAGAAACTGACACAGAGAGGTGAAATGATTTGCCCAAGGTCATCAAACCTATTAGGAACAGAACTAGAAATGGATCCTAGTGTTTCTGCATCATAGTCCACTATTCCCTGATGATAACTGTCTATCTGATTTTTCTAGTATGGACTAGCTCAGATAGAAAGAGAAAATGCATTTTCCACTTATTTATACATGACCAAAAAAGAGAGTTATTAAGGTTATATGATAATAAGTTCAATGTTCCAATAGAGGATCATAGGTTTAGAGCTAGAAGGGACTATAGAGGCCATGGATTACAACCTCCTCATTTTATAGATGAACTAAGGACCAGAAAGATTAATTGACTTAGCTAAGGTCTTTCATTTAAATAAGTTGCAGATGCTAAATTCAACATAGGACCTCTGACACAAGTCTCAGTGTTTCTTCCTCAGGTTTCTTCCCCAGTATTCTCCTCACAGTATACTCACATTGGTAATCATGTAAATCACACCAGTGAATAGTTCTCCACCATTCTAACTCATATTTCTATGATACTTGAATGTTCATAAAACGTTTTCCTTATAGGAATCATATGAGGTAGGTGTTGTAAATATTATCAGTTCTGTTTTGCAAATGAGGAAAATGAAATGCAAACAGGGAAAATGTCTTGACCAATGCCACACACCTATTAAATATCAGAGCTGGAATTTGGAATCATCCTTTTCCTGACTCCCAGTCCAGTGCTTTTTTTTTTCTATGACCACTATGTCTCTCTCTCTCTCTTCCTTCTACCAAAGGGGAGTAAGAAGCCCTGGATATAGTTGCTGTACTCTACACATTTCATGGGTTGTGTGGGAACTACACATACTATCAAATACCCTCTCAGAAGAATAATTAGAGCTATGAATCACCTGATTCTATAGAGTAGGTACTCCAAAGTTGCTTTCTGATTTAATTTTTCATGTAACTGAGTGTAGGGCCATTGGCCATGCAAGAAAGATGTGGCACCTAGATCTGAGGATGGATCAGCATGAGGAGAATGCTAGAAAAGGAGTTCCTTTCTTCTTGGTTTTCAAAGAATATCACTTTCCAATTATACATGATGAGAATTTAGTAGAACATTTTCTTAAAATAAATCTAATAATGTTTTAAACTGCAATTATTCATTAACATTCCAGTCCCTGTCATATTGTTTGATTTATGATTTTTTTTTTCCTTTTAGACTGGACCATTGGAATAGTGAGCTCCCAATTAGGAAACTCCTTTGACCAAAGAAGAATGACATATTCCCTGAACATTAAAATATTGAGTGTTATGTGGGCCAATGAGAAGTTGTCCATCAGTCAGTCAATAAACACTTCTCAAGCAAATCTATGTAACAGGCACTCTGCTAAGTACTGGGGATAAAAAAAAGGCAAAAAGAAGTCCCTGCTTTAAAGGACCTTACAGTATAGAGAGGGAGAAAACATAAACAATTATGTACAAAACAAGATGCAGGTAAATTTGAGATAAACATGAAAAAAGGCCTCTGAAGTAAGGGGGATTGGGAAAAAAAACTTCTTGTGGAAGGTGGATTTTCACTGAGGCTTTAAGAAAACTTTCAAATACAAGACACAAGAGAAGCATGAAAAGGTAAATAGGAAAGAGAAATCAAAAGATACTTATTAAAGTTGAACTGTTTACATTCCTACATGGAAAGATGATATTTGTAACTCAAGAGACTACTACATGACAATGGGGTGAGGGTAAGGGGGAAATGTTGTGGATCTTCTCTATCTCTATTATAGTAAACACATGATAGAATCACAAAGAAATGTTAATTTGTCAACATAGTATTAACAGCCAGTGATCCCTTTAACTAAATGAAGGCTTTTCTCTGATGTAATTAGAACAGAGTTTATATATATATATATATATATGTATGTATATATATACATATATATGTGTTTACATATATATGTATATACATATATATGTATATATATGTATATATGTGTGTATATATATGTATATATATATATACATACACACACACACATATATGGAGAGAGAGAGAGAGAGAAACCACACTTAGGTAAGTAGCTTTAAATAGGAAAGCCATGTTTGGGTAAGTGTTTAGGATTTTTCAGTCATTCTAGCAGTACTGTAAAAGAGAGGTAGCGATGGGTGGGGAGGGGGCAGAGACAAGGCGACAAAGTGAAAGCAGTGGCTTCCTTGAACTCTCCCCTAAACTCCTCCAAATAGCTATTAAAATGGCTCTAAACAAATTCTAGAGCAGCAGAACCCACAAAAAGACAGAGTGAAACAAATTTCTAGACCAAGACAACCTGGAGGGTCAACAGGAAAGGTCTGTTGCTCTGGACTGGGAGAGGAGCACAGTTCAGGTCAAGGAAAAAATATTGCAAGCAGCCAGAAAGAAACAATTCAAGTATTGTGAAAACACAATAAGGATAACACAAGATTTAGCAGCCTCTACATTAGGGGACTGGAGGGTTTGGAATATAATATTCCAGAGATCAAAGGAGATAGAATTACAGCCAAGAATCACCTATTCAGCAAAACTGAGTATAATCCTTCAGGGGGAAAAATGGGTATTCAATGAAATAGAGAACTTTCAAGCAATCTTGATGAAAAGACCAGAGCTGAATAAAAAATTTGACTTTCAAATACAAGACACAAGAGAAGCATGAAAAGGTAAACAGGAAAGAGAAATCAAAAGACACTTATTAAAGTTGAACTGTTTACATTCCTACATGGAAAGATGATACTTGTAACTCATGAAACCTTTCTCAATATTAGGGTAATTGGAGGGAAAAATGTATATATATATATATTAGATAGATATAAATAGATAGGTAGATATATAGATATATACAGATAGATAGATAGATAGATAGATGATAGATAGATAGATAGATAGATGATAGATAGATAGATAGATAGATAGATAGATAGATAGATAGATAGATAGATAGATAGATAGATAAAGGACACAGGGTGAGTTGAAGATGAAGGGGTGGTATCTAAAAATAAAATTAAGGGGTAGGAGAGGATTATACCGGGTGAAGGAGAAAGGGAAAGGTAGAATGGGGTAAATTATCTCACATAAAACAGACAAGAAAAGGCTTTTACAGTGGAACAAAAAGTTTTAAAAACAAATGTTAAAAATTATTTTTACATGCAACTGGAAAATAACACATATAAGGCAATGGAGTACAGAAATCTATCCTTCCTTACAGGAAAATAGAAGGGGAAGGAGATAAAAGAAGAGGGTGGGGTTAGAAGGGAGGGCAGATTAGGGGAAGAAGCATTCTGAATGCATGCCATCTTAGGTTGGGAGGAGGGGAGAGATGGGGAGAACATTTGGAACTCAAAATCTTGTGGAAGCGAATGTTGAAAACTAAAAATTAATTAATTAATTAATTTTAGAGAGAGAGAGAGAGAGAGAGAGAGAGAGAGAGAGAGAGAGAGAGAGCTAGTAGTCCTGGGTGGAGAAGAAAAGAAAAAAAAATATTGTTGTTGTTGTTGGAAAGGAATAGATTTTTATCTCCTCTCCTTCATTGTACAATGACCAGGCTCCTTCTAATTCTAAAAACAATGTTCACTCCTCCTAAATAGATTACTGTGCTTTAACAAATTGTTACCAAATTAACCCTTTCTCCTCTGTTATTATATTATATGGCCACAATCAATTCTGGGAGTAAGGTAGAAACAAAATCATGATCCTTAGCCCGGATGATTGTATTTGTTATTGCTGTTGTTGTTGTTGAGTCTTTTCATGCAAGTCTGACTCTTCCTGACCCTATTTGGGGTTTTCTTTTTTATTTGTTTAAAATTCATTAATTTATTTATTTTTAATTCTCAACATTCACTTCCAGAAGATTTTGAGTTCCAAATTTTCTCCCCATTTTGTCCCTCCCCAAACCCAAGACAGCAAGCATTCTGAATACCATTTCCCCAAATCTGTCCTCCCTTCTCCCCCCCCCCCACTTCTTTTATCCCCTTCCTTTTCTATTTTCCTTTAGGGCAGGATAGATTTCTATACCTGATTGCCTGTGTATCTTATTTCCCAGTTGCATGTGAAAACAATTTTTAACATTTGTTTTTAAAACTTTGGGTTCCAAATTTTCTCCCTTCCTCCCTCCCCACCCACCCTCATTGAGAAGGCAAGCACCTCGATACAGGTTACACTTGTGTAGTCATGCCACACACTTCCATAGTAGTCATTCTGCTGAAAACTAACTGTATTTCTTGTCGTCCTATTCTGCCCCCCATTTATTCTATTCTCTCTTTTGACCCTGTCCCTCCTTAGCAGTGTTTGCTTCTGATTAGCTCCTCCCCCAATTGCTCTTTTATCTGCTTCCTCCCTATTTTGCTGTAGAGCAAGATTGCTTTCCATACCCAATTGAGTGTGTATGTTATTCCTTCTTTAAGCCAAATCCAATGAGAATAAGATTCAATCATTCTGTCTCACCTTCCCCCACTTCCCTTCCACTGTAAAAGTCTTTTCTTGTCTGCTTTATGTCAGATAATTTACCCCTTTCTACCTCTCCCTTCCTCCTTCTCCCAGTATAATCCTCTCTCATCCCTTAATTTTATTCTCCAGATATCACCCATTCATCTACAACTCACCTTGTGCTCTCTATCAATCTATCTATACATATATATACATATATATATGTATATATATATATATATATATTTTCCCTCCAACTACCCTAATACTAACAAAAGTCTCATGAATTACAAATATCATCTTTCCATGTGGGAATGAAAACAGTTCAACCTTAATAAGTCCCTTATGATTTCTCTTTCCTGTTTACCTCTTCATGCTTCTTTTGAATCTTGTATTTGAAAGTCAAATATTCTATTCAGCTCTACCCCTTTTCATCAAGAATGTTTGAAAGTCCTCTATTTCCCTGAATGTTCATTTTTTCACCTGAATGTCATTTTTTCCCCTGAAGGATTATACTCAGTTTTGCTGAGTATTTGCTGGATTTTTGGCTGTAATCTTATCTCCTTTGCCCTCCAGACTATCATATTCCAAGCCCTGCAGTCCCTTAATGTAGAAGCTGTTAAATCCTGTGTTATCCTGATTGTGTTTCCACAATATTTGAATTGTTTCTTTCTGGTTGCTTGCAATATTTTCTCCTTAACTTGAGAACTCTGGAATTTGGCTACAATATTCCTAGGAGTTTTTCTTTGGGGATCTCTTTCAGAAGGTGACTGGTGGATTCTTTCAATCTCTATTTTGCCTCTGGTTCTAACAGGGCAGTTTTCCTTGATAATTTCTTGGAAGATGATGCCTAGGCTCTTTTTTCATCATGGCTTTCAGATACTCCAATAATTTTTAAATTCTCTCTCTTGGATCTATTTTCCAGGCCAGTTTTTTTTTCCCCAGTGAGATATTTCACATTGTCTTTTATTTTTTTTTCATTCTTTTGATTTTGTTTTACAATGTCTTGATTTCTCATAAAGTCACTAGCTTCCAATTGTTCCATTCTAATTTTTAAGGAACTATTTTCTTCAGTGAGCTTTTGGACTTCCTTTTCCATTTGGCCAATTCTGCTTTTTAAGGCATTCTTCTCCTCATTGGCTTTTTGGACCTCTTTTGCCATTTGGGTTAGTCTGTTTTTAAGGTGTTATTTTTGGGGGGTCTCCTTTAGCAAGCTGTTGACTAGTTTTTCATGATTTTCTTGCATCACTCTCATTTCTCTTCCCAGTTTTTCCTCTACTTATTTTACTTGTTTCTCAAAATCTTTTTTGAGCTCTTCCATTGCCTGGGATTGATTCATATTTTTCTTGGAGGCTTTGGATGTAGGAACTTTGCCTTTGTTGTCTTCTTGTGGTTGTATGTTTTGATCTTCTTTGTCACCAAAGAAAGATTCTATGGTCTGACTATTTTTGCACAGTTTGGTCATGATCCCAGCCAATTACTTGAGTTATAAACTCTTTGTTGAGGTAGGGGTCTCCTTCCAACATGGAGAATGTACTGTTTCAATCACTGGGGGTTTTGTGCATCTGTTTTAAGAGATACTTCTAGGAACCTGTAAGTTTTCAATTCTTCCAATATGGTATGATCAAGGGTTACATGTTTACTCCTTTCCTGGCCTTGTGGTCTATGAGTGACCACAAGCATTTTTTCTGCCTTGAACTGTGAGGATGATTCCCTCTCCACCACCACTACAAGCTCTACCATGCCAGCACTCTTCCTCTCCCCAGGATCGACACCTATAACTGTGACCCAGATCCAAGCACAGGCAAAGCAAGAGAATCCTGCCTCAACACCAGTAATGAGATCTCTGCAATCCTCCTTTTATCAGCCACTTGACTCCCCCTCAGTCTGTGGGTGGGAAGCTCTGGAAATAACAGCCGCCATAGGGCAGGCGGGGATTGGGGCTGGGACTTAGCTTCTCTCTCACTGTGGTTACAGACTTTTCTAATGACCTTCTAAGTTGCCTTTGGTGTTTGTGGGTTGAGAAGTCTGGAAACCACCACAGCTGCCTGTGATTCAGGCTCTAGGTTTTCTGAGGCCTGGTCTTTGCCTGCACACCCATGCTGAACTGAGTTTCTCTCCCAGGCCAGCACAATAGACCTTTCTAATCAACCATCCAGGGTGTCCTGGGCTGGAAATTCATTTCACTCTGTCATTTTGTGGGTTCTGCTGCTCTAGAATTTATTTAGAGCCATTTTATAGGTATGTGGAGGGGTTTGGGAGAGAGCTCTGCTATCTTGGCTCTAATCCCCATTTGGGGTTTTCTTGGCAAAGATACTGGAGCAGTTTGCCATTTCTTTCTCCAACTGCTTTGACAGATGAGGAAACTGAGGAAAGAGGGGGAAGTGATTTGCCCAAGACAACACAGCTAGCAAATGTTTGAGGCTAGGTTTGAATTCAAGTCCTAGCTATATGACCCTGAACAAATCACTTAACTGTATCACAGAATTAGAAAACAAAATAATATGTGGCATCTAAGTGGGAAGGTAGTTACCATCAAGGAGGAAAGGTAAGGTCTTCTTGGAGGGTGTGGTATTTGATTTCAATCTTAAAGGAGAAGTAGGAACCATGGGAGGAGAGGAAGAGCATTCTAGACACTGGCAGCAATGTGAAGAGGTAACAAAATTTGTAGAGGGTGGCAGTTTGGCTAAGCCAGAGAATAAATGTGGAAGGGAATGATGACAGTTAAGCCTAGGAAAACAGGGTTGCAGGGCATCATATAAAGGTGTTTGTACTTTATTCTAGAGACAATAGGGATAGGGAACCACTGAATGTTTTTGAGAAAGGGATAGACATGAATGGATCTCTATGAAGAAAATAATAATAATAATAATACCTACATTTATATATACTTACAAATTTACAAAGTACTTTCCAAACATTATCTCATTCAAGGCTCACAGCAAACCTGTGAGGCAGGTCCTTTAAAAAAAACTGGATTTGTTCAAGGATTTGATCTGTGATTTCATAAATATAAACTAAGGAGAAAAACAAACAAACAAACAAACAAAATTTCCTTTAAGGATTTATCTCCCCTGAAACTTAAAGATGGTTGACTGTGGGCTCTGAGAGGTTAAAAGACTTTCCCATGATCATATAGCCAGATATCATTATCCCCCTTTAATAGATGTGAAAACTGTGGCTTTGAGAAGATCAGTGACTTTCCTATGGTTGCACAGAGTGTTTCTGAGGTGAGATTTCAATCCTATTCTCCTTTAGTCTCAGGCTGTCACTCCCTCCACTCTGTAGCATTCCCTCTCAAATATAATTTTGGCAACAGAATAAAAGTGGAACTGTGGTTTGGGGATATAGAGTAGAAGTCAAAAGGCCTATTTAGGAAGCTATTGCAGTATTTGAGGTAGATGCTCAAATGTGCCTCTCCTACTTGGGTGGCAATGAGAAAAGAGAGGAAATTGATGTGAAAGATGTGGAGAGTGATTATAAGTAATGAAAGAATTTGAGAGAGGAGGGAAAGAGATGACTTAAGGAAAATCCCAAGGTTATGGATACAAGAGGTTGAATTTATTGTCTTCTAGAGAGCCAAAAAGAGATGAGAGAAGTAGGGACATGTTTAGAGTTCTGTTTTAGACATTTTGATTGTGAAGTGCCAATGGTAGATCCACTTGGAGATGTCATGTAGACAATTTGTAGAATGCAATTTAAAAGCAAAGATTATGCCAAGAAAATTATTTGGGAATCATAAATAGAGGAGGGGATAGTTGAAGCCATGAAGATGAATGATATCCATAGTGAGAAGGAAAGAGGAAAGAGAGAAGGAAAGAGTGAAAAGGAGGGAGGGGAAAGAGAACAAGAAGAGAGGAATGAAGAGACAAAAGGAAAGGGGGAAGAGGAAAGAAAGGAGAATATGGGGCCAATTCAAAGCTTTGGAGAATACCCACATTGAGGAATTTGGAAGAGAATTAAGACTCAAAAAGAAGAAAGAACAGGAGCAAATAGACAGGGAAAAGCAAAACTAAGAGAGAACTTAATGTCTCTAAAACCAAGAAAAGATCAAATAAAATTAAGGAGTAGCAAAAACTTAAGTAAAATCCAGGAAGTTATAGATGAAAATAGGGTCATTGCTTTAGTGATTACAGCTTGTTAGAACTGACTTTTAAGGGCAGTTTTAGTAGAGCAGTTAAAAACCTGTTTGAGAATGGTTGAAAAGAGAGGAATAAGTGATCAGGTGCTAACCACTTTCTCAAGAAGTTTAGCACTGAAGGAGATTCCTAGCACATAGTGGTAACTTAACAAATTCATAATGAATTTAATTCAAGTATATATGACAAAGAAGGAGTTGCTAAGTATAGAAGGTGGGGAGGAATGGGATTGAGTGTACAAGTGGAGATTAGCCATCATTAGGAACAGGGACATATCTTACTTTTATGAACTGAGGAAAGAGAGAACAAGGCAGTGGGAATGCTGATAAGTTATAAAGAATGAAGAGAAGTAACTGCTGGCTCACATTGAATGGCCTCAATATTTTCATTGAAGTAGGATAGGAGGCCAGGCCACCTGTTTTAAATAAGTAATGTGGGGATAACATTGGGAGAGAGATGGGAGAAAAAAAAAGTTTTGAAACAATTGTGGAATGTGAAAGAATTGATAAGGATAGAATAAAGGACCAAACTGATGACAATGAATTAGTAGTGAATGAAACCAAGCTGATTTCATTATTTTCTCCAATGATACTGAGCAACTCCTCTGAAGGAATCAATTAGTGGGCATTACCATGGATGTGAATTTCCAATCACAACCCTGGAAGATAAGAGGGCAAGAGACTGTAAGGTAGTAGCTATGGAAGCATTAAAGTTCATGGATGGAAGAAAATGAATGTAATAACATTTATTAAATACTTATTATCTACCAAGTAGAGTCTGTGCTAGGTGCTAGGGAGACAACTACAAAATCAAGGCACTCTAAAAGCTTAAAATCTAATGAAAGGAGACTATATATGAAGTGGTAGGTATATAATCTCCCTTAATGAGGGGAGACTATGCATGAAGTGGTAGATAGTGAAAGCAATTTTTGTCCAAGAAAATCATAGGAATGACGGGTGGAGCCACAGGGCAGTCAATTATAATGCTCTTCCCATAAAAAAAATGCTACTGATGATTTAATGCCTATTCCAAGAGCAAGAGTTAGGAAATGGGAATGTAAAACTTTTGAAAAAAGGTGGAAAGCAAGGCAGTATGAAGCTAGTTAGAGAGGTAACATGTCATGGCAGGTCATAGATAGAGCTGATTCATAGTCTGAAGCCTTGTAGATATAATGAATTAGGTGAGTTTGTGCTCACCTATTAGTTAAAACAATTTAACCTCAGGGCAAAATTTCTCTACCAGGAAGAATGGCATAGTCTCAAAAAGTCTTGCTTAGAGTATATGGATAGGGTATCCCATGTGGGAAAAGGGGACAGTGGCAAAGTAGATGGCAAATGGGCCATTAATAGAGCCAAGCCTGGACATATAAGAAAGTGACAACAGGATGATAGAACTGGAAGAATAAGGATTGGTCAAATGAGTAAAAGTGAACATAAAGGAAAAACATGAAAGAGACGGAGATGTGGAAATATAAGAAATTGTGGCTAGAAAGTAGAATTCCAAAGATATATTTCTTGGAAGTTATAACATTAAATTAGACAGTAAGGTCTGACTATCTTTACCAAGCTAACATAGAATGGAGAAACAGCTCATACCATGACAATCAGATTTTGCCATCTAACTTCAAAATTTAATTTTCTGGCCACTAGCTTCTGTCACTTCATATTTCCCACTCTTCTACTCACACTATAAAATTGACCTACCCCAAAGTTGTAAGTAAAATTTAGAATATCAGTGTTTGGTTCATCTCTTCAAAGTTACTTCTCTTAGTATCTCCTGCTCATCATCTGTGATCTCTATGGAAAGGACTCACAGGGCTGAGTCTCCATCCAAATGTCCTAATTCTTCCACTCATTGTCTTTGTGACTTTGAAAGATCCATTTTCCTCTCTTGGATTCAGGTTCTTCATCTTTAATTTGAAAAGGCTTGACAACAGTGTAATTTAGTCAAAATAGCACTCAATTTGGGTGAGGGAGGAACTGACCTTTGATATTTCTTGGTATTATTGTTCAGTTTGTTCAGTCATTTAAGCTGTGTCTGACCCTTTGTGACTCCGTTTGGGATTTTCTTGGCAAAGATGCTAGAGTGGTTTGTCATTTACTTCTCCAGCTCATTTTGTGGATGTGGAAACTGAGGCAAACAGAATTAAATGACTTTCCCAGAGTCACACAACTACTTACTACTTGTTTATATTGACAAGGTCATTTAACATTTTTGGATCTCAGTTTCTTATATAGTATCTAGTACTTATATAGTGTTTTAAGGTTTGCAAAGCACTTTACAAATATTCTCTCATTTTATCCTTCCAACAACCCTGAGATATAGATGCTATTGTTATCTCCCTTTTATAGATGAGAAATCTGAGGCAGACAGAAGTTAAGTGATTTGTCTTTGGTCACATAGCTGTTAAGCGTCTGAGGGCAGATTTGTGTTTAGGACTTCCTGACTCCATGTTGAATGATCCAGTAGTAGCATTGCAGTACTGAACTCCTGTTCTACCTCAATCTAGAAATAAAGGGATTCGAATAGATATCTAAGGTCCTTTCCTGATCTAAATTTGTCAGATCCCTTCTCAGCTCTAAAATGCTAAGATTCTTTAAACAATGCTGCCTGATGCTTAAATTTTTAAAGTGAAAATAAACCATAAACTTAAAAAAATGCTTTGATATTCCCCTAAACACAAGAGTCCTGCCAAGTATCTTTTCTTCTGTTATTCTAATATGTTCAAGAAACTTTTCTCCTTTCTGCTCCAAGTAGGCTTACATAAAGACAGGAAGCTCACTGTTTGCCAACAGCACAATGCCAAATGCCAACGAGCCCTCATATGCTCCAAATTCTGGAGGTCATTTAAAAAGTTCCCAGATGACTTTGCATTTAAATGAAGATTTCATGGGCTTTCTAATTAAAAAATACTACCAGAATCACAAAATCTCAGAGTCGAAAGTGATCTCAGAGATAATTTTGTTCAAAAAGTACAAGAACAAAATCCCCCTCTTCTCAAATACTGACATTCATTCAGCCTCTGCTTGGGTACCTACAGTGACAGAGAAGACATCCCACTTATAGGCAGTTCTAATTACTAGGGAGTTGTTCTTTGTATCAAGAATAATTTTGTCTTTCTATTTTTCATGTTCAATTGAAGACAAATTGTGGATACTAAGTACTTGTATGTTACAGTGGCAGGTTCTACAAGAGTAGATGTTGACATAGACAGGATAATTTATTGGACACATTTTGAATCTCATTAAAGCAAATCACAGAATCACAGAACATGAAAGCTGAAAGGGGCCTCACTGGCCAATATGAATGCTTATGATAACATATTCAAAAGGTGTTATATCATGGTCTTCAGGAAGACCACTGAATTTTTGGACAGATCAAATTTTTAAGAAGTATTTCCTGATATAAAGGTCATATTTCTTCTTTCCAACATTGCTTCCCTTCAACAGTCACTTATGGTTCTAGCCTTTGAAGCCAAATAGGATAAATCTAGTCCCTCTTTGAGGCGGCAGCCTTTCAAATACATGATAAGAACAATTATTGCCCTCCTTACACCCCACTTGTTCCTTTTCATATCCAATTAAACACCTCAGTTCTTTCAACTGACCCTCAGATTTTTGTACCTTAAGACTCAAGGTCCTTTACTAGTTACCCTCCTAGATAATCTATAACTTTTTGCTGCTATTCATAGCTGTGCCTAGAACTAAACACAATAGTCCATATATGATCCAAAAAGAGCAAAGTACAGAGAGAATATCATTGCTTTATTTACGGAAGCTGTTCTCTTAATGAAGTCTGAGGTTTTGGTTTTGTTTGTTTGTTTTGTTTGTTTGTTTCTGTTATTGTTTTGTTTTGTTTTTCCTTCATAAGAATATGAAGGATCAGGACATTTCTACTGCCATGTTTTGTTCAGGACACACTATCTTTCTTCTTGGACTCAGGGACAACCTTAGTACATCTCTTTCTTTTCTTGGTAAATATGTAGCTATATTGTAAGATGACTCCATTGGCCTATTTTTGTTTGTTTTGTGTGTGTGGTAAGGCGAAGGGTGACACATGACTAGACATTTCAATAAGGCATTTATTAAATGCTTATTTTGTGCCAGATATTGTGCTAATTGCTCACAATAAAATATGAGATGACCTCTGCTCTTGAAGATTTTACATTCTGATGAAGAATACTAAAATTAAATGGAAGCTGGAAGGGTAGAGGGAGGAAATTTTAATGGAGTAACCAATCCAGGTAAGGGAGCTAATTTGGAAGTGGAGGATACGGACAGGTGAGCTGTAAGTGAAGTGTTTATTTTTTTCCAATTATGCTTCCAACCCACTAAAATTCCCAGATCTTTTTTCAGACAACTTGATGTTTAATAGTGCTTCCCATATATTTGTGCCGGTCACGCCGTGCACTCTCCTTCTAACAGGAGCAGGCTGCCAAGGTCATACTTACCAGTCTTCAGAGCCCACCTGGATAAACACAGAGATGAGCTGATCAGGAGGTGCAAACACTCGAACTTTATTCAGAGGCCATCACAGCAAGGCCAAGCAGGAAAGCAAGAGCAGGAGCAAGAGCAAGAGAGAGAGAGCTCCGACCCCTACCGCCCCTATATACCTTCCTAGCCCATCCTCCTCAGCCCTCCTACTAGTGCTTGATTGTGGGATCAGATACCAGAAGGGGATGTCTGGGGTTAGCACTGCAACAAGGGAGAGGACGTGACAAAGGAAGCTAGGCCCAGATACCAGAAGGAGACGTCTGGGGTTAGCGCTGCACCTAGGGAGAGGACTAGACAAAGGGAGCTCGTTCTATGCCTTCCCACTCCCACGTGGCACAGCCCCCTGCCTCAGGAGCACATGCTCCGGCTACTTCCCTGTATCCTGTTCCTACCCCAGTTCACCACAACTCCACATGGCACAGCCCCGTGCCTCATCTTGCCACAACCCCCACGTGGCACGTAGCCAACATCAGACAATCCCTCACATATATTGTATTTATAAAGTTGATTTTTCAACCCCACTTGTAAGACTGCATTTATCCTTGCTGAATTTCACCTTATTCAATTCATTCCAGGGCTCTACTCTGGCAACATCATTTTAGGACTTTACTCTTTCATCTAGTGTATTAATTAATTTTTCTAGCTATCCCATATGTCAATTCTATAAGCATTTCCCCTATCATTTTATCCAAGTCATTGATAAACTTATTAAACAGCAATCACAAGCAAGACAATTTAAAATCCTTGGGACAATCCATTAGAGATTCTTTAATCTAAGCTGCTAAGCTTACTAGGGCAACTCTTTGTGTTTAACCATTTTACCAGTTCCTAAACCTTCTAATTTTATGCCCAATTAGTTCACACATCTCCACCTTCTTCACAAGAATAACTTGAGATAATCAGTTACCAAGTCTTATTGTTTATACATACACAACATCTCTTACATATGTCCTCTTCTCTCCACTCACAGAACCATAACTCTAGCTTAGATCCTCATCATTTCTTATCTAAATATTGAAATAGTATTATTGGCCTTATTGCTTCAGATTTCTCCCTGCTCCAATCTATTCTCCACTCAGCTTCCCAAAGGATTTTGCTAACATATAGGTCTTATCATACTCAATACACTTCATTGATTTCCTATTATTTCTGGGATCAAATATAAACTCCTTTGCGTGTCATTTAAAATTCTTCACAACCTAACTCCACCATAACTTTATAGCCTTATTGAACATTTCAAACTCTATGGTCTAGCCTAATTGTCTCCAACATGGACTAACCTCATTTTGTGTGTGATCAGCCATTTGGAGGTTGGGATTATGTGTGTCAGCCCATTCTCCTTGCCATAGCAATTGCTAAGCTTTTTTCTAACATAACCAAACTTCTTCTGCCCAAACACTTCTCCTCTCTGTCCATTTCCTCTGCTTTGTAAACTCATAACTCCACCCCCTTCAGAGCTGGGTTTGGCTCTTCTAAGCTCACAGGCACCCATGTCAACAGATGCACAGGGGAAATTTGGAAAATTCTCCCTCCACCTCCTGCCCATATATCATTTCATTGCTGTGGCAGGTGCACTCAGGGTGGAGAGCAGCAGTCTCTGCATTTAGGTACATTGACCAATGATTAAGAGCTCTACCTTTCCATTTTCAATTTTGGAGGTACAGAGCAAGTCACACAGAATGAATGGGCATGAATATTACAATAATGTTACATTAACATTACCCAAAATCACTCTTCTTCTATACCTAACTATTATTGCACACAGAAGTACCATCCTTCCAGTCACTTGATTTTATTTGACATTTCAAATATCAAATAACATAAATGATGAAAGCAAGGCTTAAAAGTATATATAATATGTATGTAAGTGTGTATGTATGTATGTGTACACACATACACGCACACATATGTATATATATATGTGTGTGTATGTATATTTGTATAACAAGTTGTCTTTGAATTGCTTATCTGTAAAATGAGGGAAAAGGGTAGTAAAGTTAAAGATCTCAAAAGACTCTTCTAAATATAGCATTCCATTGTTTATAATACTAATAATTTAATTCTCAAGAATAGTATTTTCTCACACTGGTAGTTTTAGTTTATCTTTAAAGAACAAGATAAACATTCCTGATGAAAAGATCAGAGCTGAATAGAAAATTTGACTTTCAAATACAAGACACAAAAGAAATATGAAGATGTAAACGGGAAAGAGAAATCATAAGGGACTCCATAGGGTTAAACTGTTTATAATCCTATATGGGGAGATGATACTTGTAACTCCAAAGAACTTTATCATTATTAACACAGTTAAGAGAAGTATACACAGACAGAGGACACTGGTGTGAGTTGACTATGATGGGATGATCTCAAAAAAATTTATGAGGTGAGAAAGAGGGATGCACTGGGAGAAAGGGGAAGGGAGAGAAGAACAGGATAAATTATCTCACATAAAAGAGGCATGCAAAGAACATTTATATTGGTGAGGAAAATGGTGGGTGGAGTGGGCAATGCTTGAAACTTATTCCCATCATAATTTACTCAAAGGAGGAATAACATATACACTCAATTGGGTATCCAACTGATACCCAAAAGGGAGGTAAAGAGATAAGAGAAGGGGCTAGGCTAGGCAGAGGGACAATAGAAGGGAGGGAAGATTAAAGGAGGCACAGATCAGAAGACTTTTGGGAAGAAATATTAGAGAGAGAGAGAGAAAGAGAGAGAGACAAGCAGGGAAAAATAGGATGGAGGGAAATGCAGTTTTTAATCATAACTGTCAATGTGAATGGGATTCACTCACCCAAAAAATAGAAGTGTATAGTAGAATGGATTAGAAGTCAGAATCCACCAATATGTTGTTTACAAGAAATGCACTTGGAACAGAGAGATGCACATAGAGTGAATATAAGGGGCTAGAGCAGAATCTATTACATTTCCATGGATGTTAAAAAAAAGCAGGAGTAGTAATCATTATTTCAGAAGAGCAAAAGCAAAATTAGTCCTAATTAAAAGAAATTATCAGGAAAACTACATCTTGTTCAAAAGAACTATAGACCATGAAGTAATATCAATACTAAACATATATGTACCAAATGGCATAGCATCCTAATTATTAAAGGAGAGTTAAATGAGTTGTAGGAAGATATAGACAATGAAACTATACTAGTAGGGGATATCCACTTTCCCATCTCAAAACTGGGCAGATCTAACCATAAAATAAATTAAAAAAGAAGTTAAGGAGATGAATGAATTTTAGAAAAAATTAAAAATGATAGCTCTCTGGAGAAATTTGAATAATAATGGAAAGTAGTATACCTTTTTCTCAGTTGTATATGGTAAAAGTTAACCTTGTATTAGTTAACCTTGCATTAGGGCATAAAAAGCTCACCTTGACAGAAGTTAACCATGTATTAGGGCATAAAAAAAACCTCACAAACAAATGCAGAAAAGAAGTATTAACAGTATTTCTTTCAGAATACAATTCAATAAAAGTAACTTCCAAAAAAGTGCCAGAGAAATATAGAATTAAAAATTAATTGGAAAAAAATAATCTTAAAGAATGAATGTATCAAAGAACAAATAATTGAAATAATAAAAACTTTCATTAAAGAGAGTTAAGGAGGATTCACATGGAGAGAATTTGAATCTCAAATATTTTTAAAAGGAATGTTAAAAATAATAATAAATTTGAAAATTAAAAAATAAATCCAACCTGAACATTATATTATATATTGTTTAAAGAACAAGACAATTTCCTTCTTCCTCAACCCCATATCTATTTGGTTGCCACATCTTGTCAATTCTGTCTCCATAAAATCTATTGTATCTTAACCCTCTCTTTAGTCATACAGCCATCACTTTAATCAGTTAGTCACTAAGCATTTATTATGCACCAACTATGTGCCAGGCACTATACTAATCACGAGGGATACAAAAAGATGAAAAAGATAGTCCCTGCCTTCAAGTAACTCACAAACTCATGGTGGGACAATAATCAAACAATTATGTACAAACATTCTATATACAGGATAAATATAAGATGGTTAACAGAGGGAAGGTATTAGAATTAAGAGGGATCAGTAAAAGCTTCCTATAAAAAGTGGGATTTTTGGTGGAGTCTGAAGGAAGTTAGGGAAGCCAGGAAGCAGAGATGAGGAGGGACAACATTTCAGGTATAGGGGACAGCCAGCAAAAATACCAGGAACCAAAACCTGTGTCACTGGATCAAAGAATATATATGTGTATGAGGAGGGATGTACGATATAAAAAGATGAGAAAGGTGTGTGTATGTGTGTGTGTGTGTGTGTGTGTGTGTATTATAAAGACTTTTGAATACTAAACAGAGGATTTGGTGTTTAATCTTGGTGTTGATGGAGAGCCATAGGGAGTTCATTGAGTATGGAGATGATGTGAGAATGATAATCCCTAATTTTTCACATTTTGCCTGGGTTATTTCGATAGCCACCTGTCTCTCAGCTTCTATTCTCTTTCCTCTCCAACCCATCTTTTACACAGCTGCCAAAATTATCCATCTAAAGGATAAATTGGAATTTCCTTAACCAAAAATCTGTAATAACTCTCTATTACCTGTAGGAGAAAATTAAAAAAAAATAATTAGCTTGATATTTAAAACTCTTCACTCTCTGACTCAACTACTTTTTCCAAAATTATTTTACATACTACTGTCTTTCACATACACTAAATTCTGGCCATAGTGACCTCCTTATTTTCCATCAAATTAGCATTCTATTTCCTTTCTTTGTGCCTTTACTTATATCATCCCTCCTGACTGGAATACATTCCTTCCTCACATCTAGCACTTATAAATTCTTAGTTTCCTTCAAGGCTTACCTAAAAAATACTACAGGAAGGTTGTCATTTTTTGGTCTTCCTGGTAGTTCTCCCTCTCTCCTTTAAAATTATTGTAGTTACTTATCTGTTTACATGCTATTTGGGATGAATACATACTCCCTAAAGGCAGAGATTGTTTTTCCTTTTTGGTCTTTGGGTTCCTAACCCCTTCCACAAAATCTAGCGTATTGTAAGTACTTAGCAAATATTTATTGTGTTCAATTGAATTGATTTACATTACCTATATCTCATTACCACCTTCCACCATTAGCTATCTGGATATCCATAAATGAAAGTTTCCAGGGTAAAAAAAAGTTGTGAATGAAGCAAATTAATTGAAAGTGCCACCAATAACATAGACCTAACCAGAAAACCATGCACAGAGCCTATTTCTAAGATATCCCTTTAGAGCAATCAGAGTGGTTGACCTTTATTTGTAGCCAGTTGCCTGTTATAAAAACAACAAAAAAAATCAAATATATTGAACAAATAAATACTTTGGATAGAAAGGCTGACTTTAAAAAAACATCACTACTCTCTTCAAGTATCTTTAAAGTTCAAGCATTTGCTTGGTGCCTATGGGAGTATAGCAATGTCCATCAGTTGTAACTTTAACTAATTTCTGACTTGAGGTCATTGAAAACCCAATGATTTCTGCAAGATTCATGCAGTTCTAAAAGCCTTCGCCCTTGCCCACTGGCCAATTTTGCTATCTCTATCACTTCCAGGGAGAGTTCAGATTGTGCTAATGCCAACAATCCATCTTTGCATTCCAGGCCCAGTATTCTAGGAGGAACTCAAAGAAGAAAGAGCCCTGAGCCAGAAAGCCTTGACATTTAAAAAGGTCTTGATGCCATTCAGGAGATCATAGCCAATTACTAGACAAGGGAAGCTGACTTGACAGTGGGGCTATTGTGTCTTGCCAATGTGAAGGGCAGATCTGCTTCATGTAACTCCACCTCCCTCCATGACAATGTGACTGAAAAGGTCAAGAGTCTGTTACTGGTTTTTGCCCTATGCTTTTGACATGCAGTCTTTTTTATTCATTTATTATTATTGCTCATTAGGAAGTTCACAGCAGTAGTGGAATGGGATCGTGCTTGATTGGGTCGGGGCAGGGTGTTGAGAAACTGATTTCTAGTTAATTTAATTTTTGGTACATTTTAAACTGATTCTACATTTCACATTTAAAATGCCTACCTACATAGTCACCTTGTGATAATATTGTTTGGGTTTGGATTTTTTTTATTCAAGTTTTACACTAGAATCTTCTCTTTCTTCTTCAACCTGCACTCCATCTAAAACTATAAAATTTAGGCCTGTATTTATAAGATGAAATTGTGTCATTGCATTATTCTGCAGTTATTTATGTAAAACAGATTGGTGTTTATTAGATTTAACTGAACAATTCAAACCATTTTACAACTAAATAGATGATAGATTATTCTCTCTCTCTCTCTTTCTCTCTCTGTCTCATAGCTGTTTTGGAGGGGTCCTTCTTGAAGGCAGAGATTTTATAAATGAGGAAACTGAAGTTGATAAGATTAAATAATTTGCCTAGGGTCACACAGCTAGTATATGTTAGTATTGGACCTGCCACATAGTTAGAGCTTAATAAATGTTTATTGAATTCACTTGTTGACTTGACCTGATTCAGTTTCCAGTTCTTATATTTACTCTCTGAGTAACTATGAATGAGTCAAAGGAATCATAAGATCTTAGAGCTAGAAAGGACCCAGGTACCTTAGAGATTGTCTATTCAAACTCTCTCATTTTATAGATAAGGAAATTGAAGCACAAAAATTATAAATGACTTCTAATATCACACAAGTCCAGGACCCAAATTGAGAGATCCTGATACTTATTCAAGTGTTCTTTCTGCTAAACCTTCTTTTCCTCCTGGTATTCTTACTGGACCTCTGCTCTTGTCTGTAAAATGGTAATAATAGTATCTAATTACCTATCTCCCAGTAATATTACGAGGAAAATTCTTTGTAAACTTCAAAGTGATGGAAAACTACTATCAATTTCCCAAGGATCTCTCATAATACTTTGATATTAAACTCATAGTATCAAAAAGGGTCTGAGAAATCATCACTTCATAGATGAAGAAATTGAGGCCAAAAAAGATTAAGTCATAACCATTTTTGTAAAGGTAATAAGGAAAGCCAGGATTGCACTTGTTCTTCTCAATATAAATCTAGCACTCTGGATTCAAATACATACTATGCATTTAACTCTGCACATGTAAACTTTTATTATTATTCATGTGCCTGGATGAATTATCTAATTCACTTGGTAACTGGTAGACTGGCTTTGAAATGTAATCTTTTCTTTCTCATACAATAATTTCCTGTAATAACTGGAGGCAATCAATTATTTTCTTACATTCTAATGATAGAGACACCATCAACATATAAAGCTTTATACACAATACTTCAAAGGGATATGCTGGAGCCAGGTTACGTAGGCTTGCTAGAGCTGATTGTTAAATTTTCAGTCTAAGCATTGATAATTCAGAAACCTACAAATTCTATAAAACAGAGATCAGCTTATTGTTTTGTTTTTTATCTTGACCAGGTAACAATGTCAAATAGAAATAAAACCACTAAACTGTACAAAAGGATCACTATATGCCACATATTAATTTAGAAAAGCACAAATTATTATTACATTTAGTTGCTCTTTTATTTATTTTGTTAAATTTTCCCCAACTACATTTTAATTTGGTTCACCCTTGGGAGCATAGCTCTGAGCCACATGTTTGAAATCACTGATTTAGACTTAAAAAATGATGGAAAAAATGTTAATAGTGCAGATTTATACATATTCCCCCTAGAGATATGGCTGTTGAACATTTTCCAGCACATCCTTCCTGATAAAACAGAAACTCAGTAACTGTAGGGAAGAAGACATTAGCAGCCGCCAACACTAAAGGCTTCAGATGAAAAAAAAAAGAACAGAGCACCAGCCCTGGAGGCAGGAGGACCTGAGTTTAAATCCAGCCTCAGACATTTATTTGCTGTTTGCCTCAGTTTCTCCATCTATAAAATAATCTGGAGATAGAAATGGCAAACCACTCCAGTATCTTTGCCAAGAAAACTTCAAATGGAGTCATGGAGAGTCAGACATGACTGAAACAGTGCAATGACAAGAAAAAAGTCTTCAAGAGGTGAGGGAGGAAACATTTTAGGCAGAGGGAAAAGACACAGACATGGGGTGTGGTACATTAACAGTGAGGAACAACCAGTAGTCCCCATGGTTGGATCAAAGAGTGTTTGAAGAAGAAACATAAGACAGAAATAACATCTTTTACATAAAAGGTATTAACATTGACTTTTCTAGACCTCTAATTCAAAGTCACAGGCTACTAGTGTAAGATACTTCAAATAATTAATTAGCTCTAGTTCATATTAGAGTTCCTGCTAAGATAATTCTATGATACAATATATGTGATTACAAGTAGAAAACAAAATATGTGAACAGTCTGACATATTTGAATGATAGGATTTTGCTTCTGAGACAGACTAAAGAGGCTGAATAACCAAGTTCCAGTTGGTAAATTAATAATCAGGGAGTTAGCAGGTGTTGTGACAACAGCAGCCTTGCATATTACCATATAATTACTACTCTTGCAAGAAGTATTGCTTTGGAGTTTCCAAGTCATTTCTACTCAAGGATAATCTGCATTATGGTAGCAGTAACTATGCAATTTAATACACATCAAAATCTGTGTTCCATTGACTGGAGAAATACCTGTGGTCACTGAGCCCACTCAAACCAATTTTAACAGCTGAAATTCTTGTTTAAAGTTGACAGCTTCATTGTTGGAACCTTTCTGATGGTTCTTTGCATTAAAAAAAAACCACACACACAGAACAGAAAACATAGTCATTGTACCCTAAATGGGTACAATGTTAACTCAGAAGATTCAGGGAAATGAGTGGAGAAGAATGCCAAGTGGAGGAGAGGAGGTGAACAGCAGAAATCTATGATTACAAAATAGATATGGAGTGGTAATAAATGTAATACATTTACATATTTTGATAAAAGTATGTATAGTCTACTAAGTTAAGTCAATGGCTCAGACTGAACTCTCTGCAATGTGTTCTTTCATTCTATTCCCAGAAAGCCACTATCCCTTGAGTTTAGAGAAGGGGGAACTGCAGAACACACAGGAAGTAGTGAAAAGGGGATTTTTTATTAAATTCACATTTTCTCACTAGAAAGCCTCTCTGTTGTGGTGAAAGTAACAAAAGCCAATACATAAGTTCAGAGAGGTCTTTCACAAGACTGCATCATGATTTCTCCCTTCCCCCATCTGCCACTGTCTTCTCAATAGAGAAGTGGGTTTTGTGTGAGAAAATGTTACCCAATTGTATTAAGTTAAACACTCCCTTTTCTTTGAATAGGAAAACTGAGGTCTTATTATATATGGGCTACATCTGTCTGAAACAGTAGGTCTTGTCTGTGCTTTTTAATGTTTTAAAGTAGGCTTATTTCATATACAAAGTTGTAGGAATATTGAGATTTAGTCACAGACACAAAACAAGTTAACAGAAGTTAGCTCAATGAAAAGAAAAAAACATATTAGTAATAATATAACAATAATAGATTTTTCAAATGTCAAAAAATACAGTATTTTTTATAAAGATTAACTCTGGTTTAATGATGCCTTTTTTGTACTCACAAACCTCTTACATTTCACCCTAAAGAATTAAATCATCTATTTTCACCAGTAAATTCACTCGATTGAGTCAGTAACTAAGCTCCAAGTAACTCCTTTACATTATCTACATTCCGAAATCACCCTAACCATGCAACCTTACCTCCCACTATTCAACAGAAATCTTTCACAGATGCCAAATTATTCTCCTAACTGCTCTGAACATACTTCCACATCTTTGTTCATAGATCTGGCCAAATTTGAAAGTGTTTATTATTCCAACTTTGCAAATATTACAATTTTTTTTCCATTCTATCAAATTCTTTCTTCTCTATGAAAGCATTAGGAAAATTCTGGGTATCTTGATCATTCTCTTATCTAAACTATCAGAGATCACATTTCCTATAAAACTAATCCTGGCACTTAATAATATTCTATTATCTCTATTCATTGAATTTGTTTCTGTCTTTTCTCCTTAAAGATCATAAGCTACTCATGGATAAGGACTATGTATTGTACTGAACCTCTCATCATGCTTGGCACAGGTACTCCATATCCACCAGGCTTTTCTCCCTGCCTTTGCACAGGCCATACCCAATTACTGAAGTATATTCCCTCTTTACATTGTTCACATTAATCCCTAACTTCCTTCAAGACACAGCTCAAGATCTACTTTATACATGACACCTTCCTTTATTTCCCCCACCACTTCAAACAGCTAGTACTGTCCCCTCCCAATCTCGTATTTAACTACATAATATGTATTTTGAATTTATTCCATATATGCTTAAATTTAAACATGGTGTCTCCTCCAGTAGCATTTAAATTCCTTAAAAGCAGGAACTGCTTTTTTATCTTTGTATAATAAAGCAAAACATAACACCTAGCACACATTGACTACTTATTTATTTGTTATTTGATGATTGATTGATTTTCTGATCTCTCCAACTGTCACTCTCTGCCCTCTAATATTGCTTATTTATTATGTAAATCTATTTCCTAATAGTATACATAAATATATAAATTACATATTTTATTTACTTATTATACATATATATTCTTATATGTATACCTATCATACATACATGTATATTCTTATATGTTTACCTATGTATATATGTTGTATCCCTTTTATAAATTCCTTAAGGGTAAGGATTTTGTATGTTATTTCATTAAGATAAAATAGAGAAAATTATGCAAAGTACTGGTAATGTCAACCTCTAACTAAAAAGTTACAAGTTAAATTAGGCAATCTCCAAAATCTTTTTCATTTATAAGGTACTATGATTGTAAGTTTCACTTAGTGACTAGAATATTTCAATACCAGTTTAGTCACCTGAAGATCTTCGTGATCACATTATAATGTAGTGCCATGAATATAATACTTCAATAGAACTAAATTTCTGAGTGATTCTCTAGCTCTCACAATTTGTGTCAATAGAGTCAAGTTGTTTATGTGCTCTTGTCTCATTTGCTTTGTTTTCAACATGTCATTTCTTCACAGGTATGTTTTGGTTTTTTAAAGATAATATATGAAAGCTCTTGGATGTCTTCTGAGGAAACATTGTATCAACCCAGGATCCATTGACTAACGTAAGTCTTTGCCTTCTCCCAAGTGAAGACACTGGAAGGGTGTGATAACTTTTATGAGATATTGGAGAAAGGAAATCGGAGTGAACTTCAGAGCTCCTTAGAAGAGGAAGGATACTAAGTAGGGCTGGGAAGGGGAACACAAGAATCTATTGTTCCAGAATGGCTGCAAAACATTGTTTCACTCACCTTCACCACTTAACAAAAACAGAATTTGCAGTCCATTTACATAGCCCAAAGGAATATCCAACCACCAGCCCTCAGTCAGTCTTCACTCAGATAGGTTTGCACAAACATCTGCCTTTCAGATGTTCATCCAAACATAGCCACCCTAGTCAACAAATAACCCTCTTTCAATTCTCTTCAGTATTTCTACTTTGCTCATCTAGATTTTGTAATTGATAAATCTCTACCTGAGCACAGCAAGGATCAAATTCCAGGAAATTTTTTTTTATCTTTTCTAGTCAAGGAAAGGGCAACATTCATTTTATATACCTGAAAACACCAGGGTTTCTGGGGACTTGTATTTAATTTTGACTAGCATATACACATTTAGACAGCTCATGTTCCAAGTAAGCACTGAAAGAGGTATTTTCAAAGTGATTCAACCTAATTATAGTTTAAATTGAAGCCTGATTCCCTAGTTTTAACTCTTGGATGAGGATCTGTAAGCACAGCATGGGGGCGGGTAAGGGTAGGGGTTAGAGTTGGAGGAAGGCTTTGTTTTCCTTAGGTTTCTAAGGATTCAGAGTTGGAACAGCTGCCAATCAGCAAGGCAGAAAAGGGGAGCTGAATAGGTTCAAATTGTTACCTTCTCTTCTGTTTCTTATTTCACCTCTAACATTACTATGAAGCTTGATCTCTCCTCGACTGACTTTCCCTGATTTAAAAAAAAAGTATCACTGAAGAAGAATAGAATAGCATGTTTCTGAAATTTTACTGGTCTTCCTGAAACAAGATATGTAAATTGTATGTATTCAGTGTGGTAGAATGGAAAGATCACTACTGTACTTTAAAGTCTGAATTTTAGCTGTTTCTGCTACTTTTTCTAGCTTCATGACTTAGGGCAAGAACCTTTTTAATGAACCTGAGCATCATTTTCTTTGTCTGCAAATTAGGTAGAATAATACATATACTTAGAAGCAACAAGGTGAGGGTGATAGATGTCCAACATTGGAGTCAGGAAATCCTGGATTCAAACCTTGTCACATATCATAGCTGAGTTGGATAGAGATATAGACTGAAGCTGTAATGTCATTGGTATAAAGAAAAGGGATAAGGGAACTCCTACTAATGCAGATAAGCATCTTCTTTGCAATTTAGGGTCTTAGAAAGTTACCTAGAGCAATGGGAGTTTCAGTGCCTACCCAGGGTCACAAAGCTTGTAAGTGTCAGATGAAGGGCTTGATCTAAAATCTTCCTGGATCTGAGGACAGCTCAATTTCCAATACATTACTCAGGTTTTCATGTACTGTGGAAGGAGAAGTGACTCTAGAGTCAGACAATCAGGATGTAAATCCCAACCTCATCACTCAATTGCTTTATGAACTTGGGCAAATCATTTCTTACAGGGCCTCCAGTTCCTCATGTATTGAAGGTGGGAGTTTGACTCCATGATCTCTAAGGTTCCTTCCACCTTCAAATGCATCATGATATGATCTATTTTTTCTACGACTATATTGCAGACAAGTTTCTGAAATACATCAAAGGAGGGAATTTCCATAACAGGAAATCCCCATACTGATGAAATCACAAATCCACATTAAAAAAAATGCCTTATAGGCAGAGCAGCACTGGCAAATGATTAGCCACAGGTACTCTGAAAGAAAAAGAATATATGTGTCATGTATATTTTAGTTTAATTTTCATTATTAGCATCTCTCCAGTACTTTCTTAAGCCTAGATATTCAACAAAGCAAAGAATAGAATTGCTGATTTCCAAATTGTAAATGCACACAATGAAAATTTATTAATTATTTCTCACAAGCTGATACAAATTGGATCTAACACACCTTTACTTACAACATTTTATAGTGTTGCTTTGAAGCTTATCTAAAATGACATATGTAAAGCATTTTGTCACCATAAAAGTCATATAAATGTATAAGGAGGGGGGTGATCTAAATGAGCTCCTGATTTCCTGATCGATTTTGTTTGTCCTTCAACAAACTTGATGAGATTATAGAGCATGTAGCTTTGTCAGAAAGCTACTTCTCATGGAAATAGATATATTCTCTAGCCCTTTGCTAAAATAACACAAGACACTGTTTCCAGAGTCTATGGCTTATCTCCAAAATGATCAGTGGCTTAGGGTCACAAAGTCACACTTTCTTCTACCCTTTCCCTGGTTTATAAAAGGGAATTGTAGAATACCAGGCATCACTTCTCCTTTTCTTTTTCTGAGTTCTGTACCTTGTTCCCTACACTCTATGTTGGACTTTCACATCTGAGTGCAGTAAAAGACCCTGATCTCTCTACTTTTCTGAGTTTTCTATTCTGTATCCTTGAACTTCAACATTTGGGTGTACTCATTACTCTCCCACCCCATGCCTAATTACTAACAAGAGCAAAAAAAAAAATAATGGTGACTTGCAAGATATTGGTGCTAGTGACTGAGAGAATTCCTGAATGCCTTCTTCTGCAATCATGTTTCCTTTTCTGAGAGTAAGTAAAATTCTAGTGTTATTTCAGGAAGATATTTTTACCCTTGGGTGTGACCCAATGTGCAATCCTGTGACTCTAGTCTCCTCAGTTCAAGAGTTCTTGAGTTAAAAATCATTGGCCTTCCAGAGTTTGGAGATTTTGTTAACAGTGTACTAAGTAAGGAAAAGAGGATCTTCCATCAAGGACTGGCTGTAGTTGAAAGAAGAAAGCTATTCAGGTAGGGGCCAAGGAGTTTGATTCATCCATGGAGAGGCAGTATAGCATGGTGGATAGACACAATGATGATGATGACAATTATGATGATAATGATGATGACAGTAGCTAGCATTTATAAAGCACATTAAGCCTTGAAAATTTTTTACACATTTTTACTTCATTTGATCCTCACAACAACCCTTTGAAATGTTATCATTATCTCCTTTTTACAAATAAAAAACTGAGGCTTAGGTAGGTTAAGTGACTTGTCCAGAGTCACACAGTAAAGTGTGTGAAGCAATATTTCCGTTCGGGTCTTCCTGATCCCAAGTCCAGGACTCTATACACTATGTCACTTAACTGAAAATTCATTTCAAAGTTAGGGAGATCTGGATTCAAGCTCTAACACAAGAAGGCTATATGATCCTAAATAAGTCAATTTATCTCTTCATGCTCTAGGCAGTTCTCTAAGACTAAATTACAGAAAAGTTGCCTACTTTCATTGGCAAAGGAGATTTCTTCACCCAGGAGTTCCTTATTTCAACGATGTCAAAGGTACTGTCCGTATACCTATTTGGACAGTGCAAGCAAATGGGAAGATTTTGTTGCTGCTGTTTATCCATGTCTTAATGTTTTTCCTTTCTAAGAGGAATCTAATGGGACATTGGAGTGTTCCATCTTATTGTCTTGCTGTATGGGTTCTTGAAAAGATTTTGTGTCATACATTTTCTGGGGGTGAAATAATGACGGTCCTATATTCTGATACCTATATGACACATTGAGTACCTTTGAAGGAATTGAGGACCCTGTTATACAGTTTTGGAGAAAACCTACACACAGGCCATGCCACAACTTTATTCACATTTTCCCAAAATTTTACTCAGGTTAAACAATGAGCCAGAGTTAAACTGGCCCACTTGTTAATTTGTTCATTTGTTTCTTTTGTTTTGTTTTTGTTTGTTTGTTTTACATAGGGAAAAGAACTATTGAGCCCTCAAGACTGGATCAAGCTTGTGTGAACATGGGGTCCTATGGCTTTGGGGTGGGGCACGCAACATAAAAAACAAACTGTAAGTTCATAGAAATAACCTTGAAGAAGGGGTTATATTGCCCATCCTGTTCCCTCTTTAGTAGGATGCATTTAAGTAATTCTACAAAGAATGCAATCACACCTATTTGTCTCCAAAATCTTTCAGATATATAATATAGATATATATACACATACATATATGTATGTGAATGATTAAAAGGTCATGAATTTAGAACTAGAAGTAACCTTAGAGATCATCAAGTCAAACTCCATCATTTTTTTGGCAGAAGGAATCAAGGCCTAAAGTGGTTAAGAGACTTGCTTGGGGTCACAAAGCTAGTTAGTGTCACAAATCCAGGTTTTCCAAACTCAAGTCAAGCCCTCTGTCTATTATACCAGTTGGTGAAAACTTGGAAACAGCTCCCTACAGGTACATATTTACTTAGAAAAAGCAAATTAACATTAATTCTGTTGTATTATATTTTAATTTATTTTGTTATACATTTTCCAATTATGTTTTAATCTAGTTTTGTCAGACAGACATGAGTTTCACACTTCTGCAGTTTACCTTGGTGCTCCAAGATTTCATTTTCCAGAGTGAGCCAATCAATCAGGAGGCACTTGTTAGGTTCCGACTTTAAGTTAGGTACTGTGTAGGTGCTGGGGTTTTAGATACACAGAATGAAACAATCCCTGTTCTCAAAAAGTTTACATTCTATTAGGAGATGCAATATTCCCATGTGTAAATATATATAGAATAGATTCAAAACATATACTGAATAGTGAGGGAAGAGGTCAATAACATTTTGGTGGGGGAGGAGATTAGGAAAAGCTGCATGTAGAATGTGATCCTTGAACTGTTTATATAAGAAAGAAAAGGGGTTACTTGAAGTACAGTATAGCAGGGATGGGGAAAAGCCAATGCAAAGATTAGAGGCCAGTTTGATTGAATTGCAGAATATAGGTTAGATTAGTAGTAGTAATAGAAGCAGCAGTACTAGCAGTAGTACTAGCAGTAATAATAATAATAACAATAATAAGGTTAGTAAATCACTTTACATAAATTATCTCATTTGATCCTCATAACAACTGTGAGAGGTTAATACTATTATTATCCCCTTTTTACAATTGAAGAAATTTAGAAACAGAGGAGATAAATAACTTGTCACATACCCAATATGTTTCAGAAACAGAATTCTAAATCAACTCATTTTGAATACAAGTTGCCTGCTCTATTCACTGTGTCACCTGGCTGTTTAGGTTGGTGGTAGAAAGATACATTGTATCTAGGTCATAAAGGACTTTCAAAACTATTTTAACCTAGAAGAAATAGGAGCCACTGAATTTTATTGAGTAAGGGAGTAAAATTATCAGATATGTGACTTAGGAAAATCACTTTGGCAGATGCATGAAAGCTAGATAGACTGGAGTAGATAGTGACTTGATGCAAGGAGATGAAAGGCGGCTATGACAATTAACTGTGTGAGAGATGATGACAGCCTGAATAAAGTTGTGTGAAGAGAGATAAGGGATCAGATGAGAGATTTTGTAGAGTTGAAAATGGCCACCTTGAGTATTTAGACTGATTATTGATGATTGTTAACTTAAGAGACTGGGGATGAATTAAACAGGAATGTGGAAGTTTAGAAGAGGACAAAGGGAGAAGGGAATAATAAATTCCATTTTGAACATTTTGACTTTAAAATATCTGGAACAACTAATCTGGAATGCGAGTAGGCAGTTGGAGATGTAGGACTGAAACTCAAGGGAAAATTGTTTGGCTATATAGATCTGTTAGCCATCTGCACATAGATAACAATTAAACCCATGAAAACTGATGAGGTCATCTGGAGAAAGTGCATAGAGAGAAGAGAATTATACCCAAGATACAGTCTTGGAAAATAGACATGGTTTAGAAGTATGATACTGATGAAGAGCCAGCAAAGGAAACCAAAAAGGAGCAGACAAGCAGCAAAACCAGGAGCAGGGATAGTCATAAAATCAGGCAAGAGAGTATTCATGAGAAGACGGTCAACAACATCACATGCAGCACAGAGGTCAAACAGGGTGACAACTTAGAAAAGACTATCAAATTTGGTCATTTGGAGATCGAGTATAAAAGTCTCAGTGAAATCAATAGTCCTGAAAAGTTCTTCCAAATAATTGAGCCAAATATCTCTTACAGTTAGTGAACCTAGTTTCTACTATCCTGTTCTCAATTGGAAACAGAAGCTTTTCATCATTATCTTTTGAAAAATACCTAGCAATACCTAATATGTGTAAAGCACATAAAAACATTTTATTAACACCTCAATGAAATTTGTTTTTTAAATCATATTAGATTTTCCTCAGTATTTTAGTTGAGGGACAGAGCCAAGATGGTGGAGTGAAAGCAGTGACTTGCTTGAGCTTTCCCCCAAACCCCTCCAAATACCTGTAAAAAAAGTCTCTAAACAAATTCTAAAGCAGCAGAACCCACAAAAAGACAGAGGGAAACAAATTTCCAGCCCAAGACAACCTGGATGGTTGATCAGAAAGGTATATCATGCTGGGTGAGGAGAGGAGCGCAGTGTGGCTTGGGCGCACAGGCTGCAGAGACCTGGGAGTAGGCCTCAGAGGACTGAATGTCAGGAAGCTGTGGCAGTTTCCTGACTTCTAAACCCATGAAAGCCAAAGAACTTAGAAGGTCAGTGCAGTGAGAAGTAGAAGCTAGGTCTCAGCCGTCCCCAGGGCAGCAACTGTCTCCTGAGCTTCTGGCCCACAGACTGAGGGGGAATAAAGTGGCTGATCAGAGGGGGATTGCAGGGATCTCTTTGCCAGTGCTGAGACAGGAATCTCTTGCTTTGCCTGTGCTTGGATCTGGGTCACAGTTCTGAGAGGCAGTGCTGGGGTGAGGAGGAGCGCTGGCATGGTGGAACTTGTTGTGGTGGCGGAAAGGTAACACGTTGCCCCTTATCATACCACCTTGGAAGAACTGAAAATTTATAGGTCCCTAGAAGTATCTCTGAAAACAGCTGCACAAAACCCCCAAATCCTGGGACAGTACAGTGTCTACATTGGAAGCAGACTCTTACCTTCACAAAGAGTTTAAAACTCAAGTAATTGGCTTGGATCATGAGTAAGCAATGCAAAAAGAGTCAGACGATAGTATATTACTTTGGTGACAAAGAAGATCAAAACATACAACCAGAAGAAGACAACAAAGCCAAAGCTCCTACATCCAAGGCCCCCAAGAAAAATATGAATCAGTCCCAGGCCTTGGAAGAGCTCAAAAGGGATTTTGAGAAGCAAGTAATAGAAGTAGAGGAAAAACTGAGAGTGATAAAAGAAAATCATGAAAAACAAGTTAATGGCTTGCTAAAGGAGACCCAAAAAAATAATGAAGAAAGCAACACCTTAAAAAATAGCCTAACCCAAATGGTAAAATAGATCCAAAAAGCCAATGAGGAGAAGAATGCCCTAAAAAGCAAAATTGGTCAAATGGAAAAGGAAGTCCAAAAGATTACTGAAGAAAATACTTCCTTAAAAATTAGAATAGAGCAATTGGAAGCTAGTGACTTTATGAGAAATCAAGACACTGTAAAATAAATCCAAAAGAATGAAAGATTAGAAAACAATGTGAAATATCTCATTGGAAAAGCAACTGACCTGGAAAACAGATCCAGGAGAGAGAATTTAAAAATTAGTGGACTATCTGAAAGCCATGATCAAAAAAAAGAATCTAGACCTTATCTTTCAAGAAATTATCAAGGAAAACTGCCCTAATATTTTAGAACCAGAGGGCAAAATAGAAATGGAAAGAATCCACTGATCTCCTCTGGAAAGAGATCACCAAAGGAAAACTCCTAGGAATATTGTAGCCAAATTCCAGCATTCCCAGGTCAAGGAGAAAATATTACAAACAGCCAGAAAGAAACAATTCAACTATTGTGGAAACACAATCAGGATAACACAAGATTTAGCAGTTTCTACATTAAGGGACTGCAGGGCTTGGAATATAATATTCCAGAGGACAAAGGAGATAGGACTACAACCAAGAATCACCTACCCAGCAAAACTGAGTATAATCCTTCAGGGGGAAAAATGGTCATTCAGTGAAATAGAGGACTTTCAAACATTCTTGATGAAAAGACCAGAATTGAATAGAAAATTTGACTTTCAAATACAAGACTCAAGAGGAACATGAAGACGTAAACAGGAAAGCAAAATCATAAGAGACTTATTAAGGTTGAACTGTTTATATTCCTGCATGGAAAGATGATATTTGTAACTCATGAGATCTTTGTCAGTACTAGGGTAGTTGGAGGGAAAAATTATATGTGTGTATATAGATAGATAGATAGATAGATAGATAGATAGATAGAGGGCACGGGGTGAGTTGATCTGGAGAATAAAATTAAGGGGTGAGAGAAGATTATACTAGGAGAAGAAGAAAGGGAGAGGGTAAATTATCTCACAAAAAAAAAACAGAAAAGAAAAGGCTCTTATAGTAGAGGGGAAACAGGGGAAGGTGAGAGGGAATGAGTGAATCTTATTCTCATAGGATTTGACTTAAGGAGGGAATAACATACACTCTCAATTGGGTATGGAAATCTGTCTTACCCTACAGGAATATGGGGGGAAGGGGAAAAGAGAGTAGGGGGATGATAGAGAGGAGAGAAGATTGGGAAAGGGGGTAATCAGGAACAAATACTACTGATGAGGGACAGGGTCAAAAGAAAGAATAGAATAAATTAGGCAGCAGGATAGGATTAAGGGAAATAGAGTTAGTTTTTCACAGTATGTCTACTATGGAAGTGTTTTGCATAACTGCACATGTATAACCTATACTGAGTTGCTTGCCTTTTCAATGAAGGTAGGTGGGGAGGGAGGGAGAAAATTTGGAACCCAAAGTTTTAAAAACACATGTTTAAAAAGGAACGTTTTCACATGCAACTAGGAAATAAGAAATACAGGAAATGGGGTACAGAAATCTATCCTGCCCTATAGGAAAATAAAAGGGGAAGGGGATAAGAGAAGGGGGGGAGATAGAAGGGAATGCAGACTAGGGGAAGGGGTATTCAGAATGCATGCCATCTTGGGGTGGGGGGAGGGGTGAGATGGGGTGAAAATTTGGAACTCAAAATCTTGTGGAAGTAATTGTTGAAAACTCAAAATAAATAAATTTATTTTTTAAAAAAAGATTTTAATTGAGGAATCGATAATTCAATCCCTAATAAATCATTGGTGCTACTCTTATTTGAAAGTTCCCACATTGTGGATCCTCAAACCAACTTTAATATTAAAGTATGTGAAAGTTTAACAAATACTTTAAACATGTGATAGGGTTGGCATGTTTTCCTATACACTAGGTAAATTCTTATTTACTTTACTTTGTGGATTCTTATACTCTGCTTGGATTTTAAGCATCAGTTCTGACTTTTTGACTCACAGCTTCCCTTGGAAACTCTACTGGAAATTTCAGTATTCTCATGTCTGAAATCAAACTTATTTAATTGGTTCCACTAAAATTCATATTATCTAACCTACTTTGGGCTTCCAGAATGTTTTTCTAAAAAGGAAGAAGGAAAGAAATTACTACTTACCTATATCCAGCAAGATGGAGAGAGGCTACAATGTAGGGAGAATAGAAAAGAGACACTAAGATGTTAAGAGAAGACAAAATAAATGTTAAGATCCATAAGCAAAACCCAATACCTCAAATAACTGTACTCCACCAATAATGCACAAAGTATAAGCAACAGGTAAGATAAACTAGATGTCATAATTTGGCCCTATAATTATGAATGAGATTGGCAAAATAAGACACAGGAGTGCAATGTGATTGCAGATTGATATACTTTATGTGAAAGAAACAGCCTAAAGTTTGTATTGGAAGGCATTGGGGGAGAAGGAGGAACCTTTTATATTATTTGTATATTAAAAATGTATGTTAATCTGAGGAAATCAAGGAACCAGAGGCACAGTGCAGTGGAGACAATAAGGGTGAAGAGGAATGGAGGCTGAAAGAGAAGAGATATTGTCATTAGAGTTTACAACAGTCCCCCTCCAAAAAAAAAAGAATGAATTAAGAAGACATTAGCAGTCCTTCCAAAAGGCATGCTAAGGCAGTACTAGATGGTTTGAATTATCTGCTAGAGATCTCTGTGTCAAAAGTATAGGTAATTATTTCTTAACTAAACTAAATTCCATCTCTCTAAAAATGGAGGAACTAAGGTGAAGAAACTTTATTTTTGAACTGAGTGTCATTGACATTCAGGAACTAGTTTTAGGGGTAGAAAGCATAGATATCTTATGGGCAAAGAACACTCCTCTCTAGTTTGAAATAGAGAGGAAAGCTGGGATAACTTGATAAGCACTCTGGTTATAGGGAAAGCAAATTTCATTGGATTCAGAGGGAAATATAGGTATGTGTCATGGAGGAGAATTCTACAGGTATTAGAACAGGAAAAAGTGGAAAATTCTCAAGAATCAAATTCTGAAGAAACAATTCTAATGAGGAGGAAAATGTCAGGGGCCTAAGCAAACAATTAGATTTTTAAAAGGCATTTAGAAAAGATGGAAATAAGGACAGGCAATGTAATGTAAAACAATACCACATTGTGTCAGGAGTGTCAAAACACAGAATGAGCTGAGTTTGTGAGAATAACAAAGAAAATTATTTTGTTTTATTTTAGCTGTATTGGAGAAAAAGAATTGGAAGAAAGAATAAGATCTGTGGTCAAGGTAGAAAATATGATGGAGGGAAGGCATATATTTGACTCATAGGAGCAGAGATTTAGGAATAAAAGGGAACTTAGTACATATTCTTCATTTTGGAAATGAGAAGACTACAACTATGAGGTGAAATAATTTGCCCAAGAGCATATAGATAATAATTTGCTAGGCTAGTTTAGAAAGTTACTGAAAAGGTAGGTAGAGCCATAGGGGAAGCAGATTGACTCATTTCCAGGAGAAATGGTTTTATTTAATTTTGGTTCTGGAACTGAAAAGGGGAGTGCATAACAATTACACTCTGGTGTCTGGAAAGGAGATGGCCAGGGAATGAAATAAAACATTGTTGGAATCTGGCCAAGATATAGCAGGCTACTGAGATAACCACCAATGTAAATAGTGGGGCTCAGGATAGGACTCATGTAGGAGGTTGTGGGCTGCCTCAATCAGCAATAAATCTACTATTACCAGATGTCTCAGAGGAAAGGATTCCAAGGATCATATGTCATGAAGTCTTAGAGGGGAATGTATGCCAGTAGGGCTAGATGACCTAGATTAGGACCTCTATGGTTTTTGTAAATATTATTTTATGCAAAAAAAATGTGGTAAGAGTAGTAGTGGAATGACGTGTGGAGGAAAACCTTGAAGGAGTCAGTGTGGAGTGTATTCAAAAGCACTGGTTGATTGGTAGAACAGAAAACAAACATTTCTACCTTTGATACAAGGGAGTTAGAGAAATGATGATGATGATGATGTTTGTATATGCACACATATATAGATGTATCTATTATCTTCTTGCACATGTGTGCATTTGTGTGTACATTTACATGTATGCACATACACATATACACTGAGAAATTTTGAGGCAGAGAAGAAGGAAATTAAAGAATCTCACTTCACAGATTCAATATTTTCAGTAAATTAGGAGTTGAGGCTATCTGCTAACACCAGAAAAGATGGGGAGAGGATTTAGGGCTCGAGGAAAAAAGAAAAAAAAGTTTGCAAAAGCCTGTTGTTAGGAACTCAACTACCATGGGATGGAATTGTATAGACTGACAAAAAACCTTTGGTTAGTGTAGACTTTGGAAGCCATATAGTCCAACCATTATCTGAAAAAGTCTCCTTTCAAGTGTACTGGGCAAGTGATCATTCAGCTGTTGATTGAAGACTGTCTGTAAGGGAAAACTCTTTCATTCCCAAAGCTATCTATTATAGCTCCTCTTTGGAATTTTTTTCCCTTTCATTGAGCTTAAATGTACCTATTTCTATCCATTGTTCCTTTATGGGGGTGGGGGGCTATTCAATATGGGCCCAGCCTTTCAAATACACACAATAGGTTCTGCTTGATGCTAGCAAGCATGAATTCTTTTTATTCATTAATTGATTGATTGACCTAATTGTTAGAAATTTTGTCCCTATGATGAACCACAATTTCTAACTCACACCAATTCATCCTATTTCTGCCTTCTTGTACTAAACAGTGTGACCTGAGTTTCCATTACATATGACATTTTAAAAAAATTGGAAATCTTTATTCTCTATCTCTAAAGCTTTTTTTCCCCCAAGTTATACATACCCAGTTCCTTCAACTTGTCTTCCAGTAGGATGTTTTGAATCCCCTCATCATCTTCATCATTTTCATCATTCTCCTTTTGACTACAGTTAGTCTCTCTCTCTTTATATATCTATAGATATATAGATATATATAGAGACTAACTGTAGAGTTAGTTAATTAGTTATTTAGTTAGTTAGTTAGATACATGTAGGTCCTTTACTCAGTTTTTATGATTTCTTTGGGATATAGACATAGTAGAGGTATTGCTGGATCAAAGGGAATGGCTTGCATTCTTATAAATTTGACTCAGTTCTCTGTGTATTTTAGAAATGAGGTCCATACCACAACTGTCTGTAAAAAAAAAATTGCTCCCCAGCTTTCTGCTTTCCTTTTAATTTTGGTTCCATTGCTTTTGTTTGTACATAAAACTTTTTTTTATATTTCAATATAATGAAAACTATCTATTTTACATTTTGGGATGCTCTCTATGTCTTGTTTGGCCATAAATTTTTCCCTACCACATAGATCTGATAGATGCAGTATTCTTTGCTCTTCTAATTTGCTTATGGTGTCACCCTTTACATCTAAATCATGCACCCACTTTAACCTTATCTTGGTATATGGTGTGAGATGTTGGTCTATGTATAGTTTCTGTTCTATTGTTTTCCCAGCAGTTTTTGTCAAATAATAATTTCTTATCCCAAAAGCTAGGGTCTTTGGAATTCTCAAACACTAGATTACTATGGAAATTGACTACTGTATCTTGTGTACCTAATCTATTCCACTGATCCACCACTCTATTTTTATCCAGTATCAGACAATTTGATGATTACTGTTTTATAATTTAGTTTGAAATCTGGTATTGCTAAGCTTCTTTCCTTTGAATTTTTTTTTTGTTAAGTCCCTTGATACTCTTGACCTTTTGTTCTTGCAGATCAAATTTGTTATTTTTTTTTAGCTCTATCAAATAATTTTTGGTAGTTTGATTGGTATGGCACTGAATAAGGAAATTACTTTAGGCAGAATTGCAATGTTATATTATATTGGCTTGGTCCACTCATTAGCAATTGATAATTTTCTAATTGTTAAGATCTTACTTTATTTGTGTGAAATGGATTTTTTAATTGTGTTCATATTTGTCTTGGTAGATAGACTGCCAAGTATTTTATATTGTCTACGATTCTCCTAATGTAGTTTCTCTTTCTATCTCTTGCTGCTGGGTTTTTTGGCTATATGAAGAAATGCTTATGATTTATGTGGGTTTATCTCACATCCTGCAACTTTGATAAAGTTGATAATTATTTCAAGTAGTTTTTAGTTGATTCTCTAGGGTTCTTTAAGTATCCCATCATATCATTTGAAAAGAGTGATAGTTTTGTTTCCTCATTGTCTACTCTAATTCCATTTCTTTTTCTTCTCTTTTGGCTGTAGCTAACATTTCTAGTTCTGTGTTTAATAATAGTGGTGATATTGACCAACTTTGTTTAACCACTGATCTTACTGGGAGGCTTCTAGCTTATCCCCTTTACAAATAATGCTTGCTGATAGTTTCAGATAGATGCTGCTTGTCATTTTAAAAAATGATCTCTTTATTCCTAAACTATCTATTGTTTTTAATAAGAATGGGTGCTATATTTTGTCAAAAGATTTTTCAGCATCATTTGATTTCTGTTGGTTTTTATTATTTATATGGTCAAATATGTTCATAATTTTTCTAATGTTGAACCAAACCTGCATTTCTGGTATAAATCCTACCTGGTCATAGTGTATAATCCATGTGATATATCACTGTAATCCCCACATTAGTATTTTGTTCAAAATTTTTGTATCAATATTAAGGATATTGGCCTATAATTTTCTTTCTCTGTTTTAGCTCTTCCTGGTTTAGGAATTAGCACAATATTTGATTCATAAAGGAGTTTGGTAGGGCTCTTTCTTTATTTATATTTTTCCAAATAGTTCACATAGCATTGGAATTAATTGTTCTTTAAATGTTTGGTAGAATTCACTGGCCAACCCATCTGGCCCTGGAGATATTTTTCCCAGGGAGTTTATTAATGGCTTGTTATATTTTTCCCTAAGATAAGGTTATACATGCATTCTTTCTTTTGATCTGTTAATCTAGGTGATTTGTATCTTCATAAATATTTGTTGATTTCCCTCAGCATATAGTTGGGCAAAATATTTCCTAATGATTGCTTTAAATTCTTTTATTGGTGGTGATTTCACCCTTTTCATTCTTTATATTGGATATTTGGTGTTCTTCTTTCTTATTTTTTAAATCAAATTAACCAATGACTTATCTATCTCATAGGCTTTTCATAAAACCAGCTCTTGATTTATTTATTAGTTCAACAGTCTTTTTACTGTAAATCTTATTAATTTCACCTTTGATTTTCAGCCTGTCCAATTTGGTGATGAATTGAGGCTTTTTAATTTGTTCTTTCCTAGCTTTTTTTTTCTTTTTTGTTGTTGTTTGAATTTTTTTGTTTGTTTTATTTTAGTTTCATGTCTAATTAATTGATCTATTCTTTTTCCATTTTGTTGATGTAAGAATTTAGAGAAATACATTTTCCCTTAAGTACTGCTTTGGCTGTATCCCATAAATTTTGGTATGTTTTCTCATTGTTGTCACTCTCTTTAATGAAATTATTGATTGCTTCTATGATTTGTTCTTTGACTCACTTATTCTTTAAGATTAGATTATTTAGTTGCCAATTAATTTTTAATCTATCTTTCCACTTTCTTTTCTTGAATGTAATTTTTATTGCATAATGATCCAAAAAGAATACATTTAATATTTCTGCCTTTTCACAATTGACTTTTAGGTTTTTACGGCCTATTACATGGTCATTTTTTGTGTAGATACCATGTGCTACTGAGAAAAGGTGTATTGCTTTCCTTTCCCATTCAGTTTTCTCCAAAGGTCTGTCATATCTAACTTTTTTAATATTCTATTTACCACCTTTGTTTCTTTCTTGCTTATTTTTTTGGTTTGATTTTCCTAGTTCTGAGAAGGGACAGTTGAGGTCCTGCACTAGTCTAGTTTTACTGTCTATTTCTTCCTGTAATTCACTTAACTTCTCTTTTAAGAATGTGGATGCTATATCACTTGGTGCATATATGTTTAGTATTGATATTATTTCATTGTCTACGTTACCTTTTAGCAAAATGTAGTTTCCTTCCTAATCTCTTTTAAATCTACTTTTTGCTTTTACTTTGTCTGAGATAAGGATTGCTACCCCTGTTTTTTGTTTGTTTGTTTCTTGTTTTTTTTTTTTTTTTTTTGGTTGGGCAATGAGGGTTAAGTGACTTGCCCAGGATCACACAGCTAGCAAGTGTTATGTGTCTGAGGCTAGATTTGAACTCAAGTCCTCTTGAATCCAGGACCAGTGCTCTATCCACTGCCTTTTTTTTTTTTTGCTGAAGCATAATAGATTCTACTCCAGCCACTTACCTTTATATTTACCTTTATATATGTGTGTGTGTCTCTCTGCTTCAAGTGCGTTCCTTATATACAACATGTTGTAGGATTCTGGTTTTTGATCCACTCTGCTGTCTGCTTCTGTTTTATGGGAAAATTCATACCACTCACGTGCAGAGTTATGATTACTACCAGTGTATTTCCCTCCATCCTATTCTCCCTCCTGTTTGTACTCTCTCTTTTTTTTACCCTTTCTCTCCTCACCAGTGTTTTGTTTCTCTCCACCACCTCCTCTGATCTGTCCCCTCTTCTGTCAGTCACCACTTCCCCCTTTAGTTAATTTCCTCCCTTCCTATTTCCCTGCTGGGGTAAAATAAATTTCAATATTCAACTGATTGTGTATATGATTTCCTCCTTGAGCAAATATTGATGAAAGTAAGGTTCAAGCAACACCCATTGCCCACCCTTCTATATTCCCCTCCATTGTAAATAGGTCTTTCATGCCTCTTCATGTGAAATAATTAACGTCATTCTACCTCTCCCTTCCTTCTACGTTCAGTGTACTCCTCTTTCTCATCCCTTAATTTTTTTATATCATTCTCTCTTGTTCCAGGATACCAGGGCAGTTTTTTCTTGATAATTTGTTGAAAGATGCTGTCTAGGTGCTCCTTTTGATTATGGCCTTCATGTAGTCCAATGATTCTGATATTATCTCTCCTGTTGTTTTTTCCAATGACATATTTCATATTTTCTCCCTTTTTGTCATTCTTTTGAATTTGTTTGCTTGATTCTTGATGTCTCACAGAGTCATTAGCTTCCACTTTCCCAATTCTAACTTTCAAGGAGTTGTTTTAGTTTTCGCACTTTCTTTTCCATTTGGCCAACTGTATACTTTAAGGTATTGTTTTCTTCATTGGATTTTTGTATTTCCTTTTCCATTTAGCCAATTGTACTTTTTAAGCAGTGTTTTCTTTTTCCAAACTGTTGACTCTTTTTTCATAATTCTTTTTGCATCACTCTCATTTCTTTTCCCAATTTTTCTTCTACCTCTCTTAAATGATTTTTAAGCTCATTTTAGAGCTCTTCCATGATTTCTTTCTGTGCTTGAAACCACTTCCCATTTGTCTTTGGCCCATAGGTGTGTTGACATTGTTGTTCTCTTCTGAGTTTATGTCTTGATCTTCTCTGTCACCATAATAACTTCCTATGGTCAAATGTTTTTGTTGTTTTTTTGCTCATCTTTTTTGACCTTTTCTCCTTGCTTTTAAACTTGAGCTCTACTCCTGGGGTAGAAGGAGCACTGTCTCAGACTTGTTGTGCCAGGTGTTGCAGGCCCTGGTTTTTTTACCTGGTGCTACACTGATGTAGCCCTGGGGCCCACTTAGGATCCTCTTGTCTAGTGCTGTGTTGTGGGGATAGGGTGTGGAGTGGCTGGCACTGCTGGAGGCTGTAGTGATCTGGCAGCTTACCTGGTGCAAATTCTGAGTCCTAGTGGTGGTGTCTGGCATGTGCTGAGACCAGTGGGATGTTTCTGCATTTCACCAGGCTGCACTAAAGCATGTAGAGGTCTGGTTGATGGTGACTGCCTGTTTGCCCAAGGCTATGCTGAAGCACATGGCAGGAGACTAGCATTGGCTGTTGCCTGTTTGCTTAGACACTGGTAGTCTTAGTTTTTATCTGTTTACCCAGGGCTAAACTGAAGACATGGAGGTCAGGCAGCTGGAGGTTGCCTATTTGCCTTGAACTAAGTTTAAGCATGTGGAGGTTCTCAGAACTTGAGTCTGCCAGTTCTCCTAGTTATGCTGAAACATGTGTGGGGTCCAGGTGTTGGTGTTTGCCTGTTCCACAACACTGGGGCTCAAGATCTCTTGCTGCTTTGTTGAGGGGGTGGGGGCTTGCTGCTGACTTACTGGTGTGCTTCCTGTCCTGGATGGTATTCTCCTTTTGCCCAAGTGAGATGGACCTTTCTTGGCAATCTCTCAACTTTCTCCAGCTAAAAAATGTTTTACCCCATCTTTTTGCTGGTTCTGCTGTTCCAGGATTTGTTTGGGGGTGCTATTTTATGGTTGTTTGGAATTGAATATGGGTCAGTTACAGTGATTTATTCCTTATTCTGCCATCTTGGCTCCCAGAAATCCCTCATAACTTTATTTTACCTGATGTTAGAAAAGACTATGGATTTAATATGAGAAGAAGATGGGGGATAGCAGTGGGAATTGACTCCGATAACAGAGAAAGGAGAATGAACAATTGACTCAGGGGAGTATGAAGGAACTAGCAATAAGGAAAACAGGTAGGTTTATATTATATTTCAAGGTCTGACTGACCTGGGAATTGCTGTGAGAAAGAAAGGAAAATGTAAGAAAGGTCTAGAATTCATTGGCTTAAAGATGGATGTGATGCAATGTAGCTTGTCAATGAGGTACTGATGATCACTAGCAAAATGTTAGAGGGGCTATGGTGGCCAGTAGCAGTATGTTCATAATCAGCAACATGCCTTATTAATAAAATTATATTATTTTTGCACAAACTAATTAAGTACCTATTAGTAACTAGTATGTTATGACCATAGGCTATCAAAGATTAGAAGTTCAAATCGGTATAGCTGTTCACGTTAAAATGCTTTGAAGGATAAGATTCATGGAATAATTTAAGACAAAGGTACTGAATTGAGTGCTGGATGTTGGATCAGGAAGACCTGACCCAGGAAGAGTCTGAGATCTAGCCTCAGAAATTGACTAGTTGTATAACCCTAGGCAAGTCATTTAATTTCTGTTTGTCTCAGTTACTTCCTCCTCAAAATGAGGAGGATAGCACCTACCTTCCAGGGTTATTGTGAAGATCAAAAGAGATAATAATTGTAAAGCACTTAGCAAGTGCCTGGCACATAGAAAGTGAGCTATTACTGTTACTACTTTACTTAAGACTCTCTTTCCTTAAGAGATTCTAAGCAAGGGTTAACTGGACCAATAAAGCATCTCTATCTAAGTACTACACATTCCAGAGCATTCCTGTGCAGCAATCAAATAGCAAGAACTGCTTAGGAGTGAAGAAAGATTTCTATCAGAAGAGGGGAATAAACACAAGCACCAGGACTACAACTTTACTGATTTTACTCATACAAACTGAAGTGGCAAATTGAACAATTATCAGGATGTCAATCTATAAGACACATATTGTTTCAATTATCTATATATTTGATATTAAAATGTATGTTTGCTATAGTGGGAAGAAGGGGTGTTGTTATCAGAATCTTTCAAATAAGTATTCCAATTTGGTTGAATAAACATAGGTAGATCACAGCTGGAAAAATGTTGAAATAGAGGGGACTGCTAAAAAAAAAACAGCAAAAACAAAAATATCATTTTCAACTGTCAGTACAATGCACATGGGCACATAACAGAGAACTGACACTATTTCTTCCATTCCCTTTTGGATGTCTTTCATGAAATAGCCCTAGGAGCTTTGAAAAAAAATCTGGCCATAGCTTCTAGGTGATACAGTGGATAGAGTGCTGGACCCAAAGTTGGAAATGCTCATTTTCCTTAGTTCAAATTTGGCCTCAGAAACTTACTATCTGTGTGACTTTGGGCAAGTCATGTAACCCTGTTTGACTTAGTTTACTCATCTGTAAAATGAGCTGGAGAAGGAAATGGCAAACTACTTCAGTCTCGTTGCCAAGGAAACCCCAAAAGGGGTCACAAAGAGTCAGACACAACTGAAAAACAACAAGCTTCCCCAGAGGAAGACAGGGTATGGAAAAAGCAAGGAACCAGAAAAGAACAGAATTTCCCTCTAAATCCCCAAACTCAGTGGAAACTTTTGATGTGAGGAACCATATGCTTAAGAAGGTGGGGGGAAGAGGAAAAGAAGTAAACAGGACTGCAGTAGCATAAGTTGGGCTGAAATGAACTATTTGATTAGTGTCAATAGTCATCATTCTCATAGTGCTCTGAGAGATATTTGGAATGAAATGACAAGTTCTAGGGAATATTGGCTTAAAATAAGACTTTTAAAGGAATAGAGGCACTCTGGTTATCTCTGGCACATTTTTTTTCAGCTTTAAGTAGATATCAACCAGACAGGAATCTAGCATGATAACTTGATAGAGGTCAGATGCTAGAAAGTTGGTCCTCTGGGGAAAGCAATGAGTTTTATACCTAGGAGAATGACTTACCACTGAAATTCAGGAAAGGAGTTATGTGATGTAGGACTAGGGGATTTGAGTCTCCTAGGAGATGAGCTACAGGAGATAAGAGTGGAAATGATTGAATGAAAATTAGTGATTCTTGATAATGGGTACCATGGGAAAAAATGAATGAAGGGACCCCTGAACAAAGGGGATAAAACACATGCAGATAAAAGCATAAATGATCCTGTACAAGTTAGAAACCCACCAAGGTCAGTACTATTAGTCTCATAAACTATACAGACCTCTAAGGGATGGTTATCTCACTAAGGAAAATCTTGATTCTGGCTTAGGTGGAGACCCTTTCTCTGCCCTTTGTTTTGTAAGTATGTATGTTATGTGTTGAATCTTTTGAATCTGAGTGCATGTAAGGGAAATAGGTTGTTATCAATGGAAGTATAAGAGTCCGAAATTATGAAGTTTCACTTTAATTAGGGAAAGGAACCAGGGTAATGAAAGCTTCCCATTATATAACAGAGCATTTTGTGTAAGGAGAGAGCCTTTGATGAAAGGTTTATATTGAATTTATACATCAGTTGTATGCAGGTCATGTTGGTTTTCAGATAAAAACATGAGAATAAAGTATTATAAGAATATATACCTATTATTTAATATTTTAAAAACACAATTAACATGCTAGTGTGGTTGAATATTTTATTACATATAATATAAGGTTCTTCAAAGTAGATGATTTCCTTTTTTGTATCCTCAGTGCCTCAGCACTATTTACATCTGAAACAGTGTTTTTAAAATGCTTGTTAATTGATTTATTGGTTGCTATTGGCAGAATTCTGAATAATTTTCATTATTTTATATTTTGTATAAAGAGATGCTATTAAGGGGATGTGATTTGCTAATCATGTAGAAAAGGTCATTATTAGTGAAGGGATAAAAGGACAAATTCAGTATGTTGAAAAATGGGAGAGAAAATGTTTCAAATATATTTAGATGTTAGGTTGCAAAAATGAAATTTACTACAGAGTGTGCTTCTATTCCTCTTTGTAAAACATGTGTCATTCCAAGTTAAAAAAATCAGATGATCACTGGATTTATCTTTGAATTAAAATGTTACTATTTATGACAATGTTTAAGTGCCTGTATGATGAGTAGTGTTGATTGCATTGTATTTTTTTAGAGGCTGGCATATTGTTTTTTACTGTCACATCAATCTACCTGATAGACATCGTTGGGATATGTAAGCATTTCATGAAGGTACCTTTGTCTTCTTTTAAAATTATTAAATCCCACTTGAACTTCAGTCTCACTTCTTTATATGCTCTCACAGTTATGGGAAAGGGTAGGTGGGAAGGAGTACATTAGCAATTTTAATCTTTCCTGCTGTATTTCCTGCTATATAAGAACTTTAAATTTCAGAATTGCTCAATCCTTCACAATTCTAATGTATTTATGAGGTTACTAAGGTGGACACTCTTTCTAAAGGGCTAATGGCAACCAATCCACTCTTTTTAATCACTGTTTTGTCCCACATCCTCCTTAAATTACTTATTTAATACAACAGATGCTTTTCCCTAAGCCTTTCAATATTACATGGACACTACTGTTAATTTCTCCTCTTTTAATATCTGTTGAGGCAATAAACACTCCATTCCTCTTTTTTTTTTTTACCAAAATCTTTAATGATTTTGTTGTTCAATGAATTATAGGAAAATACTATTGTTAAAAAGAAGAATTTTTGTTCCAAGGATCATTTTGTAATCACTGAAAATATTTTGCCATTTTCCAAATGCCACAGAGTTCACTCTCTTTCTCCTATTCTTTCCTAGATCTGGCTCATTTTCCATCTATAGTCCTTATCCAAGGTATTTGCATTGGTGAACTAATAAACGGTCCAACTACTAAATTGCATATCATTGTCTAGACAATAGACATTCTGCAACCATTTCTTTTCATTTTGTTTTTCCAGTGTAGATTATTAGGAGAAACTCTGGAATTCTGTATTAAGTAATCTGTATTGGGTGAAACTTGTTGAAGAGCCCCTATAGTATTCTGTGGTTTGATACAAGAATAATGATGCCATTCTTATGTAGGAATATCTGTAGGATCTTAACCTCCAAAGCCCCACCTGGACTTTACATAGAACATCCTCTATGACAATTGACATAGTAGCCTCAAAATTCAGAATTTTGTTAGTAATAGATTAAAATAGTCTAGCTTGTGATCAAACTGATACTGTGCTTAGAAATGTTTTCTATGAGAAAGTATATAGGGGAAGGAGAATTCTACTAAGACTTCAAAAGGTTCTAATATAGACATTGAAGAAAATATCTATAAAAATGTAATGTCTGGTCTTTAATATATTTCAGTAATGTACTCTTTTGTTATACTAAAACTATACTATAAGAAATAAAAACTTCAAATAACTCACATATCCAACTATTCTATCTTCTTTCATGTAACTATTTCATCTTCGACCATTTCCTCTCTATCTCCTGACTCCAAATTCTATCAGCTATTTTATTCCTTATCATATCTCCACAATTCTTTTAGTTTGACTTCCAGCAAATATTCCTTCTATCCATGCCTCAGGTAGGTAATTCTCAACAGGTTATGAAGATGGTAGGAGATGCAAAGATAGAGAGATAAGAAAAAAGATCGTAGGTTTAGAACTGAAAGGAATATTAAAGATCATTTAGTCTAATTGACTGATTTTATTCAAGAAGTGATGCAGAGAAGTTGGGTGAATTGTCTAATTTCATATTGATAGTAAGTGTCAGACCTGGTATTCAAACCTAGTGCTCAGACTCCAGACCCAGTCCTTTTTTTTTCTTTTTGAAAGTAGAGAATTTAGAATTATAGCCTAGGTTGGTAGAAGGAAAGTGAGTAGAAAATGTGAATCATGAAAATGCTGAAGCAAAGGCAGGGACTCACCTGAGCTCTTCCCCCAAAACCTCTAAATATCTTTAAAAATGACTCTAAACAAATTCTAAAGCAGTAAAACCCATGAAAAAAAGGAATGAGATAAATTCCCAGCTAAAGACAACTTGAAAGGGTGGCAGGAAAGGTCTGTTGGACCAGGATGAGAGTGGGGCACAGTTCAGGGCAGGTCACACCAACACAACCCCAACCCCAGGAGAACAGGAGCAGGCCTTGGGATTGACTGAATCAGCAGCTGCAGTGACTGCTTCTAAAACTCTCAGCAGACAAATGGTAAGGGGGTGGAACAACTAGTCTGAAGGAGTTTAAAGGGATCTTCTTGCTAGCACTAAGGTAGGACTCTGTTACTTTGCCCACACTCAGATTCAGTTCACAGTCCTAAGTGGTGGTTCCAGAGCAAGAAGGAGCACTAGAACAGCACAGCTTGCAGCCACAGTGGAGGGGGAACACTCCTCAGTACCTGGTCAGAAAAAAAAAGTGTGTGTGATTGCTTACAAGCAAGAGCACAGGTCAGGAGAGTAGTAAACATCTCTTCTTAAATCATATCAAGTTGGAAAAATTGAAAACTTACAGCCCCTAGAACTATCTCAAAAACAGTTCAACATAACTCCTGAAGCTTAGGAAAGTGCTCTCTCCATGCTGGAGGGAGAGCCCTACTTTAAGAAAGACTTAAAAGTCAAGTAATAAGCTGAAACTATGAGCAAACAGGGGGGGAAAAAAACTCTGACTACAGGAAGTTACTATCGTGACAAGGACCATCAAAACACACACTCAGAAGAAGATAACAAAGTCAAAGCATCCAAATAATCCAAGAAAACTATGAATTGGTCTCAGGCCATGAAAGAGCTCAAAAAAGATTTTGAAAATCAAGTAAGAGAGGTAGAGGAAAAATTGGGAAAAGTAATGAGAGCGATGCAAGAAAATCTTGAACAATGAACTAACAGCTTGGTAAAAGAAACACAAAAAAAAATACTGAAGAAAATAACACCTTAAAAAACAGACTAGGCCAAATTGTAAAAGAGGTTCAAAAAGCCAATGAGGAGAAAAAAAGATGTTTTAAAAAGCAGAATTGAACAAATGGAAAAGGAGGTCCAAAAGCTCACTGAAGAAAATAATTCCTTAAAAACTAGAATGGAGTAAGTGGAAGCTAATGACTTTCTGAGAAATCAAGAAACAATAAAACAAAACCAAAAGAATGAAAAAATGGAAGACAATGTGAAATATTTCATAGGAAAAACAGCTGACCTGGAAAATAGATGCAGGAGAGTAATTTGAAAAATTATTAGGCTATCAGAAATCCGTGATCAAAAAAAGAGCCTAGATATAATCTTTCAAGAAATTATCAGTTTTAGCTGTATGACCCTGGGCAAGTCACTTAACCCCAATTGCCTTAAAAAAGAAAAGAATAGAAAAAAAAATAAATTATCAGGGAAAATTCCTCTAATATTCTAGAACCAGAGGGTAAAATAGAAATGGAAAGAATCCACTGAAAACCTCCTGAAAGAGACCCCAAAATGAAAACTGCCAGGAATATTATAGCCAAATTCCAGAGTTCACAGGTCAAGGAGAAAATATTGGAAAAAGCCAAAAGGAAACAATTCAAGTATAGTGGAACCACAGTTAGACCAGCAGAAGATTTAGGAGCTCTACATTAAGGGATCAAAGTGCTTAGAATATGATATTCCGGAGGCCAAAGGAACTAGGACTACAACCAGGAAATTACCTACCCAGGAAAACTGGACATTCAAGGAGATAGAGAACTTTCAAGCATTTTCAATGAAAATACTAGAGCTGAATTGAAATTCTGACTTTCACATACACAATTCAAGAGAAGCATTAAAAGGTAAACAGGAAAGGGAAATAATAAGGGACTTAATAAGTTTAAACTGCATTCCTACATGGGAGAATGATATTTGTAACTCATAAGACCTTTCTTATTATTAAGGTAGTTAAAAGAAGTATATATAGACAAAAGGTACAGGTGTGAGTTGAATATGAAAGGACAATATCTAAAAAAACAAAATTAAAGGGTGAGAGGAAGGTACTGGGAGAAAGAGAAAGAAAGAGGTAGAATGGCTTGAATTGTCTCACATAAAAGAGGCAAGAAAAGCTTTTACAGTGGAAAGGAAGAAGGGGGAGATGATGGAGAGTGAGTGAACCTTACTCTCATCAAAACTGGCTCAGAGGGAATAATGCACAGACTTAACTGGGCATAGAAATCTATCTTACATTACAGGAAAGTAGGAGGGGAAGGGGATAAGAGAAGGAGAGGAGGTGATAGAAGGGAGGGCAGATTGGGGAAGGCTTACTCAGAAGCAAAATACTTTTTGTTTTGTTAGGCGATTGGGGTTAAGTGACTTGCCCAGGGTCACACAACTAGTAAGTGTCAAGTGTTTGGTCTGAGGCCAAATTTGAACTCAGGTCCTCCTGACTTCAGGGCTGGTACTCTATTCACTGTGCCACCTAGCTGCCCTGCAAAACACTTTTGAGGAAGGACAGGGTTAAAGGAGAGACAGAGAGAGAGAGAGAGAGAAAGAGAGAGAGAGAGAGAGAGAACAGAATAAATTGGGAGGATGAGATGGATGAAAATATAGTTAGCTATAATAACTGAAAAAAATTTTGAAGGAAGTTTCTCTGATAAAGTCCTCATTTCTCACACATATAGAGAACTGAGTCAAATTTATAAAAATAAGAGCCATTCTCCAATTGATAAATGATCAAAATATATGATCAGTTTTCAGGTGAAGTGATCAAAGCTATCTATAGCCATATTAAAAAAAATACTCTAATTCATTATTGATTTGGGAAATGCAAATTAAAACAATTCCAAGGTAACTATTCATATCTATTAGATTGATTAATAGGACAGAAAAGGTAAATGAGAAATGTTGGAGGGGATATGAGAAAAGTGAGACATTAATACACTGTTGGTGGAGTTGAGAATTGATTTGACCATTCTATAGAGCAATTTGGAACTATGCCCAAAGGGCTACAAAACCAATCATAACCTCTGACTTAGCAATACAATTACTAGGTCTGTGACCCAAAAGAGATTTTTTTAAAAAGGAAAATGAAGTATATGTACAAAAATATTTACAGTAGGTCATTTCTGGGTGGAAAGAATTAGAAATTGAGGTGATGCCCATCAAATGGGGAATGGCTGAACAAGTTATGTTAAGTGATCATGATGGAATACTATCATACTATAAGAAATGATGAGCAGGATGCTCTCAGAAAAATCTGAAAATTCTTGTATGAGCTGATGCAAAGTGAAATGTACTGTGTATAAAGTAATAGTATTATTTTAAAACTATCAGCTCTGAATGACTTAGCTCTTCTCAGCAACACAATGATCCAAGACAACTCTGAAGGACTTAGGATGAAAATTGCTATCCATTCACTGAGAAAGAACTGATGGTTCCTGAATACAGGTTGAAGCATGCTTTTTTATTTTTTTTTACTTTATTTTCCTTGAGCTTTTTTTTGCCTATGTTTTCTTTCACAGCATGACTATTATGGTTATACATATGTATAACCTATACCAAACTGCTTACCTTCTCAATGAGGGCAGAGTGGGGAGAGAGGAAGGGAGACAATTTGGAACTCAAAGTTTTAAAATGAATGTTAAAAATTGTTTTTACATGTAACTGGGAAAACATTTCAAATAAGTAAATAAATATTTAAAAAATAAATTCCTGGTCATTAACTAGCAAAAGAAAGAAAGAAACAAAGAAAGAAACAAAGAAAGAAACAAAAAAAGAAAGAAAGAAAATGTGAATCACTACAAAGTAAAAAAGGGTAAAGTTGGATTTCTGATAATAAAACAATAATAATAATATTTATCATATTTTGTGGTTTATAAAGTGCTTTTAGAATATTAGCTCATTTTATCCTCACTATCACACTGATTGTTACTATTGTTATTTTCTTTTACAAATGTGGAAACAGCCAGACAGAAGTTGTGACTAGTACAAGGATACATTGTTAGTAATTTTCTGAGTCCATATCTGAACTCATCTTCTTGACTCCAAATCCTGCACTCTATCCACTGTTTCACCTGGCAAAATGCAATATATCATTCAACTTGCAGAAGATCTTGAAAAGAGCCAAGAAAGAGGGATTTTTCTATTGCTTTTAGGAATTGTTACAAGGTTTAACTAAAAAATCCTCAATTTAACAGACCACAGTTCCCTATAACTATAGAATCTTACACCTAGAAGAGACTTTAGCAATCATCCTATCCAATCCCATTATTTTGTTATTAAAAAGGCTAAAACTAAAGGAGTCTATGTAAATTTTTCAATGCCTCACTGTTTATGGCAGAATATCTGGAACTAAACCCATGTTTCATAGCTCCCAGATCCGAATTTCCCTGCCCTCTACCATGAAATGAAAACAAACAGTTGATGGATACAGTTCAGGCCTACAGTGATAACTATATGTACCTTTTGACCAGTTACTTTCTGTGGAACAGAAAGGTTATCTCTCCCTCTCTCTCTCTCTCTTTCTCTCTCTCTTTCTGTCACACACACACACACATACACACACACACATACACACACACACATACACATCACAGAGATATTAGTGTCCACTAGTACTGTTTGCACTTAAGAATTATCAATCAAATGCACATATCTTTATAGTAATACCAACTTTAGAGCAAATACAAAAACACCTGATTTTTATACTGGTTCTTTGAAATTCTTTATAAGAAATGAATATGTGGGACCAAAAAGGTGAAAATATTTAAATGGGGGAAAGAGGAGTTGGTCACATATATGTGTTTTTTACAGCACTTGGAATCATATAATAGTACATTTGACAGAAAACATTCAGATGAATATAATTTTAATAAGTATAGTATAGAAAATGTAGTATTTCCAGAACTACAAATCATAAATAAAAATGCCTTTTTTTCAAATCATAACTCCTGGGAAAATGGGTCAGGTATTGGTTCCATTAGAGTATAAAAGGCTGAAAGTGATTTTCATTTCTAAAAGAATATCCAAACTCTTTGTGATAGCTCTCATTCTATAAACACATTACCTTCAACATAAATAAAATCAGTAAGCAAACTTGCCCATGAAATGATTTCAAAATCTAGTCAATTTATGAACTATCACAGTTAGCAGTATCTACTCATCAATAACCATATCCATAAACATATTTATAATCTTATTATGAATATAGATAGACACAATAAAGGGCCAGACAAAGAAAAAAAACTCACTAATTCACCTCTCAAAACGGAAAGAACATCCAAAATGTCTTCAGATACAGGGCACAGGGGAAAATCTCATTCTATTCACTCCCACAATCTCTAACATTAGTCACCCTTAGATTAGTTGCCCTTATAGAGTCATTTGGACATTGCTTCAGTCTTTTGAATATGTGAGGCCAACAGGCATGGGGGGAAAGTATAAAAATAAGACATGCATATGGATAGACCAGACCAGTTTTTTTATTTTGTTTTGGTTTTTTTTGTTTATTTATTCATTTATTTTATTTATTTATTTTTGCTGAGGCAATCGAAGTTAAGTGACTTGCCAAGGGTCACATGGCTAGTAAGTTTCAAGTGTCTGAGGCCAGATTTCTCCTGACTCCAAGATTGGCTCTCTATCCACTATGTCATCTAGCTGCCCTAGACCTGGTTCTTGCCATAGATATATTAGTGGCCCCTTCCTAAATTACTTTTTACTTATTTTTCATGTCCTTAACTGTATATATGTTGTCACAACTGTTTACATGTTGATGACATTTAAAGTCCTTGGGGGAAGATAACATCTAATTTTTGTACTTGCATCTGTAGTTTCTATTACAACTGCTAAGTATTTAGCAAATCCTTGGTGATTTTTTTTTGTTTGTTTCATAGCAGAGGTATGCCAGAAAGAAAGAAAGAAAGAAAGAAAGAAAGAAAGAAAGAAAGAAAGAAAGAAAGAAAGAAAGAAAGAAAGAAAAAGAAAGAAAGAAAGAAAGAAAGAAAGAAAGAAAGAAAGGAAGGAAGGAAGGAAGGAAGGAAGGAAGGAAGGAAGGAAGGAAGGAAGGAAGGAAGGAAGGAAGGAAGGAAGGAAGGAAGAAAAGAAAGGAAAAGAAAAAGATAATTTATCTTCTCCAGAAACTTTACCCTTCATTTCATTACCTTTCCCTACTTGCTGTTATCCACCATTACCCTGATTCCAATTCTTTCACCTCAGCACAGCAAGCTAAGTCCTTCATTCAACTGCACAACTAGTCCTTAGCATTATATGAAGGAACCTGCCATCAGGTTAGATTGTCAATTGACAATCTCAGTTTACTAGGTTAGCTTGACATATTTAAAGCAATTAAACATCCCTTCCTGGTAGTTCCTTCTGTCACTTATCTTTCTGGCAGTACAATCCTCATCTAAAACTTGTGAGTATATATACATTCTTCTAAGTTTACCATACTTTTAACCCTGACTTTTGATTTTCCTTTGTCTTCCAGCATCCTAGGTCACTGGAAAATCAGGAATAGTTTCCTAGTTAAGAATAACACCCACTTTTTATTTTATTTTATTTTATTTTTTTAATTTAATTTAATTTTATTTTTTGCCTTTCACACACCCATGACTCATTGACTCTAGCAGTGCTTCCTGGACTCTACTATAGAAATCTACTGATATTTGCCCTTTCTTTGGTGTAGAATTTCTATCTCAGACTCATTTTCCCAGACAGAAGTTGCAATTTTTATCAGAATATCTTGTGTTTCTTAAATTTTCCCTTAATCTGTACAAGCTCAACATTTCTAAGTCCTTTGGTTTCTTAATAATCCTGTCACTTTAGTATTCCCAGTCTAGCTATGTAGAGCTCAGAAGTCCTAACCCTTCATCAGCTAGCAACATCTATACTCTTCTGTTCCTGCCCTACCCAAATTCTCATGTAGTCTTGTTTTCCAAGGTGCATATTTAGATAAATCAGCCACTTGATTTACCAATCACAATTTCATTACAATTCAATAGCCAACTTGTTGGATTCCAACCAAGTTCAATTCAATTCAATTTACATTGATAGAAACCTGCTAAGTATAAGCCACCTTGGTAGAGTCTCAGGATACAATTGCTATTATATATACAGAATTTTGCAATTTGCACAAAGCTTCATATACTTTAACTCAAAGCAAAAAGGCTATCAAATTAATGAACTTTTTAGAAAAAAAATAAAATAAAATTAGTTAACTTATTTTTAAAAGAAAGATGTTTAAAACTAAATAATTCACATGAAAAAATGAGAACTTGTGACAATTGAGGGGGAAATAAAGGAAATTATCAGAAAATATTTTACACTATATATATTAGTAAAACTTTTAGCAGAGGAAAAGATAAATATTTATAAAAATATAAAATACAAAATTTTAAAGAGAATATTTAAAGACCTTAATGTTAGAAAATTATATAAACATTGAATAAATTCCCAAAGGGGAAAACAAATAAAACTCTAGAATCAGACTAATTTATAAATGAATTTTGTGAAAATTTTAAAAAATAATTAATTCTAATACTATATAAACTTTTTACTGCAATAAGAAAAATAATGTATTCCTTCAAACTTTTTCTATGATACATGTCAACACATAAATGAGGAAGAGACAAAACAGAAAGAAAACTACAGGCAAACATGTCTACTAAAATCAACATAAAAACTTGATGTCTTTTAAATAAATGGACCATAACTAAATATGGTTAAAAAAGGTATTTTTCTAAATCCATAAATATTATATGAAATGGACAAAAGTTAGAAACATTTCCATTGAAATCAAGGCCAATAGTTTCTATGATGTATGAAAAGGCACAGAAATGTTATAAAGAACTCAATAAGACCCTCAAAATTAAATAAACACATACTTTATTATATGGTACCTTGAGTACAATGATGAGTACATGGGGCAGCATGGATGGCAAAAAAATATGTTTAAAAATATGGCACCAGATCAAGAAATGAAAGACGTCAAAGACTCGTAGCATATATGGAAATCACTTGCCAATATATGATGCCTATTTTCTTCAACAAATGATTTTGCAGATTTGCAAACACCATAGAACATCACCCAAAATTAACATAATAATATTCTAATATAAAAAATACAACTGGTTCCTAATGTTGAAGTCATTTAAGAATCAGTTATATATATATATATGTATATGTATATACACACACATATATATATACACATATATATATACATACATACATATGGATATGTTAGAAGAAAGATCCAAAGCAACCAAAAATGCCCTATATAAATGAGTTATTGCTACTGAAAAAAATAGGAAATGGATAAAGAAACAGATACTGATAAAAAGAAAACTATAATTATTTTCCAGGGAAATTTTTACCAATTTAAAGCAATTATGATAAAGATAAAACTAAAATAGTTTATATGTCATTTCAGGAAGAACATCCTTGAGTTTTTCGAAGCAGAGACAGAGAAATCCAAGACCACTTCCAGTTTATAATATAAACTTATTTGCAACATCTTACAGAACAGGATAGTAGAAGATTATAAGCATTACTACCTCAGAATTTTTTGAGAAATGGTAGAAGAAAAAAAAAAGTTCATGTAAAGTTTAGCGTGAGACACAGTTGAGCCAGATCATCCCAAAGGCTTTTAAAGGTAAAACATGAAAAAGGCAGACACATAGATGAAACAAACAAACAAACAAAAAACATAAATTAAAATTTCTATAATGAATTATTTTCTCCATCAATTATATTGGAGGCACAATATTTAATTTCAAAATCACAGGCCACATTTTGCTGCAAGTCAAAAATTAAAAGATACTGAAGGAAATGAGGATAATAATAATCCCTCAACCAAACTAAATTAGTTTCAGAGTTCTGCAATGAACAGGGTATAGAACTGAAGACAAATAAAAGAGAAGACTAGATTTGGAAAATTATGTAGTAATTTCAGCAACTCTCCAAGTCTTTCTTCGAAACAAAAGGCAATAGTTATTCTTATTGTTCAAATAGGAAGAATAAGTTATTCCTTCCTTGGAAAGTTTTGAAGAAATCTCTGCTTACCCCCAATGAGCCTAAACTTTAGCCACAAATGCAAACAACAGTTTGGGACATAGTAATATCCTATATTGTGTGGTAATATCCTATATCTTATATGCTATTGTTCACACACTTATAAGCTGATCTTTCTGTGATATTTAATTACATTAATTTATAGGGAATCTCAAATTCATTGCCTTTGAGTGTATTATTAGTACATACTCAATAATTATTGGTGCCTGTCTCTTCCTTAAACTTTTGCATACTTAATGAGCGAGGAGCCAAGGAAGAAGTTCATTGTCCTCTAAGGAACTAAAAATTACACATTAAACATTTACCTTAGTCCACAGGGTTCCCACAATTTCTGTTATGGGGGAAGGGGAATGATCAGGAAGCATGCAAAGAAAAACAAAGGGAAAGGCATGGTAAGTATCTGTGGTATGGCACTCTGCCAAATAGTTATGATAAATCCACATTGCTAAGTACTTTGCAAGTTAAACAGTACCAAGCACTGTACAAAAGCAATTAGGGAGTGGTTCCTTAGGCTACTTTAGTCAACACTATTTTGAGGAGGCATAATAAGATCTGGGATTATTTTCATTAAATAAGCCCCACAGCTAAAGGGTTATATTTACTAATACTGTATTTTGATCTTTAAAGGAAAATCAAGACTTTCAGTAGGGGGAAAGAACATTCATGTGGGGGCCATTTGCAAGTAGGTGGTATAATAGGACGAAATATTTGCATTGAAGCTTAAGCTAAGTCAATGGAAATCTAGTTTTAGCTTTCTGTATGAATCCCATACCAGAAGGATCCCACACAATTGCCTTAAAAAAGAAAGAAAGAAGAAAGAAAAAAAGGAAGAAGAAAGAAAGAAAAGGAAGGAAGGAAGGAAGGAAGGAAGGAAAAACTGAAGCAAGGTTTTATCATTTTTTAATATAATTGAAGATTTTCTTGGGAAACTGAAAATCTTTTTTTCATTATTTATTTTCTATCATGTTAGAAACAGGAATTCACGTAATTTATGGTTAGTTTATCATAATTTGGTAGCTAGGTGGTACAGTGGATAGGGCACCATCCCTGGAGTCAGGACAACTTGATTTCAAATCTGCCTCAAACTTTTACTACCTGTGTAACCCTGAACAAGTTACTTAACCCTGTTTGCCTCTGTTTCTCATCATAAAATGAGCTGGAAAAGGAAATGGCAAACCAGTCTAGCATCTTTGCCAAGAAAACCCCAAGTGAGGAAGTCAGACATGACTAAAACAAACAAACAAACAAACAATGGCCTCATAACTAATTGAATATAGGAAGAAATATAAAATATCAGGACTAAGTACAAAATTAAGGAACAGTTATTGAAGATTTATTAGGATTTTCTGTATTCTTACCATGGGGCTAAGCACTGTGATGAATACAAAATAATTATAAATTCTGATCTCTGCCCTCAAAGAGCATCCATGAATTTGGAGGCATAAAACTAAGATAGATGAAATAAGAGAAGAAGACAATGGTGTATAATGGCATATAAGAACCAGATTGTGCAATACAAACTTTAAGTTCTCACAAGATTTCATACAATAGACATCATTTGGTTCTGGAAGAGTAGGGGAAGATTTCCTGAAAGAGGTAGGAAATAGTTTAGATACTTAAAGTTGACTAAAATTTGACTAAGTGAGGCAAAATGAAGAGAACATTCTTAATAGGGGTAAAAGTATAAGCAAAGGCAAAGAATTACAATGAAGATAGTTTGTGCAAAGGACAGTGAGGATAGTATACTCTTTGAAATGTATATTATGTTAATGTCCTAGAGTAGAAAATAAAACTAGATAAATAGAATGGAAATACATTATGGGGGCCCTTTGAAACCTCAGAGAGAACACCTGGGAAACTAATGCACTAATTTAAGTTTGAAGTGATAAGAACTTATATTCCGGTGTTAGTTGTGCAATTGAAGAAGCCAGTCACTTGAGTGAGCTTTCAAAAGAAAAATCAGCTAGATATTAATAACAAGTGTAACAGATATTTATTGAATTATATAGTAACAGATAAAGTCTGGGAGGTAAAGAAGAGGAAAAATTGGAAGTTAACTTGATTATTTAAAATTTGAATGACTAAAAATGTCAATAAAGCAGAGATTCCCCCCCCACACACACTACTGCTATTACCTACTGTACATTACTAAGACAATCAAAGTCTGCCATATTCTTCCTATCAGTAATCACTATGTCAAATAATTTCAAAAATTCAGATGATATTACTTGCCCATTCCTCTTATTACTGTATATCAGTCTCATATCATTATTCCCTGAGACTTGGATAAAAATATTGCATAGGATGAAAAGACATGGAAAGACTTAAATTTATAACCATGGAAAGAATAAATACATTGAAAAACCCCCAAATCCACCAGTGTCAAAATAAAAGTAAAATCTTAGTAGGAAGAATGGTATAAGAGAGGAGAATTCCAAATATATATTCTTTGTTTCATTTCATGCAGTATATATTTACCTTCACAGACTGATAAAAAATGAATGCATAATAGGGCAAGTTTATTTAGGATTTTTTTTAGGTTTATAAAGTTTTTTTCTTATTAGACTGGAGGATACTTCAGAAAAAGGGACTATCTTTTGCCTTTCTTTACATCCCCAGGACTTAGCACAGTGCCTAACATATAGTAACATCTAGTAAATATATGTTGATTGACACTTAAAATAATTCTATAAGAAAGGTAGCACAGATATTTTATTCTTGTTTATTGATGAAGAAATGGAGGTTCAGACATTCGAAGTCACTTGTCCAGGTTTACACAGTCAGTAAGTATGGGAATCAAGATATGAATTCAGTTAAGGACTAGCTAACTAGCTAGGATTTACAGGGTACTTTAAGTCTTGCAAAGTGCTTTACAAGTATTATCTTATTTGATCCTCACAGAAACTCTAAAAGGTAAATATCATTATTATACCCACTTTATAGGTGAGGAAATGATCCAGAGGATAATTAATACATCTAGATTCACACAGCTAATACGTATCTAAGGCATGAATTGAACCAGGTCTTTCAGATTCTAGGTCTAATGCTTTATCCACTCCATCACATATCTGTCTCCAGAAACAAACTCCAGACTCAGTTTATGTTCCCCTACAAGCCTTTAGTGGTGGTGTTTCCCTTTTGGAAAAAAAATGTTTAATGATGAGTAGTACTCAAGAGAATTCGGTAAATGTTGGGCTCAAGTAATAACTCCTTGTTTGAAAAAACAAATACAACACCAATCAGTCTAATCACTTACACAGTCTTAATGGTGAATTTGGATGGCTGCACACTCAGTAAAATTGTTTCTCATAAAACCAAGTTTTCTAACTTTTGAAAATACTGACTACATCCGTCTTCATGTGTTTCAATTGTATGTACTTCCTCAAAGTACTGTAGCTCCTCTAATGTCAACCTGAAACATCTGGTTTAACAATAAGTAACTTAATTCTTCTTTCCCTCCAAATTAAAAAAAAAAGTTATCAGTGGTTTCTGGAGTTGTCTTGATCACTGCATGCCCCCAGCAGATCACAAAGGTTTCTTCACATATCACTCAAAGGAAAGAGTTTGTTGTTTGATTGATTGTTTTAAACATTATACTATAAATGATGTTGAACCTCTCTCAGTTGTTGCTGTAGATTGGCTAACTTTTCCTACCCAAGGTTTTCAATAAACTGTGGACTAGATTACTACATATTCATTTATTTACATTATATTAACTTGAATAAACATCAACTTAAATAATGAGCATTGTAGCACTGTCTTCAATCCTTTTTTCTTATCTCTGCATATTTCATAGGCCCTGCTCAGTTTCCCACTTCTTACATAGCAATAATTTGTGTCACAAAAAAAAGACTTTCTTACAAACTATGAATACTTTTTTTTTGATGAGAAAGAAAATAGTGGATCTGTACACTTGTATCATAATCACCTCACAAAAATGAATCACATAGTCCCATTTTTCCTGTGGAACTATGTATTTATGCATAAACAATAAACATACAAACTCATAAGAATGATTTATTTTGCAGTTATGGTTTCTTATGAGTAGTATGAGCTACATAATTGTTGACTATCACATTTTAGCATTCAAGTTTCTTCCTCTCTTTTATTTCTTCACTGCTGTTCTCTTGGTACTCTGGAAATGTTAAATATTTGCTTGTAAAGGGAGTCGAACTTCTGGCCCCTGAATTCTCTCAAAATTGAAAATATTCGCATTAACTTTTTTTTTACTCGAAGTAGAAATAATAGGAAAAACATGAAATGAGCCTTCTGAGACATTCTTTCTCTGGTTCTGGCATGTAGAGAAACAGATTAGGAAAATAGATTCATGATAATTTGATAATTTAAAAAATTTCAATTAGGAGGTCATGTTTTCGTGTGAAAAGGGAACTTTTCCCCTTGGTTATAGACGTCAGTCTCTGAAGAATTAAAGATGAGGATCACTGACAGCCAAAGGAGATGTCACAATGGGCATGAGAAGGCTGCCAGAAATTACAAGACAGGAAAATGGTAAAGAATTTTATTAAAGTCATATGTGACTGAAAATTAACATGGGCTGGTCATGTAATAAAAGTGAGAAATAACCATTAGAAAATCCATGCACTCCACTGGCATTCTCACAATGCTAAAAAAAAAAAAAAGGAAATTTAAGAAAGGTCCCCAGAATGTTGCACATATACCTCCCCTCAAATGTTAAATTTATGGGAGGTCATGGGAAAGAATTCCCTAAGTTGGGCAATCATAGTTGTGTTGTTATTTGCATCATTGGAAGTCATACCCACATAGATGAGCTCAAAAAGTCACTGAAGTATTGGAGCTGAAGATTTTATCACCAAATTCTATTATATCATAATTTCCCTGGTTTGTTTAAAAATAGTTCAATGTTAAAGAATTTCACCTATACGTGACTTTTCAGATATACATATATACATTATATAAAGTGAGGTTCTGTCGGCCTTTGCCTACCATAGTGATTTAATTGTTCTAAGCATGAGGGCTTTCATTATTTTTCTTGAGAATTTAATTCCATAGTCCAAAATTCACTGATGTAAAGAAGTCTGCCCTTTCCTTTTTTTCTTTTTCATCATAGTTCTTTATATCATATAAATCACCCTTCCCCTTTTCTGGTATTTACACTACTCCAGTAACATTTTCTAAGTTATTTGTTACTCTGTTTCCCCTCAGAAGTCATTTCCCCATTTTCTTTGTGCTTCCTCTTAATCACTCCCATAGTTATTTTTCATGTCCTTTAGGGAAACTCTTGACAGGTCTTCAATCATCTTTCAGGTTATGGGATACTCAAAATGGAAATGGCATTCTTGGTATATAATAAGGAAGGTTATGGAAATTTCTTCCTTGGAGACCTGTAAAAAGTAGATTGGACACTAATTTTGCCTGGGATTGTGTAGGTACAGTCTTTCTAGGAGACCAGAGAATTCAGTATATAACTTTCAGGAGGTCCCTGTCAACTCTCAGGATTATGATTTAATATGGAGTGACAAATATAATTCACGAGTTCTATCCAATATCCTGATTTTTTTTTCTTATAAGAATACCAAAGCAGTAGTGTTTCCTGCCTTAATACAATGGCTACTATGGAAATATTAACTCATTCATTTATGCATTTATTCAACAAATATTTATACTCTGTATAAAGAACTATGTTCAAGGAAATTTGCAGAACATAAAGTATAAAGAACGACTCCTGTCCTCATGGAACTTAAATTTTAGAATGTGCCAGAATCCAGTCAGAATTGGACATGAAGTGAGAGGTTAATGAGCAGCAGCCAGAAGTGTGTGCCATGGATACGTGTGAGTCCAAATAAGATACATTGAGGCATGAAAAGAACTATAAGAGTCAAGGTGGAGTAATTAGAGAACCAACTAGAGAGAGAGCCAAAACATGGGAACTAAGAGATCAGTCAAGAGCAGAAAAAGATGTGCCCTGATTCAGCTAGAGTGAGACATCAACTAATTATCAGGCATTTATTAAGTTATTACTCTTTTCCAGAAACTCCGTCGGTAGACAGAAATACAAATAAAACCCTTCTACTTTCAAAAGGTTTATTTTCTAATGAGGAACTAAGGGAACGAGCCCAATTTAAGAGGGACATATAATGGAGAAAAAAGAAATGGAATTGATAAGCGCGTGGGCAAAGTCAGTGAGAAGCTGTATGAAAGTGCAATAAATTTTGGTAATCAGATGCAAGCGTGTAAGGCGTAGGGGACCTCAAGACAGGTAATAAAACATACAGACATGTACAATCAAAGTAGGGTGCAATAAATGTGACAAAAGCCATATGCTAGGAGTGCAGGGAAGGAAAGAACCATGTCTAGTGGGGAGATCAAGAAAAAAAATTCAGGAAGGAAAAAGAAAACATTCAGTGTGGGTGAGCAAGATTTCAATACACAAGTGAGATGATTGCCCATTGCCAGGTAAATGCAATTCTTTGATGTACCAGGAAGACTGTTAGTACTATGCAGTTGTCCACAGGTAGAGTTTGTTTAGAAGATAAAGTAGAAGGAAGGAAGGAAAGAATGAAGCAAGGAAGGAAGGAAGGAAAGAAGGGAAGGGAAAAACAGCTTTTGTTGAAGTTACTATGTACAAAGTACTGTGCTAACTCTGGGGATACAGACCAAAGACAGTCCTTGCACTCAAGAAACCATAGTTCTAATAGAAAAGATGATAGATAGATAGATAGATAGATAGATAGATAGATAGATAGATAGAGGGAGAGAAATACAGATCTATATCTATCTATCTATATTTCTATATATATCTCTATATCTATCTCTACCTAACCTAACCTATCTATCTATATATAGATATAGATGAGTGTGTGTATGTATACATATACATACACACACACATATATATACATATATATGTGGATGTGTGTGTGTGTGTGTGTGTGTGTGTGTGTATGTGGTTTAAGTTCCAAATCAGATGGGCAGATGCCATGGGCCTTCAGAGACAGTAACAAAGCAGATGGTAATATTCCTTTTCTTAAATGTCATCTCCACTGATGTATCTATTTCTTCCATTGAACCATTTGAAAACACCAAGTACTTTTGTGATGAGAATTTTCTTTTTTGGGTCTTTAGAAGCTGTGGCTATAGCAACCACAATAGCAGTTGCCAGGCTGGAAAAAAAAACAAAACAAAACACGATAGGATGAATGTTAGCTCAGCATATTTACCACCTGAAGTGGAAGGAGATACAAATAAAGTTCTTAAACGAGCTCAAATCCATTGGACTATCTAGTTACTTTGTCTCTTGACTGACTTAGACCAGGATGTCCTGTTTTGTCTTTTGGAACCCAAATCTTCCATGTTATGTTGATGAATTTAGCTACAGAATAGTGGCCAACTTTCTGCTTCTGACCCATTCCTGCATTGTAGCCATAAACAGCTGAACTTTTTGTATTGCCTGAGCCACTGCTTGCTTCTGTCCCCTCCATGTTATAACTGTTCCCATTAGAATCTCTATTAAAAAATCCCTTATCCCCATGGCATTATAGCCTGATCTATGGAGGGCTTTCTCACATGAGAAGAAAGGGATTGGTACAGGCCCAGTATTCTTGGCAGAGGAAATGGCATCACTTACTAATGAAAGGTAATGCCGGAAGAGTTCATGCTGAAAGTACTGGGAGAAGAGACCAGAAATTTGATATCAGATTGTGGAATACTTTGAATGACAGGCCTAGAAGTTTAGACATTATTCCCTATGGAATAGAGAACCAATGAAGTTGTTGTTGTTGTTGTTGTTCTTTAGCAGAACAGTGGCACTAGACAATGCATTAGGAGGAATAATATGGCTGTAGTACATAGGATGGACTTAAGGTAAAGAAAATTATTAAGGAGAAACTGCAATAATTGTGTGTGTGTAATACTTTGAAGTTACATCTAGATTTACATATTTTTATCTCTTCTAAGTCTCAAAACTGAGGGGTATAAAATTGTTACATTGTTGTAGTTTATTTGCAAATGAGAAAGCTTAGGCTCATAGAAGTTAAATATATCACTTCAAGAGTAAGTAAATAAATAATTAAGCAAAAAAAGAAAAAGGAAAATACTTCTAATTTTCAAGTAAGATAATAATGATTCACATAATAAAAAAGCTCAATATTTATTGCATTTCAGTTTACAAGGCATTTTATTCAATGACCCTAGGAAATAAGTAAACCAAGAATTGCTATATCCATTTATCAGAGGAAGAAACTGAGGCTAAGATATTAAGTAAATATATTCAAGTACTTAAAGCTAGCAAATATCAGAGATGTGACTTGGTTTCAAGTAACCTAATTCCAAGTCCAAGCTCTCAACTAAGTGACAATTTTCTATCAGGGCCAGTCTAATAATGGCTTCGAAAGGGTTAATAAAATGATTTGTATGTGTGTGTCTGTGTGTGAAATTGTGTGATTTTTTTTAAGGATACATATTTATCTTTACATAGTTAATTCATGTTATGAATAATAGGTATAGTATTTTTTGCCTCCTCAGTGAATGAGGAAGGATGCAGGGAGGGAAAAATATGGAACAGAAAATAATAATTTAATAATTTAAAAATAAACTTTAAAATATAAATTAAATTCATTGGAATTTTCTGAAAATGAGAATATTACCAGTGGAGTTTTTAATATCTTTACTCCCTTTTCCCTCCTTTGAATTTCTGTAGGTGAAACCTCAGTTCTGCCAAAGTCAAAATGAGTAGGAACTTGAACTGACTCATTCCTCATGCTATAACATTGATTGAATATTTGCCTTTTTCACTCTTTGTTTATTTTCATTTGTACAAGATGAATATAGGTCAAAGGCAGACATAATAAATTTAAAAGGGTGTCCACATTCATTTTTTTGTGGCTTGGATTTTACGAAAATTAATTTTGCTCAAAACAGTTCTGAAACAGCTCATGGCCATGTGAAGAAAAGCATCCCTTATTCAGATTAGCAGAGATTTTTCATAACAAGTCAGGCTCTAGATTGCTGGTGAGTGGGTAGCCCCTCTTTGATGAGACTACAAAGATGGCAATTTTATACTCAAAGACCTGGATTTGAACTAAATGACTACTTGTCAGATTACTTGCACAGGGGATGCTCATTCATCATTAGGTTGGATTAGACAACTTAAGGTTCCTTCCTGCTGACTCCTCATACTCCTGTTTATGTTTGTGTAAAAACCTGTGAATTTTGGATTGATAACTTTTGCCTCTTTCATGTTTGTAAGTGACCATGGTATAGATGAATTTTGGCTAAAAATCAGGGAAAGTATTGATTTATTTTTCATTGTGAATGTTTCAATGTGAACAACCCAACCTTATTACTATAGGCCATGACCAACATCAGAAAAGATTTTCGTTCTTTCAACAAACTCTTTAGTACAATGGGAATAAAAGTGGAATATAATGGAAAGAAACTGGGCCTGGATTCATAAGTTTTGTATTTAATCTTGGTTCTTATATTTAATATGGGCATGGGAAAAGTTATTCAAGTCAAATCAACAAGTGCTTATTAACAGTTTATTATTATTATGTGGCAGGCATTATGCTATGCTCTGAGAATTAAAAATACAAGTATAAATTAAGTCCCTGCTCTTAAAGAACTTACACTGCAATGGAAAAGACAACATATAAAAAGAACTGAAAAGTTAGTGGAGAGGTAGGAGATAGGGAATGAAGAATAAATTGCAGGACCCAGTGTAAGGCCTTGTCAAAAAAGTCCAGGAACACCGCCTGGAGAGGAATAAAGATATGGGTGGCCTGGAGCTCCTCCTTAAGATGTAGTATGTGGAATCATGTAATTGGAGGGAAAGATTTCAGAGGTGGAGGATATTTCCTATATGTGAAGTCTTATGATGGAATAAGCTTCTAAGGTGAAGAGATTTTTGTGACATTGTAGAGAAAGATTAGAAGATCCAGGAATATAGGATGGACAACTTCTAAGTATCTATTTACTCATCTGTAAAATGGAAATAATGACACCTGTTCTACCTAATCCATAGAGTTGTTATGAGGATTAAATGAGGTAATCTATGTGAAAAACTTTGAAATTGTAAAGCTTTCTAGATATTTAAATATAAATTATAATGAGATTTGTCTTATTCTATGGTATAATAACTTAATTGGGAAACTAGGTGGTATAGTGGACAGAGCATTGGGCCTACAGTCAGGAAAACTGAGTTCAAATTTGACCTCAGAAATTTACTAGTTGTGCAACCCTGGGAAAGTCACTTAACCCTGTTTGTCTCAGTTTCTTCATCTGTTAAATGACCTGGAGAACGAAATGACAAACCACTTCAATATCTTTGCCAAAAAAATTTCAAGTGGAGTCATGGACAGTAGGACACAACTGAAACAACTAAACAAGAACAATGAGAAGTTAATTACTGATTTCGTGCTATATTGCATGAAAATGATGGTTCTAGAGGATTTGTCAGCAGGTTACTTTGGGAGGATGAATGAAATCAAATATATGTATATATACATATATACATATGTGTGTGTGTGTGAGTGTGTGTGTATATATATATATAATATATATATATACACATATATATATATTTCCCTCCCCTTTCTGAGAACCAGATAGAGAGGGCTAAGCTGCATGGATATGAATGAATAGAACAGGTAAAAGGATCTTCATCCCTGTGGACAACTCTGAATTGCAGGGATTATGGTAGAAGGTGGTAGGATTGTTATCAACATAAAATAGGAGAAATACCTGTTGGTGGGGCCGAGCCTCTGGGATCTTACAATGATAGAGAGTGTATCAATGCTAGGATAGGACCATTGGCATTTGCAGCTTATTCTTCCACCAATCAACAAGGAGTGGAGGTAGTGTTGAAGTTTAGGTCAGTGAAAATCTAAAGATTGGGTGCTTAGGCCTAGAACTCAACTTATATGTGGTACCATCTCCATACTTCATCTTAAAATGACAGGAGATGAGCTACACTTAGATGTGACACATGGTTAAGATATGCATAAGATATGCAAAGCAGGATATTATGGTTCTGGTATGGTTGAAGTGAGTCACTGCAGGCCTGATAACTGACTGTCTGTTTAGGGATAGTTGTTCTGGGCCTATTAGATGAAACTCTAGATGAAGAGGGGCATTTGGTTCCCAGTGGATGGCTATTGGCAATTGACCTCATAGTCCTGTCATGAGGTACATGATTGGCTAAAGCACATTTCTAATCTGTTGCCCCCTCCCCCATTATTCAGTACTATGCCTCAGTTATTCAGAAACATGTCAAAGTGAGTGATCTTAGGAAAGAGACCACATGACTCCACTATGACAACTGCATAGTAAAATGCAGTGTTCTCAATCTGTATTAGAATATCCACATGTATATCCTCATGGATCCTTGAAGTATTAAAGTAGAAAACAGTTATTTATTATTATAAGCAAAACCTGTTTTTGCCCAGAAGAGTGTCTTCTTTCATACTTTTAAACTTCTTAATATAAAGAATAGAATAGTTCTACACTTGCTAAATAGATTGTGTGATACCCAAACCAGGCCTTCCCTTTCATTGTTGCATTTTAAAATTGCCATTGTTTGAGATCTTTCAATAATTTATTAATCCATGCAAAAAAATCCCTTAGATAACTAATTTATTTAGCTGAAAGGGTATCTCTATTCTTGGTTATTATTACTTTAAATACCTGAGTAATTTCTTGTTTATTTGAATTCCTAATATTTATCTTGTCTCCGGCTACCTCATTTGTTTAACAAAAATCTAAATGCTGTGTGATTAGGGGATTGACTGAATTGATTGATAAAACTATCCCAGAAGTTTGGGTGAAGTAAAAGAGGGAGATACAGACAGACAGAGACAGAAAGACACAAAGACAGACAGAGAGGCAGAAACTGAAAGACTGACAGGAACAAAGAAAGACATGAGACAGAGGCTGTAATTGTCAAGCCAATTTTTTTTGTTGTTTGTTTGTTTTTATTACTGACACTATACTGACTCAGAAGTTTGAGCATGAAAAAATGAAACTTGTTTGGTTTCTCTGCCTTAAATTAAGGTGTGTATATATTTATATACACAAACATATATACATATATATACACACATATATTTGTGTGTATATATACATAGTCACATTACTTTATATGTATATGTATGTATGTATACACAGGTAACTCATTTCTATACATGAAAAAAGACAAAGCCCCACTTTTGAACTGCTTCAAACAGTTAAGACCTGTGTACTAGGTATTAATGTGAATCTGTAGCAGACCTGACATCAGAAACTCCCATCCCTCATAGACTGGAAGGAATATGACCTTAACTGGAAGCACTTAGGATGCTCAGTAACCATGTTCTTGTCACTTTCAGAGCAATTAAAATCAAAAGATACCTTCAAATTTGTCCCAATTGGAGGCAGAGCCAAGATGGTGGAGAAAAGCCAGTGACTCTCCTGAGCTCTCCCCAAAATCCCTTTGGACACCTTTAAATAATGCCATAAAACAATTTCTGGAGTGGCAGAACCAACAAAATGACAGGGTATAATAATGTTCTTGGAGCAGCAGAAACCACAAAAAGGAAATGGTAAAATAATTTTCCAGCCAAAGCAACGTAGAAGTTCAGTAGAAAAGGTCAGTCACACCAGAGTGAGAGTGGAGCACAGTCCAGGACTGTCTATGCCAGAAATGACCAGTCCCCAGAAAAACAGAAGCAGGCTTTAGGATCCACTGAATCTGTAGTGGCAGCAGCTCCTTCCAGAGCTCTTTGCCCACAGACAGTAAAGAGGTTGAACAATTGATCAAAAGGAGATATCAGGGGTCTCTTTGCTGGCACTGGGGGCAGGAATCTGTTGCTTTGTCCATACTCAGATCTAAGTAACAGTTCTAGGTGGCAGTTCCAGGGCAAAGAGGAGCATTGGCACAACAAAGCTTGTGGGCTTTAGTGGAGCAGAGACCCTCATCAGAGTTCCAGGGCAGAAAAGAGTGCTTATGGTCACTCACAGACCAGAGCACAGGCAAAGAGAGTAGTAAACACCTCTCCTTAGATCATACTGCCTTGTGAGAATTGAAAACTTACAAGTCCCTGAAAGTAACTCTGAAAATGCCTGAACATACGTTAGAGGCAGAGACACAAAATTATTTATCCCTAATAGTCTGATCAGTCATTCCAATTGAGCTCTGTAAAGAACTCTTGCCCCTCAAGGTGAATTTATACATCCTCATTTCATTAAATGCATTTGCCACTAACTTCTTTATTTAGGCAGAAAAAATTAGATGCTCTTCAATTCATTTTAACACTTCAGAATGTTGAGGAATAAATATTCTTGTGGGGCTTTTGGTGTAACCCTTAGAAGTATATGTGATAATAGCAAACAAGATAAGAACCACCTACTGCAAGCTAAAGAGGTGACAATAAACTTGTAATTCTTCCCACAAAGGTTTTCTCTCTTAAATTAGCATAACCTCATTTTAGGGCTTATCTTGACATTGTTGGGAAAACTACATCTTCCAAGTTAAAGGATAAAAGTAACCTTCAAATGGTTCAGAATTGAACCACTCAGTTCATATTTAGTAAGTCTATTCCAACACCCATTGGGAAGATAAAGTTTTACCAAGCTTCTTTACAGTTTTTCTCTTAGCCACTTATTGATAGGATATCTGTGAAATCAAGTTGGAAAATTAAATGTTTATTGATTTTGGCTTAAGAATACAGCACCCATCAACCTTCATTAACACACTCTTTTTATATTAAAATTTATCAAGAAATTCTTAACTTTCAGAAATACTCTTTAAAAGCAAAAGCTCATAAACAGAAGGCCTTTCTTCTAAATGAGATTTCCCTGGAAAACAAAGGCTTTTGTGTGCTGCACCATTGTCGAGATATAGTTGTTGTTTTTTTTCAGTAGTGGAGAGAAATATTCAAAACAAATAAAAAGAAACTAGAGCAGTGCATGGTAATCTTCCACCCCAAGTAACTGTATTATTCCTGAAGCTGCTTTTAAATTGTTTGACTCTTCCATGTAAAATAAATAGTTTGGCATTAGATTAGAAAGACCCAATGCTGAAGAGCTCGCTTTACATATTCTTATGTTGTTTTTAGTGAAGGAAAAATTGTTTACTTATTGTATGTACATGCAGCACTATAATCTCTGTACTGTATTGCAGTTATTATATTTTACAAGGTAATATTGTAAGAACTTCATATGTGAAATTTTGGAAAAGGCAGCTTGCTGTTATATCTATGCATCTTTGGGGGTTTGAAGGAGAGATTTTATTCTTTTGATAGTGTAAAGAAGAACCGTTTTTAAAAACCTAAGTTGGAAATTCTGCCACGATGTATAAAACTTTTGGGATTTGTTTTTGATTTTTAGCAATAAAGCAGCATGGGTTGAGAATGCACTGAAAAAAAAAAGAAAAAAAAGAAAATGACTGGACAAAAACCCTGAAGCTTGGGATAGTGTACCCTCTACCCTGGAAGCAGAGCCTCATTTTAACAAAGAGTTAGTTAAACATCAAGAAATAGACTGGAAAAATGAACAAACAGCAGAAAAAAAATTCTGACCACAGGAAGTTACTATGGTGACAAGGAAGATCAAAATACACACTCAGAATATAATGAAAAAATTACTCCTACATCCAAAATCTCCAAGAAAAATATGTTCTCAGACCATGGAATGGTTCAAAAGGGATTTTAAAAATCAAGTAAGAGAAGGAGGGGAAAAATTGGGAAGAAAAATTAGAGTGATGCAAGAAAATCATGAAAAAGAGTCAAAAGCTCAGTAAAGGAGACACAAAACAAAACTACTGAAGAAAATAACATTTTAAAAGAAGACTAGGCCTGATGGTAAAATAGGTACCAAAAAAAAAATACCTTGAAAAGCAGAATTGGTCAAATGGAAAAAGAGGAACAAAAATTCAAAAACAACTATCCTGGAAAATAGATCCAGAAGATATAATTTTTAAAATATTTGACTACCTGAAAGCCATGATCAAAAAAGAGCCTACATAACATCTTTCAAGACATTATCAAGGAAAACTTCCTTGATATTCTAGAAACAAAGGGTAAAATAAAAATAGAATGAATCCACTTATCACTTCCTGAAAGAGTTCAAAAAATGAAAACTGCCAGATATATTATATCCAAATTCTTGAGTTCCCAGGTGAAGGAGAAAATATGGCAAACAGCCAGAAATAAACAATTCAGGTATAGTGGAGCCATAGTCAGGATAACACAAAATTTAGCAGCTTCTACATTAAAAGATCAGAGTGCTTACAATATGATATTCCAAAGGACAAAGGAGCTAAGATTACAACCAAAAAAACGCCTACCCAGAAAAATGGTTTATAATCCTTCAGGGGAAAAAATGGATATTCAGTGAGATAGAGGACTTTCAAGCATTTTTTTAAACCATTTTATTATTTTTTTTTTTTTTAGTTTTCAACATTTACTTCCACAAGATTTTAAGTTCCAAATTTTCACCCTATCTTGCCCCTCCCCCACCCCAAGATGGTGTGCATTCTGAATACCCCTTCCCCTAGTCTGCCTTCCCTTCTATTTCTTCCCCCTTCTCTTAACCCCTTCCCCTTCTATTTTCCTGTAGGACAGAATAGATTTCTGTACCCCATTTCCTGTATTTCTTATTTCCTAGTTGCATGTGAAAACATTTTTTAAACATGTGTTTTTAATACTTTGGGTTCCAAATTTTCTCCCTTCCTCCCTCCCCACCCACCCTCATTGAAAAGGCAAGCAACTCAATATAGGCTATACATGTGCAGTTATGCAAAACACTTCCATAGTAGACATGCTGTGAAAAACTAACTCTATTTCCCTTAATCCTATGTGCCCCCCCATTTATTCTATTCTTTCTTTTGATCCTGTCCCTTCTCAGAAGTATTTGCTTCTGATTTCCTCCTTTCTTAATCTGCCCTCCTCTCTATCATCCCCCTACTCTCTTGTCCCCTTCCCCGCCCCCATTTTCCTGTAGGGTAAAACAGATTTCCATACCCAATTGAGTGTGTATGTTATTCCCTCCTTAAGTCAAATCCTATGAGAATAAGATTTACTCATTCCCTCTCACCTTCCCCTGTTTCCCCTCCACTTGTAAGAGCCTTTTCTTTTCCTTTTTTTGTGAGATAATTTACCCCATTCTATCTCTCCTTTTCTCCTTCTCCTAGTATAATCCTCTCTCAACCTTTAGTTTTATTTTCCAGATATGACCCCTTCATCTTCAACTCACCCTGTGCCCTCTATCTATCTATCTATCTATCTATCTATCTATCTATCTATCTAGATATATACATACATATATTTTTCCCCTCCAACTACCCTAATTCTGACAAAGGTCTCATGAGTTACAAATATCATCTTTTCATGCAGGAATGTAAACAGTTCAACCTTAATAAGTCTCTTATGATTCTGTTTCCTGTTTACCTCTTCATATTCCACTTGAGTCTTGTATTGGAAAATCAAATTTTCTATTCAGCTCTGGTATTTTCATCAAGAATGCTTGAAAGTCCTCTATTTCACTGAATGACCATTTTTTCCCCTGAAGGATTATACTCAGTTTTGCTGGGTAGGTGATTCTTGGTTGTAATCCTATCTCCTTTGCCCTCCTGAATATTATATTCCATGCCCTGTGATCCCTTAATGTAGAAGCTGCTAAATCTTGTGTTATCCTGATTGTGTTTCCACAACACTTGAATTGTTTCTTTCTGGCTGCTTATAATATTTTCTCCTTGACCTGGGAACTCTGGAATTTGGCTACAATATTCCTAGGATCTCTTTCAGGAGGAGATTGGTGGATTCTTTCAATTTCTATTTTGCCCTCTGATTCTAAAATATCAGGGCAGTTTCCCTTGATCATTTCTTGAAAGATGATGTCTAGGCTCTTTTTTGGATCATGACTTTCAGATAGTCCAATAATTTTAAAATTATCTATCCTGGATCTATTTTCCAGGTCAGTTGTTTTTCCAATGAGATATTTCACATTGTTTTCTAATTTTTCATTGTTTTGGATTTGTTTTACAGTGTCTTTATTTCTCAGAAAGTCACTAGCTTTCAATTGCTCCATTCTGATTTTTAAAGAAGTATTTTCTTCAGTAATCTTTTGGACTTCCTTTTCCACTTGACCAATTTTGCTTTTTAGGGCATTCTTTTCCTCATTGGCTTTTTGGACCTCTTTTGCCATTTGGGTTAGGCTATTTTTTAAGGTGTATTTTCTTCAATATTTTTTTGGGGGGTCTACTTTAGCAAGCTGTTAACTTGTTTTTTCATGATTTTCTTGTATCACTCTCATTTCTCTTCCCAGTTTTTCCTCTGATTCTCTTACTTGCATCTCAAAATCCCTTTTGAGCTCTTCCAAGACCTGGGATTATTCATATTTTTCTTGGAGGCTTTGGATGTAGGAACTTTGAGTTTGTTTTCTTCTGGTTGTGTTTTGATCTTCTTTGTCACTAAAGTAAGATAATATAGTCTGACTCTTTTTGCCCTGCTTGCTCATGATCCCACCCAATTACTTGAGTTTTAAACTCTTTGTTAAAGTAAGAGTCTGCTTCCAATGTGGAGAATGTACTGTCCCAAACTTCAGGGTTTTATACAGCTGTTTTCAGAGTTAATTCTAGGGACCTGAAAATTTTCAGTTTTTCCAAGGTGCTATGATAAGGGGTGCGGTGTTTCCTCTCCACTGCCACAACAAATTCCACCAGGCCATTGCTCCTCTTCACCCCAGGACTACCCCTCAGAACTGCGACCCAGATCCAAAGATCCAAGCAAGGGCAAAGCAAGAGATTCCTGCACCAGCACTGGCAAAGAGATCCTTGCAATTCCTCTCTGATCAGCCACTCGATTCCCCCTCAGTCTGTGATGCAGAAGCTCAAGAGGCAGCCGCTGCCCTGGACCTAGCTTCTCTCTCTCAGCTTAGTCACAGACTTTCCCCACTGACCTTCTAAGTTGTCTTTCATGTTTGTGGGTTGAGAGGTCTGGTAATCACCACAGCTGCCTGCAATTCAGTCCTCTGAGGCCTGCTCCAGGGTCGCTGTGGCCTGCACGCCCACTGTGAACTGCGCTCCTCTCCACGCCCAGTGCAATATACCTTACTGATCAACCATACAAGTGGTCTGGGGCTGGAAATTTGTTTCACTCTGCCTTTTTGTGGGTTCTGCTGGTTTAGAAGTCGTTTAGAGCCATTTTTTACAGGTATTTGAGGGGTTTGAGGGAGAGTTCAAGCAATTCACTGATTTCCCTGTGCCATCTTGGCTCTGCCCCCCTCAAGCATTCTTGATGAAAATACTAGAGCTGAATTGAAAATTTGACTTTCAAATACAAAATTCAAGAGAAGCATAAAAAGGTAAACAGGAAAGGGAAATCCTGAGAGACTTAATTAACAATGAGACGTTAATGTATCATTGATAGAATTGGTTTAACCATTCTGTAGAGCAATTTAAAACTGTGCCCAAAAGGTAATAAAATCATGCATAACATTTAACCTAATAATAACACTACTAGATTTGTATCCGAAAAGAGATTTAAAAAAGGAAAAGGACCTATGTATACAAAAATATTTGTAGCAGCAATTTTCTGGTGGCAAAAATTGAAAATTGAGGGGATGTCCATCAATTGGAGAATGGCTGAATAAATTGTGGTATATGATTATGATGGGATATTATTGTGCTGTAAGAAATGATGAGCAGGATGCTCTCAGAAAAGCCAAAAATTTACATGAGCGAAAGAACTGATGGTCTCTGAATGCAGAGTGAAGCATATTCTTTTTTTACTTTATTTTTCTTGAGGTTCATCTTTGTCTGTTTTCTTTCACAACATGACTAATATGGTAATATGTTTTGCAGGACTACACATGTATAACCTATATTGAATTGCTTGCCTACTAAATAAGTAGGGTGGGGAAGGAGGAAGAGAGAGAATTTCAGACTCAAAGTTTAAAAAAAACAAATGTTTAAAATTGTTTTTACATGTAATTGGAGAAAAATAAAATACTAAACAAGATAAATCAGTTAAAAATTGTCACAATTATTTTGGCTTCAGATATTTTGTGTATGGGTTCTTTCTCATTTCCCTCCAGTGACTATTGACTTCACAAAAGGTACTCACTTAGAGAACATTTGCTACTTAGTGTAAGGAATTCTCTCAAACTTCCTAAATCACAATTTAGAAATATATAAATTAGCTTCCAATGGGGGGGAAGTGTTCATTGGATTCTTTTGTTGTCGTTGTTTCTTTCTTTGTTTCTTTATTTCCTCTTTCTTCTTTTCCTAGGCAGAGGTAACTGTACTAGCAAGAACAGCACTCCAGGAGGGGCAGCAGCACTAACTGTTACATTGCAGATAAGATTTCAAATGGTTACATTGGACAGGTACATTGCACAGGTCAGAATGGTTAAATATTCATATCTGCTGATTTAATGAGGGCATTAATCTCATCCTCCATAACTGTTATGTCCTCATCATGAAGGGCAGATGCAAACAAGCTTGGTGATCCCCATTTCAGGTGACAGATGAGGAAAGACTTGTTTGTAGTGGTGCTAGTTGCTGTCTAAAGTGAGGGCTCACCCCAAAATGGTCTTAACTTCAGAAGAAGAAATAAACACCTTACAGAGCACTTAAGAGATGTTCTATTCTTACAAGAAACACATACATGCACATACATATATACATACATACATACATACAAACATACATAGATGCACAGTATATCCCTATACTTATACAAGGTTTTCCTAACAAAAAAGTTGTAAGTGGTAAAGAACATATTATACAAGGGGTATAAAAGTTTGTTGGTGAACTTCTTAGCAGGCCATCTACTTTTAGCAAATGGTAATAAAACACTCTAAGCAAGATATGCAATCAGCTTTGCTCATCTCATACTTTGGATTTAGATGAATTTAACAGAAAACAAAGAAAACATATTTAACAGAGTAAACCAAATGAGAACAAGAATATTTTATTTATTTAATAATCTTTGGTTTCTTTACTTTTTTTTCCCCTGGGGATGACAAGGGGAGAGAACATGGTTTTCATTCACTTTTCTTGTTAAGTGTGGGAAAAGGACAAAGGTAACTCTTTTGAAATATGATCATAGGATAATAGATAGGGTAGGAAGAGACTTTAGAGACCTTTAAGTCCAATTACTTCATTGTACAGGAGAAACTGAGACTTAGATGCTTAAGTGGCTTACTCAGCATCACCCAGCTAATAATTGCCTAAGATAAGACTTCAATATAGGTATTGTTGATTCCAAGTCTTATACTCTATTGACTATTACCCTAATTCTATGTTTGAGAAAATGCATATCCTTTCTTTCTTTGTACAGGAAGAGGATTATAGCTGTGGAATACTCTATAAGCTGCCATATATAATTGAAGAGTTCATTCATTTTTATGAATTCTTCTTTCCTTTTCTTTATTTTTTAAATAAAAGCAGCAGCTCAGGAAGGAGGAGAAAAGGTAAATATTTGGAAATGAAAGTGATGTCAAAGTATAATTAAGAGTTTTTGTATTTCATATTATAATTCTTAAGTTTTTGTTTTCCTCCATCAAATCATGTTGCTTATTCTTCTCTTTATAAAACAAAAATGAGTTCCAGTTAAATGCACTAGTTTTGCTAGAAATCATCCGGCCCCATTCTCTGCACTCAGAGACACATTATCTCCAATCCAATCTTCTCTCCCTCCAATCCTTTCTGTACTCACCAGATTAAGTTACCTTGATATTTCCTTTTTTCCCCTTTTACATCAGCATTAGTTATCTATAGTTCTTTTTATTTGAAGGGATCTTATTACAGTCTGTATACTCATAACAAACATGCCTTTCCCCTGATATGCTCAGAATGAAATGCTTTCCTTGATTTTTTTATTGCTCAGCCCTGATGAAAGTATGGTGTGAGATCCTTCCCCTATCCCCCATTTTTATTTGAATCTCTATATGTACTACCCAATGCTAAGGCATGCTATTTCATTTTTCCTTCCTCACCCTTTCCTTCATGGAAATAATCCCTCTTCACATGTTTAGCAAAACACAATTCTCTCTTTGCCTTTTCACTCTCCCTCAGATATCATAACAGATGGTACTACTAAAGAATTATGGTTCAGTGCTCTCCTTGTAGCAGGTTAACATTAATATATTAATTAATATTTTCATGCATCATAAATGTGTTTGCCTTTAAGTTAATTTTATTCCCTGAATTTATATGTCATAGGTCCAGTTCACCTCTGGTTTTCTTAGGCAAAATTACTGGAAGTCATTGAACTTGACCAAGACCTATAAATGCATACCAAGGGGTATATTCAACTTTGTAGGATATTTTATTTTGGAAAGCAAACTGATTTTCTTTGCTTTTTTTTTTAAAGAAATTCATATTACAGTTTTATATTTCTCAGTAGTTTTATGTAATTCAAACTATTGTTTCTACATGTTTTAAATGTCTCCCACTGAGTGCTCATAAGGTTTTTTTAAAAATCAAAACCTTGAGAATTTTCTAGGGTGGAGTCAAGATGGCAGAGTAAAAGCAGTGACTTGCTTGAGTTCTCCCTCAAACCCCTCCAAATACCTGTAAAAATGACTCTAAACAAACTCTAAAGCAGCAGAACCCACAAAAAGACAGAGCAAAACAAATTTCCAGTCCAAGACAACCTGGATGGTTGATCAGAAAGATATATCGCAGCAGGGTGGGAAGAGGAATGCAGTTCGGCATGGGTCTACAGGCCAAACAAGCCTCAGCGAACCTGGAGCAGCCCTCAAAGGACTAAATCACAGGCAGCTGTGGTGGTTTCCAGACTTCTCAACCCATGAACAACAAAGACAACTTAGAAGGTCATTAGGAAAAGACTGTGACCTCTGTTGAGAGAGAAGCATGGTTCCAGCCCGAGTCCCCACATGTGACCCCAGGGCAGTGATTGCTTCCATAGCTTCCAGTTCACAGACTGAGGGGGAATTGAATGGGTGATAAGAAGGGTATTGCAGGGATCTCTTTGCTGGTGCAGGATTCTCTTGTTTTGCCCAGGTTTAGATCTGGGTCACATTTCTGGGTGGTGGTCCTGGGGCAAGAAGGAGCACTGGCATGGTGAAGCTTGTAGTGGTGGCAGTAGGAAGGAAATCCTCCTCACACTTCCAAGGCAGAAAGGAGTGCTTATGGTCACTCATAGACCAGAGAATAGGCCAGTAAAGGAGTAAACACCTCACCCCTTTTCATACCACCTTGGAAGAACAGAAAATTTACAGGTCCTTTGAAGCATCTATGAAAACAGCTGCACAAAACCCCCAAAGCTTGGGACAGTACATTCTGCACAATGGAAGCAGACCCCTACCTTAACAAAGAGTTTATAACTCAAGTAATTGACTGGGATCATGAGCAAAGCTCAAAAAAAAAAGTCAGACCATAGAATCTTTCTTTGGAGACAAGGAAGATCAAAAAATACAACCAGAATAAGATAACAAAGTCAAAGATCCTACATCCAAAGCCTCCAAATAAAATATGAATCAGTCCCAGGCCATGGAAGAGCTCAAAAAGGATTTTGAGAAGCAAGTAAGAGAAGTAGAGGAAAAACTGGAAAGACAAATTAGAGTGATGCAAGAAAATCATGAAAAACACATCAACAGCTTGCTAAAGGAGACTCAAAAAATAATTAAGAAAATAACACCTTAAAAATAGCCTAACTCTGGCAAAAGAGGTCCAAAAAGCCAATGAAGAGAAGAATGCCTTAAAAAGCAAAATTGGCCAAATGGAAAAGGAAGTCCAAAAACCTGTTGAAGAAAATACCTCCTTAAAAATCAGAATGGAGCAATTGGAAGCTAGTGACTTTATGAGAAATCAAGACACTGTGAAACAAAACCAAAATAATGAAAAAATAGAAAACAATGTGAAATATCTCATCAGAGAAACAACAGACCTGAAAAATAGATCCAGGAGAGATAATTTAAAAATTATTGGACTATCTGAAAGCCATGATCAAAAAAAAAAGAGCCTAGACATCATCTTTCAAGAAATTATCAAGGAAAACTGGCCTAATATTTTAGAAATAGAGGGCAAAATAGAAATTGAAAGAATCCACCGATCACCTCCTGAGAGAGATCACCAAAGGAAAATTCCTAGGAATATTGTAGACAAATTCCAGAGTTCCCTGTCAAGGGGAAAATAGTGCAAGCAGTCAGAAAGAAACACAATCAGGATAACACAACATGTAGCAGTTTTTACATTAAGGGACCAGAGGACTTGGAATATAATATTCTGGAGGGCAAAGGAGATAGGATTACAAACAAGAATCACCCACCCAGCAAAACTGATTATAATCCTTTAGTGGAAAAAATGGTCATTCAGTGAAATAGAGGACTTTCAAGCATTCTTGATGGGAAGTCCAGAGCTGAATAGACAATCTGACTTTCAAATGTAAGACTCAAGAGAAGCATGAAGAGATAAATAAGAAATGTAAGACTCAAGAGAAGCATGAAGAGATAAATAAGAAAGAGATAAATAAGAAAGACTTATTAAGGTTGAACTGTTTTCATTCCTGCATGGAAAGATGATATTTGTAACTCATGAGACCTTTGTCAGTATTAGGGTAGTAGGAGAGAAAAAATTATATGTATGTATATAGATAGATAGCTAGATAGATAGACAGATAGATAGATAGATAGATAGATAGATAGATAGATAGATAGATAGATAGATAGATAGATAGAGGGCACAGGGTGAGTTGAAGATGAAGGGGTGATATCTGCAGAATAAAATTGAGGGATGAGAGAGGATTATACTGGTAGAAAGAGAAAGGGAGAGGTAGAATAGGGTAAATTATCTCACATAAAACAGACAAGAAAAATGCTTTTACAGTGGAGGGGAAGTGGGGGAAGGTGAGAGGGAATGAGTAAATCTTATTCTCATCAGATTTTACTTAAGGAGGATATAACATACACACTCAATTGGGTATGGAAATCTATCTTATCCTACAGGAAATTAGGGGGAAGGGAATAAGAGAACAGGGGGTAATAGAGGGGAAGACAGATTGGGGGAAAGGGTAATCAAAACCAAACACTTTTAAGGAGGGACAAGGTCAAAAGAGAGAATAGATTAAATGGGGGGTGGGATAGGATTAAGGAAAATATAGTTAGTTTTCACAACATGGCTCCTATGGAAGTGTTTCACATGACTACACATGTATAACCTGTATTCAGTTGATTGCCTTTTCAATGAGGTGAGTGGGGAGGGAGGAAGGGAGAAAATTTGGAAGCGAATTTTAGAAAAAAGTTAAAAAATTATTTTCACATGCAAATGGAAAATAAGATATATAGGAAATAGGGTATAGAAACTTCTCCTGCCCTACAGGAAAACTAAAGGGAAAAGGGATAAGAGAAGGGGGGGCACAGATAGAAGAGAGGGCAGATTAGGGAAGGGATATTAAGAGTGAATGCTATCTTGAGGCTAGGGGAGAGACAAGATGGGGAGAAAATTTAGAACTCAAAATCTTGTGGAAGTGAATGTTGAAAACTAAAAATAAATTAATTAATAAAAAAGAAATCAAAACCTTAGAAACTTCTTTTTGTTAAAATTAAGGTTCCTATATATCATTCATTTTAAACCAGAGGTTCTCAGAAATATAATGTTCTTCTAATTTTACTACCTTGATTTTTAGGGGATATTTTTTATAACATCTCTTAATTTTTGTCTTCTAATTCTTCCAATCTCTTTTTCAGTGTTTACTTCTTAATATGATTTTAATATTTGTGTTAAATTGTCAATTTTCTCTTCTGTCTTTTAAATATTTCCCTCTGAGTACTCTAATTTTCGTGTTTCTATATTCTTTCATTTATTTTATTAAATATTTAAACTACTCTGGATTTTCTCACTGTTTTTTACAATTTTCATTTCACAGAATTACAAAACCTAAGAGTTGTATGATGCTTTAGCAGATATCCCATCCATCCTATACAAAGTCCAACCTTACTATTACATACCTATAAAATGATCATATAATCTCTGCTTGAAGAACCTCAAGGAGGGGGAATGTACTACCTTTTGAAAAAGACCATGAATTTTTTGAACTGTTTAAATTTCTAGGGTTCAGATATAATTATTGTATTGTGTGTGTGATTTCTTCTTACCATTTTTGAATTATATCTCAATAGAACAATTATAATTATTCTGATCCAGAATCATAAATTAAGGTTTGGAACAGTCTTTGGAGGAAGTTTAGTCCAAATCTTTCATTTTGGTGATGAGGAAAATGGGTCCTAGAGTGGTGAGAAGAGAAAGTGGAAAGTATTATCCAAATATTGAATTCCTTTTAAGCAAAATTGGACAAAGAGATCTCAACGATTCTAATATACTATAAGTAATAAAATAAGGCCAAAAATTGGAAAAAGTAGACTAGCATGTTAAGCATCTAGTATTGAAAAAAAAACTGAACTAGAAAATAAGTAAAAAAAGAATGTTTAGTAATAATAACTATCAGCTTCACCAAAGTAATGACCAAAACAGAACTAACAAACAGAAAACTCCTTGCTAACATGTTTCAAGAAGTCATAAAAGGAAATCACACAAAATGTCTAGGACCAGACGGCAAAGATAAGATACAAAGAGACTTGAATTAATTTCCTGAAAGGAATCCCAAATTGAAAAAAAAAAATCATCGAAGAATATCATGACCAAAATAAAAATTCTCTAGTGAAAAAAAAATTATATGAGGAGCCAAAAAGAAAAGTTCAATTACAAAGAAACCACAATCAATATTTCACAAGACAATGTTACAAAACCAATGAAAAAAGGAAATCATGGAAAATATTTTGAAATACAAAATGAAAGGCTTATTCAAGAATAACTTCAGGAAAACAGACCCTAATTCTACAGAAGAAAAAACAAATCTTTAAAAGATTAGAAGAATTTAAACCTTCCTCATAAAAATATGAAAGCTCTGAAATGAATCACAGGAAATGATATAAAAAGTGATACTTCATTATACATAAATTTATATACCATAATATTTAACATAAAACCTTAGAAAATTATTATATTAATAACAAATAATAGAAATTCTATATATGTATCAATAGGTAGAAAAGAAATTTTTAACTTTCAAGGACCATTTTCAATATTAATTAAAGTATATAACTACATCTTAGAACTAGTTTTATATGCAATGAAGAATCTTGGAAAATTTTCCCATTACTAGAGGCAAAGCAATGATGCACCTTCATGACTACTAATGCCATGACTAAAGATATATTAGCTAAAATGATGACACAAGAGACATAATATTCCTCACAAATATTTGACCTTTTTAATTAGAAAATCTTAGATTGTCAGTGACATAGTTAATTGGGACAATTATTAGTTTCAGAAAAAAATAATTTAAAAACATAAATACACAAAAATGATGCATGTCTATAAATTACAAAAAGTACATATTGAAATAAGAGGAAAGTCTCATTAAAAAACTATAAAATGCTTAAGTATCTGATATTAAACTTCTAAAGACATATTGAAAAATGTATAAATACAACTATAAAAAAGCCTATAGTAAAATGATAAACATTTAAAACTGTGGTAAAACATAATATGATAAAACATAGTAAATTTCCTATACTACTTAATTTATAAATTTTAAGTTTTGTTATTTAAATTGCTAACTAAATAAGCTGTTTTTGGATTACTTTATTTAACTAAATAAAAGTATAAAATTCATTTTAAAGCTTGGAAGTCAATACTTTAAGGGAAAGTTATGAAAACAAAGCAGAAAATTATGGTCATAGTATTTTCAGCTCAACTACAATAATAAATCAATTTTTTTTACTACTTATAAATAGAAAAATGGATCAGCAGCATATACAAGTTAGATCCGGAAGCTGCAATACTGTAATGTTTTATCAAATAATATCACAAAACATTGTGGGAAGTATTTTATTCAAAGCTAATTGCTGCAAAATGTGAAAGACAGTATCACACACATGCACGCACACACACACACACACACACACACACACAAATGAGTTTAGATCTTACACCATATAATATAATAAGCTCAAATGAATGTGTCCTTTCTGGAAAAAGTCAAATAATCTAGAAAAAGTGAAAGAGATGGGAATTTATCTCTTAAAATTTTGTGAAGAGGGAATTAATAAACAAGAAAAACATACTTTTTCAACATAAAATTTTAAAAGTCTTGAAAAAAGAAAATCAATGGAACTATAATAATGTAAAAAATATCAAGCAGGAAATAACTACCCATAAAGTATCACTAATAAAAATCTGATATCAATGGTATATAGAGAAATGGGCCACAAATGGCCCATACACCTTTACTCAAGTGTCCAAAGAATGTAAAAAATTTTCATTTGAAAATTACCCATAACTTGATGAAAAATATGCATGAAAACAATTTTATGGTTCATCCCACCACCCTCAGAAAAGAAATCTCCTAAAAAGTTGAAATAGCTAATGTTGTAAGGGAAATTGGAGGATAAAAATTTTTAGACCCTCCTGATGAAGATAGAGGTTTGTCCAAATGCTCTAGAAGGTCATTCTGAATTATGGCTCATAATATTTTAGAGTGACTATCCTTTTTGTAGGTTTTGTGAGTATCATTTGGGCTTTGTTATGTTGTGCTAGTCAACAATCACATAAAACCTCCATCACTCAGGCTAAGATGACTTATTACATTATTAATAATAGTGACAATATTATTAAAAATGATTTCAGTTTCCAAAACAATCGAGTTATATATTCTATTATTTCCTCTTAAATAATATAAACATACAATATTGTTTATTATTCAATTAGCTCTGAGTTCTAATAACTTTTTATAAAATAAACTGGACGAAAAAACCCTCTTTTTTCAAAATATTTCATTCAACATCAAGTCTTCTAGTCTCAGGTGCTTAAAAAATTGGTGTAATATGTAAAGTGTTACTATATGTATTAACAACATAACAGAAAATTCATAATCTCTTTGAGGTTATAGACCTAGTAATAATTGGTTAGTTGTTGTCTTTCATTCTCAAAAAGGACCAAAATGGCATCACTATGTTGGAGCCAAGACACAGTGTATTCAACTGTGACTAATCAGTCAATATGAGCTTGGAAGACTCTACCATCTCAGGCACATGTAGTCCACATGAACATCTCGAGTGGAGATGTTTCTAAATTTTTGCATCTCATGTTTCTTTTGAGCTACTGAAGTGGTGCTTCACTCATACAGCACAGTGTTTTCTTTGATGCAGGCATGGTAAGCTGAGCAGTCCTTTGCCAGTGACTTCCATGTCAAACAATGAATACCAAAGTTCTTCAGAGACACCTCAAACATATCCTACTATTGTCTTCTAACCTCCATGAGCATGTGTGCCTTGTGTGAATTCTCTTTGAAATAACCTTTTAGGAAAATGTATATTTGGCATTTGAACAATGTGGCTAGTACATCAGAGTTGCACTATCTATAGTAGAGTTTGAATGCTTCACCATTTATTCCAGTACCTTATCCTGCCAGGTGATCTTCAAAATCTTCCTAAGACAATTGAAATGGAAGTGATTCAGTTTCCTGGCCTGCTGTTGGTATACTGTCCAGGTTCCACAGGCATACAACAATGAGGTGAACACAATGGCTCTATACACGTTCAGTTTGGTAGGCAGTCTAATACCTCTTCTCTTTCACACTTTCCTTTGGAGCCTCCCAAACACTGAACTAGCCCTAGTAATTAGCATATCAACCTTGTCATCTATGTGCATCCTTGGAAAGTATCCTGCTGAGGTAAGTGAACTTATGGACAGCATTCTCTGTTTCTCCATGTGGTAGAACCAATGGTTCTACATATGGATGGTGTGGTGCTTGTGGCCGGAGAATCTGTATTTTCTTCCTGTTACAAGGTGTTAAGCCAAAATTAGAACAAGCAGCAGAGAAATGGTCCATAATTTGTTGCATCTCGACCTAAGAGGCTGCATTGAATGCACAATCATCTGTAAACAAAATAAACAAACAAACAAACAAATAAATGAATGAATAAATAAATAAATAAATAAATAAAATCTATGCACCAACTTTCCCTCCACTTTAGTCTTGGCTTGTAGCCTTTTCATGTTGAATAATTTACCATCAGTGCAGTAGGTAACTTTGATGTTGTTTTCATCCTAGTTGAAAGTGTCTGACCACATTGCTGAAAACATCATGCTAAAAGGCATGGAAGCAATCACCACACAACCCTGCTTCACACAGTTGGTGACTGGAAAAGCATGAAACCATCATCCATCATCCAGAACCCTGCAGGCACGCTGTCATGGAACTGACATACAATACTGATAAACTTTTCCAGGCAACCAAAATTTGCCATCATTTTCCACATGAGCCAATGTTAAGTGAATTGAGCAGAACTAGGAGAATATTGTACACAGTAATAGCAATATTGTGTGATGAGCAACTGTGATAGACTTAGCTTTTCTCAGCAATACAATGATCCAAGACAATTCCAAAAAACTCAAGATGCAAAATGCTATCCAGAGAAAGAGCTATGGAGTCTGAATGTAGATTGAAGTATATTATTTTCACTTTTTTGTTATTTCTGTTTTTTTCTTTCTTGTGTTTTTGTTAACTTTTGTTCTGATCCTTCTTTCACAACATGACAGTGTGGAAACATGTTTAACATGATTGTACATGTATAATCTGTATCAGATTGCTTGCTGTCTTAGGGAGGAGGGAGGGAGAAAATTTTGGAAGTCAAAATCTTATATAAATGAATGTTGAAAACTAATTTTACATGTAATTAGAAATATACTATTAAGTATCTAAGTAATACTATTAAGAGGGAGGAAGAAGAGAGAAAGAGAGAGAGACAGAGAGAGAGACAGAGAGAGAGAGAGAGAGAGAGAGAATTTCTTATTCATATGTTTGACCATTTATCAATTTTGGAATGACTCTTATTCTTAGAAATTTTTATTAAATCTTTATTTAAACTGAGAAATTAGACTCATCATGGAAAACTGATGTATATATTTTACCCACTTAACTTCCCCTTCTAATGTTAATTGCATTGAACTAATTTATAAAATTTAAACATTTTCATGTAGTAAAAGTGTCCATTTCATTTTTTTAATTCTTTCTACTACCTTTTCCTCTGTTTTGTTTATGTTATGACCTTTGATATCTAAGTAATTGATGGCTTTATGCATTCAGAACTTATCTTGATAAATGAAATAAAATCTTTATCTAAACCTAATTTCTACCAGATGGTTTTCAAGTGTTCACAATATTTTTTGTCAAATGTGAATCCTTACCTAATGGTTGTTTTCTTTATGTTTATTGACTAATAGGTTTATTTCTTTGGGTATATTGTCTATTAAATGTATTCCACTGTTTTTGACACTGTAGTATAGTCTGAGATCTAATATAATCAAGTCCCCTTCCTTCCCACTTTAAAAAAAAATCACTACTTCCCTTAAGATTCTTAATATTTCATTTTTCCCAATGAATGATGTTATTGTTTCTTCTAGTTCTAGAAAGTAACTTTTGGTTATTTTGATTGGTATGAAAGTAGGTAAGTAAAATAATTTAGCAAGTATTGTTATTTTATGTTATTGTCTCAGGTTTACCATTATCAATATTTTGTCAGTTTTTTTAAAAAATTCTATAAATGTCACATTTATATGATTTTGTAGGTTCTTGATAAGTAGATTGCAAGTTATTTTATACATTTTGTCATGATTTTAAATCAAATTTTCCAATCTCTTTCTATTACATTTTATTGGTAATATAGAGAAATGCTGATAATTTTTGTGGATTTATTCAACAATGATGTCACCATTCATAGTTTGGATTAAATTTTAGGTCACTCTCTAGGATTTTCTACGTACATCATTATACTACATGCAAGAAGTTTTACATATATGTGCATACAGTGTGCTAAGTTTCTTCTTTATTTGTTCTTATTCAACCAGTTTTCTTGCTTATTACTGTAGCTGGCATTTCTAGAACCATTTTACATAATAGCAGTGACAATGGACGTCCTTGCTGTCCTCCTGATTACATTAAAAAATATTATAGTTTACTCCCCTTCCCCATTACACATGAAGCTGGATCATGGTTTTAGATGTATACTATTTATCAAAAAGGTTCATTTATCCTTGTTACTTAGTGTTTTAATAGAAATCAATATTACAATGTGGAAAAAATATTTCTGCATCTGTTTTTATAATCATGTGTTTTTTCTTATTATTAAGGTGGTCAATTATGTTGATTATTTTCTTAATATTAAAACAATCCTGAATTCACGAGACAAATTCAATCTAATCATAGTATATAATGTTTGTGATATTTTGTTCTAGCCTCATTGGCAATGCTATATTTAATTTTTTTCATCAATATGGATTAAGGATATTTGTCTATAATTATTATAAATATTTTAATTCTGATTTAGGTATCAATTTAATATTTGTATAACAGAAATAATTTGATAAGATCCATTCTTTTGCTACATTGCAATTACATTGCATTGCAGTACTCAAATTATCTTTTTGAATGTTCAACAGAATTCATTTGTAAATACAACTGGTCAAGTGAATCTCCCTCTTTCCCTCTGGGAATTCATTTACTGCTTCTTCAGTTTCTTTTTCTGAAATTCACTTGTTTAAATTCTCTATTTATGGTATTGTTCATCTGGGCATTTTCCATTTTTCTAAATATCCATTTATTTAATTTTGTTCTTGGTTACATTGGCACACAATTGGATGACTGTCAAAGTCTCTCAATAATTCTTTTCAAGATATATTCACCAATGTAAATCTTCCACAAAAGATAAAGATTAAATTAAGAAAAAAGTTTTCATATCCTTTCCTCTTTGGTCTTGTAAAATTTCTCTCTAATAATTACCCTTAACAATCTTTGCAGAATGAGTCCAACTGTCAGTCTCTCAAGAGCATATTCAATTATAAGATACAGTAATAATATACATAATCCTTTGGCAAGTTACTACTGAAGCTATTGTTACATGAGCAAGAAAGGTTGCTAACTTGTTCATATTATTTGACAAAAGGATTCCATTACTGTATATTATTGTCATTTTTCCAGGGGTGTCAAACTCCAATAGAAATATGGCCATTACACTATACATAAGAATTCCAGAGGGCTACATAATGATGTAGGAACATATGTGTGTGTGTGTGTGTATACATACATACATATACATATGCATATACATACATATATTGGCATTAGCAATGTTCATTTTTTAATTTATTTTGTATAATATTTCACAATTATGTTTTAATCTATTTCTAGTCACCCTCACTATTGCAGGCTACAGGCTGTGTGTTAGACAACTGTGATTTTTCTTCCTCCTCCTCTTCCTTATCATCATCATCATCATCATCCTTAACAGCAGTGCTAGACTTGATGTAGTACTATCTCATTTGATCTTTACAATAACCCTATGAGACAAGTGCCATTATTTGCTCCATTTTATAACTGAGGAAATTGAGGTCAAGAGATTAGCATATTTGTCCACTGTCACACAGCTAACAAATGTCTAAGGTTGGCTTTGAACTCATTTCTCCCTGATATACTGATATAACTCCAGTGCTTTACCTACAATGCAATGTAGTTATCCTTAAAGTAATGTGAGCTTTAGGAATAACTACCTATACCCAAAGGCATGTAGCTCAAGGACATTAAAGACATAAAAACCCACATATGCAAAAATATTCATATCAGCACTTTTGTGTTGGTAAAAAAATAAACAGGAAACAGTTGGTGCCCATTTGTCTTGTAATGACTAAGCAAACTGTTATATGGAAATGTATAATACTATGCCATTAGAAACTATGAAATAAAAAAATAGAGACATTTGGTATGACTTGTAAGAATATATGCAGAGTAAATTAATCACAATAAGGATAAAATTTTATTTAAACACTACAATATTGTAAATGAAGATAATACTAAAAGACAAACAGCTGATCACTTATAAAACTGAACCATAGCCTCAGAAGACAGATAACAAAACACCTCTCTCCCCTTGATACAAAGGAAAGAGGTTACACATAAAAAATTTAATATATATTGTCAGAGAATATAGTTAATAATAGCAAGTTACTATGGTTTTAAAATGCATTAAAAAACCTTAAATTAAAAAAAAATCTAGACCATGATTTGAAGCTCTAATCCTGCCAGCTAATATTAATTTTCTTAGTGTTCCCTTGAAATCAGTCTTCAAAATCAGTCTTCCTCCCCAATCATTTTTTTGTAAAGTCTTTTGTCAGTATACATAAACAAACAGAAATACCATTTGTGATGCAAATGATTTGTCTTGCTAAACACAGTGAATAAGGTATTGTTTTATTCATGTTTGAAATAGAAAGCTTTTGGACTTAAACATTAATGAAATTATTAGTTCATTCAAGATTATCGGCCATAATTTTCCCCAAAAGAAAAGAAGCTACTGTAGTGGTCATATGTATTTTAATGGTTTCCTTAAGAATAAATCATTGACCACTACTTTCAATTTCACAGAAGTTCTTTTCTGCCTACTTGGATCTTAAGTGAAAAACAAGTCTAAAGTATAATTACAGTAACCCATCACTTTCCATTGCAGAATGCAATGTAATTCCTACAGGGATATTTAAAATTCATGTCGATCCCTATTTTCAGTGTACTTTACATATCAATTTCATTAGCAAGGGGAAAGCAGAAACATTAAATGAGTAAGGATTTATTCTCTCAATCCCTCTTCTATATCTGATACTCTGCAACCTTCTGTGCAGCATTTTAACCCCATGATTCCCCTGTAATGATGTTGTGCATTCCTCAGAGAAATGTTTAATCTTTGTACATAGAGAGATTCTTGGCTGAAAATTTCAATATCAGCCAAGCTGAAGAGAAGACTATATGTTTCAGTCTCTCAATATATAAAAAGAGGATATCTCTCTCTTATTTTTTTCAAATGGGAATCAGTATTTACATCCATAAATCTTGGTGTAGTTCAACACTGAGATATTATCATTGTAGTTAAGTTTTTGTTAACTGAAACATCCAATGAGTACCTAGTACAAAAGATTACCTTGTTTAAATTCAACAAATATTTATTAAGCACCAATTCTATGCTCAGATACATATAATACATTGGAGGATTGTTATGAATATCAAATGAGAACATATATACAATACTTTGTAAACATTTAGCCTATACAAGTGCTATTTGTTGTTATTTTTGTAATAATAATAATAATATCTAACATATATAGTATTTGCTATATGCTAGGCATTGTGCTAAGTACTTTACAATCATAATTTCATTTTATCTTCACAAGAACCATGAGAGATAGGTGCTACTTTTATCTGCATTTTATAAATGAAGACACTGAGGCAAACAGAGGTTAAGTGGTTTTTCCCAAAGTCACACAGCTAGTTAGTGTCTGAGCCTGGGTTTGAACTCAATTCTTCCTGACAGGTGTTCTATTCACTGTGCCATTTAGTTATCATATACACTTCTCTCCTGGACCTGAAAATTACATTGGAATTTTATACAAGTAGAGCATATATTTAGTTGTCCAAATACAGGCATAAATGTTTCACAATATAAAAATATTTCTGTACCTCTCTTTTGTTTTCTCCAGTTAAGCATTCATGGTATTTAGCCCTATGTTATCTTACTGGAGGTGCACTATTCAAAGAAATGTCCTTGTTCCAAAGGAAGCACTTGTATTGAGTCCACATAGATGTACTCATATTATATCATAGTCCCAGATGCAAAATGAGAAGCTTAACTCTTATCAGACAAGATTTATTGGGATGGGAGAGGAAAATCAGAATGACTTATAGTATGTGTGAAATATACAGTCATTTAAAGGAAAAATGCTAAAGGTTCTCGGTCTTATGACACTGTCTTGCTGGTAAATCTCCCTGTTGCCTCTGTGGAGAGGAAAATACATACATACATGCATACACACATATGTATGTGTGTATATTATAGATATATATTTATACATACACATTTTTATAAGATATATTGTATATATGCTATTATGCTATATTAGATCATGTCTCACATCATAGACTATATTATAGCACATTATATCACATCACATCACATAATATTATATTAGATTATATTTTAGATTATATTTTTGTATTGTACTGTATTTTTATCATGTTGCATTACATTGCATTACATTATACTACATTATGTTACATTACATTATGTTGTGTTACATTATGTTATATTATGTTATCCTCTGTTTGGCATTTTAAAACTTTCCCAACCTGGGTTTAGTCTCCATTTCTGGATTTAGGACTCATTTTTCTCCTTCACAGTAAGATATCAATGTGGTCAAACTGTTTTATTTGCTGTTCCTCCCATACAACTTTCCATTTCCCATCTCCAAGCCTTTGCAAAAGCTCTCTCCCAAGTCTGGAATACTCTCTGTTCTAATCTCCACAGATTTTCTAACTTTCTTAAAGCTATACTCTGCTCTAACTTCCACCTCCTAAAATCCTCAGCCCCCTTTAAAGCTCAGCCTAGCAGTCACTTTTATTGAGACCTTTCCTGATCTCATCAATACCAATTCTCTCCAAATCCACAATACTGATATTTACAGTGTCTATGCTTTGTGTTCTCTTGTATGTGTGCTGGCTGTTCCCCCTGATAAAATGTAATGTTCTTGATGCTGAGGGCTGCTGATATTTTCCCAGCACAATCTATCTCAGTGTCTGGCACATAAGAGACATTCAATAAATGATTGTTGGTCAAATGAAAGGATTTCAGGTTGAGAATATGAAGTAGTTTATAATTGGAGCATCATTATTGAAACCTCCTCAGAGGGCAGATGACATACTTGCTTTAAATTTATAAGATATCAATATCAAGAGTTTATTGAAAAATAGGCCTTTATTTTAAAGGAAAATAACTTTACTATGATTGACAGTCCTACTTTTTTCTTTGTTAACATCCAGAATGGCTAGATTCCAAAGTAGCCCCAGCTGTGCTTTCTACACCAGTAAAGGTTGAAAAACCTGATAAAACAGTTGAGTATCATCAGAACATCCTATCTGGGGCACAAAAACAAAGCAAGCTTAAAGATGGTATTATCATAAGGGGAAACAAAAGATCCCTTTATTATAGGCAAAGATGAACTTTGTCATTCAGGCCAACAAAATAAAAATGACAGAGGGCTAGGAAATAGGCTTGCTCCCCTTGAAAATCTCAAATAAGCATTTTGTTATTCCTGACAGCATAATAAGGCTTCTTGCTCTTTTATTAAACATATATTTTCTGAAGGAGAGACACTAGTGATCAGTTGAACTGAAAATGATAAAATAAAGAGTGAAAACTGGTGGCATCACATTTGTTTTTAGAAAGTGAATAGAGTCCAAAGCTCTTCACAAAGATTTTCCCGGAAAGTATCACTTAGGGCAATGTTATAATGTTATATGTGTCTTCAACCTAATTTTTAATTCCTCCTTGCAAGGTCTCTTGTTTCAGTGAGTAGGTTCATAGATGTATGGCAGGGAATCTTAACCTTATTTTATTTAATGGACCCTTTTGGCAGCCTGGGGAAGTGTATAGACCCCTTCTCAGAATGACGTTTTCAAATGAATAAAATAAATTATATATGATTATGAAGAAAATCAAAGACTAGCTAAAATAAATATGGATTTTTTTTTCATCCAATTTCACAGACCACGTGAAATCTATCCAAGAAACCCAGGTTAAAGAACTCATGAAGTGAATTTAGAGCACACACACAATCACATACATGTGCATAGAGGCAAACACATCTATAAATAGCTAGATTTTCATAGCAGCATTCATTTCTCTAATCTTTGTTTTGTTGTTTTTTCTTTAGACAAAGAAAATCTGCTTTCTATTCTATGTAGGTTTTGTCATATTAAGAAAAAAACATCAAGGGGCTGAGTCAAAATGGTGGAGTAAAAGCAGTGACTTGCTTGAACTCTACTCAAAACCCCTCCAAATACCTGTAAACAATGGCTCTAAACAAATTCTAAAGCAGCAGAACCCACAAAAAAACAAAGTGAAACAAATTTCCAGCCCAAGAAAACCTGGATGGTTGATTGGAAAGACATATCATGCTGTGATGGGACAGGAATGAAATTTGGTGTGTGTGCAGGCCTCAGCAAACCTGGAGCAGGCCCCAGACGACTGAATCAGTTTCCAGACTTCTCAACCCATGAATGCCAAAGACAACTTAGAAGGTCAGTGGGAAAAGTCTGTGGCTGTGGTGGTGAGAGACAATGGTCCCAGCCCCAGTCCCTTAATGCACAGTACCAGGATGGTGGCTGTCTCTGTAAATTCCTGCCCAGAGACTGAGGAGGAATCAAGTGGCTAATCAGAGGGGGATTTCAGGGATCTTTTTGGTGGTGCAGGATTCTCTTACTTTGCCCATGCTTGGATCTGGGTAACAATTCTGGGTTGTGCAAGGAGGAGCACTGGCATGGTGGAGCTTGTAGTGGCAGTGGAAAGGAAATCCTTCTCACAGTTCCAAGGCAAAAAAGAGTGCTTGTGGTCACTCACAGACCAGAGAACAGACCAGGAAAGGAGTAAACACTTCACCCTTGATCATAGCACATTGGAAGAAATGAAAATTTACAGGTTCTTAGAAGTACGTCTGAAAACAGCTGCACAAAACCCCCAAAGCTTGGGACAGTATACTCTCCACACAGGAATCAGACTCCTACATTAACAAAGAGTTTATAACTCAAGGAATTGGCTGGGATCATGACTAAGTCTAAAAAAAGTCAGACCATAGAATCTTACTTTGGTAACAAAGAAGATCAAAACATACAACCAGAAGAAGACAACAAAGTCAAAGCTCATACATCCAAAACCAACAAGAAAAATTTGAATTAGTCCCAGGTCATGGAAGAGCCCAAAAAGGATTTTGAGAAGCAAGTAAGAGCAGTAGAGGAAAAACTGAGAGTGATGCAAAAAATCATGAAAAACAAGTCAGTAGCATGCTAAAGAAGACCCAAACAATACTGAAGAAAATAACACCTTAAAAATAACCTAACCCAAATGGAAAAAGAGGTCCAAAAAGCCAATGAGGTGAAGAATGTCTTAAAGTGCAAAATTGGCCAAATGGAAAAGGAAGTCCAAAAGCTTGCTGAAGAAAATACTTCCTTAAAAATTAGAATGGAACAATTGGAAGCTAGTGACTTTATGAGAAATCAAGAAACTGTAAAATAAAACCAAAAGAATGAAAAAATAGATAACAATGTGAAATATTTCATTGAAAAAACAACTGACCTGGAAAATAGATCCAGGAGAGAAAATTTAAAAATTTGAAAGCCATGATAAAAAAAAATCTAGAAATCATTTTTCAAGAAATCATCAAGGAAAACTTCCCTGATATTCTAGAACCAGAGGCAAAATAGAGGTTGAAAGAATCCATCAATCACCTTCTGAAAAAGATCCCCAAAGGAAAACTCCTAGGAATATTGTAGCCAAATTCCAGAGTTCCCAGGTCAAGGAGAAAATATTATAAGCAGCCGGAAAGAAACAATTCAAGTATTGTGGAAACACAATCAGGGTAACACAAGATTTAGCAGCTTCTACATTAAGGGACTACAGGTTTTGGAAAATAATATTCCAGAGGGTAAAGGAGATAGGATACAATCAAGAATCACCTACCCAGCAAAACTGAGTATAATCCTTGAGGAGGAAAATGGACATTCAGTGAAATAAAGGACTTCTAAGCATTCTTGATGAAAAGACCAGAAGTGGATAGAAAATTTGACTTTCAGGTACAAGACTGAAGAGAAACCTGAAGAGGTAAACAGGAAAGAGAAATCATAAGAGACTGATGAAGGTTGAACTGTCTACATTCCACATAAAAGGATGATATTTGTTACTCATGAGTCCTTTGTTGGTACTAAAGTAGTTGGAGGGAAAAATTATATGTATGTATAGATAGATAGATTGATTGATAGATAGATAGAGGGCCCAGTGTGAGTTGAAGATGTAGTGGTAGTATCTGGAGAACAAAATTAAGGTGTAAGAGAGGATTACACTGGGAGAAGGAGAAATGTAGAGTTTGAATGGGGTAAATTATCAAACATAAAACAGACAAGAAAAGGCTTTTACAGTGGAGGAGAAGTGGGGGAAGGTGAGAGGGAATGAGTGAATCTTATTCTCATAAGTTTTGGCTTAAGGTAGGAATAACGTACACATTCAATTGGGTAGGGAAATCTCTCTTACCCTACAAGAAAATAGAAAGGGAAGGAGATAAGAGAGCAGGAGGATGATAAAGGGGAAGGCAGATTGGGCAAGGGTGTAATCAGAAGCAAACACTTCTAAGGAGGGACAGGGTCAAAAGAGAGAATAGAATAAATGGGAGGCAGGATAGGATTAAAGAAAATATACTTAGTTTTTCACAACATGACTACTATGGAAGAGCTTTTCATGACACCATATATATAACTTGTATCTAGTTGCTTGCCTTTTTAATGAGGTGGGTGGGGAGGGAGGAAGGGAAAAAATTTGGACCCCAAAGTTTTAACAACAAATGTTAAAAAATATTGTTTTCACATACAACTGGGAAATAAGATATACAGGAATTGGGGTATAGAAATCTATCCTGCCCTACACAGAAATGAATGTAACTTGCATCTCACGTGAGGAATGTTCTGCCCTACAGGAAAATTGAAGGAGAAGGGGATAACAGAAGGGGGGCAGAGATAAAAGGGAGGGCAGATTAGGTGAAGGGGTATTCAGAATACATGCTATCTTGGGGTTGGGGGAAGGACGAGATGGGGAGAAAATTTGGAATTCAAAATCTTTTGGAAGTGAATGTTGAAAACTAAAAATAAATTAATTAATTAAAAAAAAAGACATAATGGGCAGGTTTTTACAGGCAAAAGAAAATTCATATACCTGAAACTGGAGTGATTTATCATTTTATTTTTATGTGACTTTGCATGATTTAATAATTATAAGGAACATAGATCAGTCACTGAAAAAAAAAATCATTATTGTATGCAACTGGAAAATACTGTGTCCACAACATATATCCCATAAGATTGAGACAAAATAAATATTTTAAAAGTGTAACATGCTTTAGAATAAATGGTTAGCAAATTAGGAATGATTAACAAGTCATTGAAAACACATTCTTGAAAATCTAAATAGTAAAGGCCTAGTATTATAGACATGCTGCTTCATGAGTGGCAGGATTGACCTCCTCAGAGTGGCCATTATCCAGAGCAGAATATTTCTCAGACAGCCATTTAGAAGGAGGAAACCATTCTTATTACTAAAATAAATTATTCTCCTCTATTTTCTCAAGCAAAACCAGTAACCAGTTATTAATATCAGTTTATTTTGTACCTGCTAAACAAGAAAAATTCTAATTTTGAGTGATACAAGAGAGTTCAGGTCAAGAAGGGATTCCCTACAAATGATGAGGGCTTTCAAATGATCTGCTTTGCAGGTGACATTGTATTAAATGCATAAAGCTCAGGGAATCGTATGGCATCTTAAATAGAATCTCTGAGTTGTTTCAAAAAAAAAAAAAACATCTTAAAGGTCAGCTTGTCTAACTATCCTACACTACCGAACCGTACTTCAGATCTCAGACAAGAAATCTTTGTGCCTCTGCTCAAACATGTCTAGTTATCAGACCCCTGTATCACATGATGCAGCTGATTTTAGGGCAGTTGACTTAATGAGCAAGTTTGCTTTGTTCAACTAAAAGCTACTTCCCTACTGTTTCCAGCAAGTGGTCCTTTGTCTACCCTCTGGAAACACACACACACACACACACACACACACACAAATCTAATCACACTTCCTTCAAAAATAGTGTAGTACAGTGGAAGCAGTACTTGCTCTAGAACTGAAGACATAAATTCATGTTAACCTGTGATGTTTTTTAAATTTGAAGTATTCAGTAAGTTACTGAACTTGAAATTCCTCATCTAAAAAAAAGGAGATTGTTCTAGGGAGCCTGAATGCCCTTTCAGATCTATAGCTATGATCCTTAAGTTTTAAAAGTAGTTGTCTTCTATTCCACTAGGGCATCACTTACACAGGTTAAAAATTTCCAGTTCAATTAACATTCCTCACATGAGATGCAAATTATATCCATTTCTGCTTTATCAATGTCCTTCCCTGCTTTTGAATGTCCCTATTTCTTTTTTTTTAAATATACCAATACAGCCCACCTTGGTGGACTCACCAGGATTTAATCTGTGCTCTGATTTTCTTTTCTTAGAATTTGAATTAATTTTATTTATTTATTTTTAGTTTTCAACATTTACTTCTACAAGATTTTGAGTTCCAAATTTTCTGCCCATCTCATCCCTCCCCTCACCCCAAGATGGCATGCATTCTGATTACCCCTTCTCCTAATCTGCCCTCCCTTGTATCTCTGCCCCTGTTTCTCTTATCCACTCCCCCTTCAATTTTCCCATAGGGTAGAATAGATATCTATAACCCATTGCATGTATATCTTATTTCCCAGTTGCATGTGAAAACAATTTTTAACATTTGTTTGTAAAACTTTGGGCTCCAAATTTTTTCCCTCCCCACCCACCCTCACCAAGAAGGCAAGCAACTTGATAAAGGATATACATGTGTATGCAAAAGCCAAAACTGACGAGAATAAGATTCACTCATTCCCTCTCACCTTCCCCCACTTCCCCTCTACTGTAAAAGTCTTTTCTTGTCTGTTATATGTTTGACAATTTACCCCATTCTACCTCTACATTTCTCCTTCTCCCAGTGTAATCCTCCCTCACAACTTAATTTTATTCTCCAGATATTACCACTACATCTTCAAAACACCCTGTGCCCTCTATCTATCTATTGATCTATTTATCTATCTATCCATCTATCTATCTATCTACCTATCTATCGATCTATCTATCTATATGTATGTATATACATACATAAAATTTTTTCCCTCCAACTACCCTAATACTGACAAAGGTCTCATGAGTTACAAATATTGCCTTTCCATGCAGGAATGTAAACAGTTCAACCTTAATAAGTCTCTTATGATTTCTCTTTCCTGTTTACTTCTTCATGGTTCTCTTGAATCTTGTATTTGAAAGTCAAATTTTCTATTCTATTCTGGTCTTTTCATCAAGAATGTTTGAAAGTCTTCTATTTCACTGAATGTCCATTCTTTCCCCTGAAGGATTATACTCACTTTCACTGGGTAGATGATTATTGGTTGCAATCCTATCTCCTTTGACTTCTGGAATATTATATTCCAAGCCATCTGGTCCCTTAATATAGAAGCTGCTAAATCTTGTGTTACCCTGATTGTGTTTCCACAATACTTGAATTGTTTCTTTCCACCTGCTTGCAGTATTTTCTCCTTGACTTGGGAACTCTGGAATTTGGCTGCAATATTCCAGGGAGTTTTCCTTTGGGGATCACTTTCAAGAGGTGATAGGTGGATTTGTTCAATTTCTATTTTGCCCTCTGGTTCTAGAATATCAGGGAAGTTTGATAATTTCTTGAAAGATGATGTCTAGGCTCTTTTTTTTTTTGATCATGGCTTTCAGATAGTCCAATAATTTTTAAATTATCTCTCCTGGATCTATTTTTCAGGTCTGTTGTTTCTCTGATGAGATATTTCACATTGTTTTCTATTTTTTCATTATTTTGGTTTTGTTTCACAGTGTCTTGATTTCTCATAAAGTCTCTAGCTTCCAATTGCTCTATTCTAATTTTTAAGGAAGTATTTTCTTCAGTGAGCTTTTGGACTTCCTTTTCCATTTAGCCAATTCTACTTTTGAAGGTATTCTTCTCACTGGCTTTTTGGACTGCTTTTTCCTTTTGGGTTAGGCTATTTTTTAAGGTATTATTTTCTTCGGTATTTTTTGCGTGTCCTTTAGCATGCCGTTGACTTGTATTTCATGATTTTCTTGCATCACTCTCATTTCTCCTCCCAGTTATTTCCTCTATTTCTCTTACTTGCTTCTCAAAATCCTTTTTGGGCTCTTCCATGACCTGGGACTAATCCATATTTTTCTTGGAGGCTTTGGATGTAGGAGCTTCTGATTTTGTTGTCTTCCTCTGGTTGTATGTTTTGATCTTCTTTATCACCAAAGAAAGATTCTATGGTCTGACATTTTTGCAAGGCTTGGTCACGATCCCAGCCAATTACTTGACTTATAAACTCTTTGTTAAGGTAGCAGTCTGCTTTCAGTGTGGAGAATGTACTGTCCTAAGCTTCAATTGTGTTGCTGTTTTCAGAGATACTTCTAGGGATCTGTAAATTTTCAGTTCTTCCCAGGGGGTATGATTAAGGGTGAGATGTTTACTCCTTTCCTAGCCTGTGCTCTGGTCTATGAGTGACCACAATCATTTTTTTCTACCTTGGAACTGTGAGAAGGATTCCCTCTGCACAGCCACTACAAGCTCCACCACGCCAGTGTTCCTCCTCACCACAGGACAGCCATCCAGAACTGTGACCCAGATCCAAGCATGGGCAACACAAGAGAATCTGGCCTCAGAAACAGCAAAGAAAACCCTGCAATTCCCCTCTGATCAGCAACTCAATTCCCCTTCAGTCTGTGGGCTGAAAGCTCTGGAAGCAGCTGTTGTCCCAGGGCTGCAGCTGGGACTGGGGCTGGGATGGGGCTTCTCTCTCACCATGGTCACAGACTTTTCCTACTGACCTTCTAAGTTTTCTTTTGTGTTTGTGGGTTGAGAAGTCTGGAAACTGCCACAGGGGTCAGTGATTTAGTCCCTTGAGGCCTGCTCCAGGTTTGCTGAGGCCTGTTTTGCCTGCATACCCACGCTGAACTGAGTTCCTCTCTCCACCCAACACAATTGACCTTTCCAATCAACCGTTCAGGTTATCTTGGGCTGGAAATGTGTTTCACTCTGTCTTTTTTGTGGGTTTTGCTGCTTTAGAATTTATTTAGACCCATTTTTATGGATATTTAGAAGGGTTTAGTGGAAAGTTCAAACAAGTTACAAGTTACTGCTTTTACTGTCATCTTGGCTCTGCCCTCCAAAAATTTTTTCCATATTTCTATCAAAGAAAATACCATTTTTCTGGCCTCCCAAATTTATAAATTGTGCATTATCCTGAAAGCCTCACTCTTCCTCAGTTCACATAACAGTTAATTTTCCAATGTTGCTTTTGTTTTGTTTTGTTTTGTTTTTAACATCTATAGCCAAGTCTCACATCAGACTCCTCTTTTCTACTCACCAAACTACAACTAGTAGCGACTAGCTCAGACTCTCATCACCTTTAACCTCATTGTTTATAACAACTTTTGAATTGCTCTCCTTGCCTCAAGTCTCTTACAACTTCAATCTATTCTACAAACTCCTTCCAAAGTAATTTTCCTTAAGCACAAATCTGATCATGTGGCTCCCTAGTCAATCAATTGCAGTGGCTTCCTATTGGCCCTAGGATAACATATAAACTTTTCTGATTAGTTTTAAGGATCTTCACAAAAAACCTGTCTCAATTCTATGCTTCCAGCTTCAATGGATATTACTTCATGTCTCACACATGAGACTCAGGGAAAATAGCTTTATCATTGTTCTTCCCACACAATATTTTTTCTCCAATCTCTGTGCCTTTGTACTAGCCATCCCACATGCCTAGACTGTGTTCCCTTCTCACCTGTGTTTCATAGAATCCTTGTCTCCCATCCTATAGCAACTAAAGCATCTCCTTCTACATTCTTTCCTAATTCCACAGTTGCTAATCCATTGCTCTCAACTTACCCTATAGGGTAATACTTTGTATTATTTGTTTTTATTCTGTATGCACTTGGATATGCATTTTTGTGTTCTCAATTTCAGTGTAAGCTCCTTGTGAGCATGGATTGTTTCCTTCTTTAGATTTGTATGCACTGATACTAGTGCAACTCTTGGTACTTATTCAGATGCTTTTTTTTTCTTTTTCTAACTGAGTAACTGATCCAGCACAATTGTTAATGGTTTACTATGGAATTTATAGCTGAGAAAGGGACATCTATATAAATTTTGCTGCCAAAAATTTCCTCACTTATCCCCCAAAATATATTAAATCATATATGGTTAGGATGGTGTTTAAGAGGCAACATGCAAAAGCAGACATTCCATTGAGAAGAGTCAGTGGGAAAGCAGAATATGCCCTATTTTTAATCAAATACTCTGTTGATGTTCAAAAATAGCATAGGCAGATTTAGCTACACAATTATCAGAACTGGAAGTGAATATTAAAGTTAAGATTCCCAGATTAAACATTTAGAATATAAATAATAATGTTCACAGAGACTATCACTGTATGATATTTGTTTAATGGTACTAAAAAAAAAAGAATGAGCATTCTGCTGAAGCCCTTCTTAAGTCATCAACATCTTAATGAATCAATGGTTTCAGTGATGTGGGTGTTTCCTCCCTTTGTTACAGATTGTCACCTATCCATGCCTCCCTCTGCTGTAGAACTCTCATTCATATGTTCCTGCAAATCCTCGACATGAGGTTCACCCATTGTACTGGAGCCTTTCATCTAGACCTGTAAACACTACAGAATTTTCAGGTAATATACCTGCAGACAGTTTATACCTACTATATATTTTTCCATTGTCCTTTGGCTAACTTATGATTTCAGTTCTAATGAGATGTCAATGTTCCATTGTTTGCATTCACAAAAATATTATTGAGCTAAAAATCTGGGATTTTGTCTAAGGAAGCAGCTAACCCAGTCTCTTGTATTGTTGAAAGCAAAGTTCTGAACATAGAATCCAGTCTTCTCTCTTCCTCCTGTCAATTCTTTTTTTTTTTTTTTTTTTTTAGGTAACTGGGGTTAAGTGACTTGCCTACGGTCACACAGCTAGTAAGTGTGAAATGTTTGGTCTGAGGCCAGATTTGAACTCAGGTCCTCCTAACTTCAGGGCCAGCCCTCTATCCACTGTGCCACCTAGCTGCCCCTCTCCTGTCAATTCTTGACTCAGCTCATTGTCCATCTGAAGTGCCTGTCCCATACAGAAGATAGATAGAGAAATAGAAGAAACTCAATAGAATATCCCACCATATATGTATGTTTTAAATATACACATATGAAAACTGTGTGTATGTATTTATATATAAATGTATACACATACACAGATAGCTATAGATGATATAGATATAGCTACATACACACACACACTCTTAAGCCAACTCAATGGGACAGCCACTAAAATGAATGTCATACTCTTAGTATAGGTAGTCTTTATCTACTTGGTATTTCCTTGGGGAATTGTTACAGCTGAATTCACTTGAGTAGTTTTTGAGCTCATTAAAGAGACAGCAGTATCAAACAATGAAACTACCAATTACTTTATTTACCTCTCCAAGGAGAACTTGTGAGCCATCCTTCCATTTAGCTGTAATGTGCTTATATGTTCAGTTTTAATTTATAGTCAGAATGTCAGTTCTGATATGGTTCAGTTACTCGAGTAGTATGTCAATTAGTAGTTGGACAATGATCTCATATTTAGAGTGCCAACAGTTAAATTTATGTTTATGAATCATCTAAAACCTGTGTGACTCTTAGCATCCTCTCCCCTATTCTACCACTCTGTCACTGTCATTGCAGAAATAAATACATGGAAGAAGGACACATAGGACTAAAGGCCATTTTTGAGTATATATACAAATAGATATATGTGTGTGCATATATAAGTATTCATTTTACGTATATGTATATGCATTTTGTGTACATATATGTGTGTATGCATGTGTACACATACTAAAAATAATAATTATTTACATAGCATTTACTATGTACCAGGTATTGTGCTAAGTGCTTTTTAATTATTATCTCACAACAACCTGGGAGATAAGTGCTATTATTATCCCCATTTTACAGATTAGGAAACTGAGGCAAACAGAAGTTAAATGCCTTGTTCTGGGTCACATAGCTAGCAAGTGTCTAAGCTTGAATTGAAACTCAAGTCCTCCTAACTCTAGGCACAGCACTCTATATACTGCACCGTTTATATACACATATGAATTATATACAGTTTAACACCATGGGTTGCTATGGCCAAAGAACTAATCATTAAAGGCATTGTCAGGACTAGTGGGTGAAAGTTGCAAAGAAACATTTAGTCTCAAGGTAACTAACAACTAGAACTATTCAGGTGTAGGAAATAATTATCTCAGGGGCAGGATGGCAATAGATTCCCTCTCACTTGAGACCTTTGAGCACACTCTGAATGGATATATTCTGAGTAACTTTTAAAGGGCATTCTTGTTAGGGTATAGGAAGACTAGATGGCATCTGAGGTTCCTCACAGATCTGAGATTCTATGACCTGCTAGCATGCCACATGTTGATTAAGCTTTCTGTTCCTTAGATAGATCAGACCTCAGGTAACAGATGCAGCCTGTCACTGGGAATATATACAAACCTACAGCAGTGAAGATACTTCCAGAGCTTACATTTTACTAGAATAACCTTCTATAACCAGAATCATTTTTTATGCTAGGTGATGCATCTACAAGGAAGCTAAGTGGCACAGTAAATAGAGTACTGGGCCTTCAAACAGGAAGACTTGAGGCCAAGTTGAGACTCAGCTACTCACTAGTTGTGTGTCCCTAGGTAAGTCGATCCTTATCAGCCTCAGTTTCCTAAACTGTAAAATGGGAATGATAATAACACTATCTCACAGTGTGATAGTGATAATCAAATTAGATAATACTTGTAAAACTCCCATTACAGTGCCTGGTACATAGCAGATGTTTAATAAATGCTGATTCCCTTTCCTTATGTTATTTATAACAATAACATATTTATATAGAACTTTAAGTATTACAAAGAAATTTATATGCATTTTTTCTCATTTGATGCTCATATATATGTTATAAGGTTGGTGCTATTATTATCCCCACTTTACACATAACGGAACTGAGACCGAGAGATTAAGTTGCCTGAGTTACAGCATTTTTTTTTCCTGAATTAGGCTTTGAACTCATCTTCTTCAAATCCAGTATTCCATCCACTGTACCAATTAGTTGCCTTATGCATCATGTTATATAGGATTCACAGGAGGCAGAAACCAAAAGAAATAAAGACTGGAAAACAAGAGAATACCACAGCAGGATGCTTCACCGAGAGAATCATGAGAGAGAATAGGCCAGCCAGTCCCAGCTCCTTAAAAATTCTAAATGAGTGGATATTTGAACTTTGCTGTTCAATCTTTGATAGCTTCTGAGGTTGTGGCCCTGATTAATTCTTCATTGTGTCATTGAAAATCATCATCTTTAGGTTGGAAGTGGAGATTCTATGATGATGGCCTATCATTATAGAGGCAACCTCTGGTCAAAAATAAAATAAAATAAAATAAAAAGTCATATCTCTTCTTTGTCACTTACACTTTACCCAGAAATATCTGGCTTCCTAAAATTCCATAAAAAACCTACAAATATCTTAGTAATAACTTTCGAATACCATAATTTTCTCTGAAAGATACAGTTCAAACTTAATGGCCTTTATTATACTGAAAAACAGTTTGAAACTTCTCTGAAGATTTTACCCCTAAAAGTATTTGTCTCTGTGATTTTGTCAAGTAAATGCAAACCTGTTAAAACATATTTTAAGATTAATTTTCCCATGGGTTTAACATTACTATTATTGTTGTTACTTAGCATTTATATAGACTGTTTTATATTTTCAAATTGCTTTAAAATTATTAATTAGTTCTCTAAATATTTCTATTGGTATGATATTATGATACACATTTTCAAAATGAGGAATGTTATCATAGGGGCTTAAGTGACTCATTTAGAGTAATTAATATTTATTGTGAGTCTACCTAAGCAAGTTTTAGGACCAGTAGTAAATAGGAAATCCTCTACAAAATCTTCAGATATGTCAGCAGCCTCCTTTGAGTCTTCCTTCATCCACTGAAAATGGCTTGATTGAGCAGGCTGTTAATATAGAAGCCCCTAGAAAATTCAATGGGGAGCAGAAGACAATAGGTAATTTCCATTTGTAGTTACTGTCCATGAAATTCATTGTTCATGGCAATCAAACAGGGCAAGGTCAAGTGGTTGCATGTTACTACACTGTAGTCCTGGTGGTTGGTGATTTTCTCTAGGTCCTGGGTCCTTTCTACCATCCATCAAAGCAATAGGGCAGCATAGTAATGAAACCCATAAGGATATGACATGAATAATTACAAAATACCATGCAAGTCACCAATGGTGCCTGGTCGAAGCTAGGAAAGTAAAGAGAAAAGTCAAATAATATGATGTAAATACATAATTATTAAATGCCTACTATGTGATCAGCACTATGCTAGGAATTTCAAATTAAATTGTAATCAATTTGTTAAACAATGAAGAAGAATCATTATCAAGAACAAGAATGCTAGGAATGTCAGGACAATCCAGTATCCATGCTTCTTTTTGAACTAATGGTATGCCATTGGTGGCCCTGAAGTTTGTAGAGAAAGCCATGTGAAGAACTGACATGGAGAAGAATGAGGGGTAATGTGATTCATATCTCCTTATTTAAAGTTCTGTTGTTTGAAATAGTATGAATTTCATAAACTCCAGGGAATGTAAGTAGAGCCAATAAATGGAAATTGCAGGGGACAAGATTTTTCTCACTGAACAAAACCTGGAATCAGAAATTAAAAAAGGAAGTCAGATCGTGGAGAATCTTTTCCCCGTCCTAGCCTAAGGCTACTCTCACCGCTACCCCATATCCCACTAAGTGGTAGAGTCTGCCTCATTTTTTGCAGCTATAAATCCCAATTTCTGTTATCATAGGTTCTATTAAGGCTTTTACTATATACCTATGTTGGTCGTAATGACTCATTATGGTTACTTCAGGTGAGAACATTCAAAGAGTAAGCTAGCTAAAATATTTATTTCAGTTTTTTGATGAGGTAATTGAGGTTAAATGACTTGCCCAGGATCACACAGTTAGTAAGTGTTAAGTGTCTGAGGCTGGATTTGAATTCAGGTCCTCCTGACTCCATGGCCACAACTTTATCCACTGCACCACCTAGTTGCCCTTTATTTCACTTTTTTACTTCTTCCTAATATACTTAAGGGCAGCTGGGGCATAGTAGCTAGAAAACTTGGCCTGGAATCAAGAAGACTCAACTTTCTAAGTACAAATCTAGCATCATACACTTACTAGCTTTGTGACCCTGTACAAGTCACTTAGCACTACTTTTTTTTTCAGTTTCCATCTGTAAAGTGAGCTGAAGAAGGAAATGGCATAACACTCCAGTATCTTTGCCAATAAAACCCCAAATGGAGTCATGAAGAGTTGGACACAATTTAAAATGGACTAAACAAAATAAGGTACTAAAGGTGCTGCTTAAATTCAATGCAAATCGGTTACATTAAAAGTAAGTCTACAATTTCTATATGCCTGGCTAAGGGTAATTCATTTGGCAGCCTGTTATAGTGGAAAGACAGGGGACTTGAAGCCAGATTTTCATCGTAATACTGGCTTCAACATTCACTGTATGTGACATCGAACAAGTTACCACTTCACAACTCAGGTTCATCATCTCATTTGCAAAATGAAAGCCATAGTTTATAATTTTGTCCTCTTAGATGGTTAATATGAGGATCAAAAGAGAAAAGCATAAAGCATTTACAAATGTAAATAGTGTCATTGTTTTTAGTATTATTGACAGGAGTGTTATAATTTTGTATCATAACTACTTACATAAAAGCACTATTCCAATAACTTTTATGGTAAGGATGGACACCCTAGGCTTTCTAGTACTATGTCAGCAATGCACAAGCTCTGGTAGGTTTTACCAAGCTAGAAAAAAAGTTTGAAAACTGGACAAATGACAGGCTATTTTTCAAGAAGTACCCTAGCAAAAAATGAGATTCAACACTAGAAGCGTGGACACACTGTCAATTGTTTCACCATGATATATAAGGAACAATATTTTAGGGCACTGCTTTCATGCTTGCTTGGCTAGTTTTTCCTTAAAAGGTTTTGAAACCATCTTTGAGACTTAAGCAGCTCTGGGAACTAAAGACTCAGGTTATTGATATAGTTTCCTGGTGACCTTGGTACAAAAGGATAGTCATTGTCTCTTAGTCTTCTGACTGATAGATCATCATGGATAATACATCATGTACAATACAGAGAAGTAAGACTCAGCTGAAGCTTTATCAAACTTTACCGTTACTGAATATACATTTCCTGTTCTGAAAATTCTTCATCTGCTATAACTAAGTAAAATCATTTTTTGTTAACTGCCAGATGTTCCACAAGTATCTCATTTGTTTAAATCAAAAAGCTAAGGTACCAGACCAGCCTGAAGTGGGCCTGGATCATTGCAAATGGCAACTGAGGAATCAGACAAAAACACAAAAAAGTCTTTGCTCTATCCTTCTCTTGTTCCATCATTCTGTCAGTTCTACTACAGAGATGAAACAAGGGGAAGATGGCACTAAAAATCACCATTTTAAACCATCTAAAATATTATTTGAACTGTTTATAGTATTCAGTTAATGGTCAATAATTTGACATATTCTTTGAAGAATATTATTACTGAAAATGAAATGAGAATGAACAAAATTTTATAGCTAAATGGAATGACTGTGTATAAATTCTCCTTGAACATGTCAATAAAGCAGTTGATTGTAACATGTACCACTAAGACAATATAAAAAAAAAAACATGAGAAGTCTGGTTTTTTTTTTAGATTTCCAAGTTTATGATAATGATAAGCGAGTAGAATAGTCCACCATAAACCACTGAAACTTACATATGAACATTCATTGAGGATGAAGAAATAGAGAAAATATATGAACAATTCAGTATAATTTTCCAAACCAAGTCAGCATATTCTGTGATTTTTGGTAAGGTCAGTGAGGGTGAGTAGAAGGAAGTAAGAAAAATTGTTGGAAAATATAGTTCTGATCTAAAAGTGAAGGAGTCAAAAGACATAGAATTTTTAGAAGTCTTCTACAACAATATCATGGATGCTTTCTTCAATTAAGTTGCAAAAAATATCTATAGTACCAAAGAAGAGAACTTTTAAAAAAAAATGGGAAGTCATAGACAGGAAATAGATAGTTCCATTCAGAATCATTCTGTATTCAATGAATACAGAAAACTACATTGGTTAGTTATTGTAAAAAGCAAAGAAAGCATCACATGAGAAAAATTTATTCTATAAAAAGAATAAAAAGAGATGCTTACAATTCTAACACCTCTAAACTAAGTTTTTTAATGTTGGTAAAATTTGAAAACCCATCCCAATAATGATTTTTTTTTAAAAAAAGTAGAAACATTGATTCTAACAATCATGATTTTTCTGAGAAATGTAAATGATATAAGATCATCACACAAATGGAACTGAAAGAGCCCAGAAACTACCTCAGTCAATAAACACAAGATTCTTGTTAAGATATAGCAACAAAGACTAGGCTACTATTAAAGCTCACTTCTAAAATATTAAAGAGGGAGATGAAGAAGGACAATGAGATGTTACCTACAGAGCTAGAAAAAGCAGTTAAAGAAAAAAAAATCTGCAGGAATTTGAAAATGAAATTCAACTCAGTTGGATTATTCCAAGAATATGTATACAAACAAGTAGGTTAATAAAAAGGTGCAAAGCAGAAAAATTCTGCCCATGCTTTGATAGTAACCTACTTTCAATGGCAACTACAGTCATACCATATTACATTTAATTTCCTCATTATATTAGGGGGTGCTAAACTTACTTAAGAAAATGAATGAGAGGAGAATGGCTGGACCTTCAAAAAAAAAAAAGGACAACAGAAGACATGATTAAAGTCAATCAGGGATTGATTTTTAAGACGTCTCTAAAAGGGAAAAAAATGACAAAGGAATTGGAAAGTAATCATTGACAGTGAAAATTATCCCTGGAGAAGCAAGAATAAAGACAACCCTGAAAATATCACCAACTATAGATATCTATTTTCTCATTTTTCTATTTAAAAAAAAATCCCAATAGACCATATTTGGTAGTCAAAACAGCAATACAAAAAACTAAACAAACAAACAAACAAAAAACCTCCAGGCCTATTATAGAACCAAACAAACTCCCCTGCAGCAGGCTCTCTCTGCTCTAGGTATGTCTCATAGCTCTTGCCTAACATCACCTCTCTTTTCAGTAATATTATGTGACTATAACTGTCCTGATAGAAACTTCCATCTTCCATGTAATAGCAAAGCTTTTCTGTTCCATTGCAATAAAAAATAATTTTCAGACGTGATTGAGGATATAAGGCCCTCATTTTAATATATTCCCACTAAATGGGCTGTCTTAGGACTCCTTCTAACTGCTCTAATAATGACAAAATTTTTAAGAGATACAAGTGTTATCTTCCCATGTAGGAATGTAAACATTTTAACCATATTGAATCCTTTATAATTTTTCTGTCTTATTTGCCATCTTATGCTTCTCTTGAGTCTGGTCTTTGATGTCAAATTTTCTATTATCTCTGGACTTTTTCATCAGGAATGCATGAAAATCTTCTATTTCATTAAATATCCATTTTTCTCTCTGAAGGATTATACTCAGTTTTGCTTCATAGGTGATGTTTTATTGCTATCATAGTTCCTTTGCTTGCCAGAATATCATATTCCAAGTCCTGTGATCCTTTATGGTTAAAAACTGCTAAATCTTGTCTTATCCTGATTGTGACTCCACAGTATTGTTTCTTTCTGACCTCTTGCAATATTTCCTCTTTGACCTGGGAGTTTTAGAATTTTGCTATAATATTCCTGAGAGTTTATATTTTTGAATCTCTTTAAAGAGGTGATTGGTGGATTCTTTTCATTTCTATTTACCCTCTTTTTCTAGAATATCAGGGCAATTTTCCTCAACAGTTTCTTAAAAGATGATGTCTAGGCTACTTTTATGATCATAGCTTTCAGTTAGTCCAATAATTCTCAAATTATCTCTCCCACATCTATTTTCTGGGTCAGTTTTTTTTCCCCAATGATATATTTAATATTTTCTTCTTTTTTTTATTCTTTGGATTTTGTTTGATTGCTTCTTGATGTCTCCTAAAGTCATTAGCTTCCACTTGCTCAGTTTTAATTTTTAAGGAATTATTTTCTTCAGTGAGCTTTTATACTTCCTTTTCCACGTGACCAAATCTGCTTTTTAAGAAATTCTTCTCTTTAGTGGATTTTTGTGCTTCTTTTACAATCTGGCCTGTTTTGTATTTTAAGGTATTTTCTTCAGTGTTTTTGTTTGTTTGTTTGTTTGTTTTTTGCTTTGTTTTGTTTTGCCTCCTTTACCAAGCTGTTGAATCTTTTCTCAGGATTTCTTGCTTTACTCTCATTTTTCCCAACTTTTTCCTCTATCTCTCATTTGATTTTTAAAATCCTTTTTAGGCTCTTTCAGGAGTCTTTACAAAAGCTTAAATTTGCAAACAAAAACTGGGGCACAAGAATATTAGAAAAAATAAACCAATAGATTAAAATCCATGTGTCTTCTCTTTGACCATATTCTGAAATTTTTAATCAGAGCTATTATTGCAGGTCATAGTAAAGAAAGAATAAAAGTCATGAACCCAGTAAACTCACAAAATAAATATTCAACCCAATTATATTTCAGATAATACATACCTGAAGTACTCATCTCAGTTACAAAATAGGGGAAGATCTAATTTTCATTAGTTTATGGAAGAATATCAAGTGTGTTCTCATTTTGTTTTTCTTCTAAGACAACATATACAAATAATATCCATAATAATGCTGATAATCTCCCATTATCTACCATTAATATTTGTTCAATATTCATCTATCTTTTCATTCCTTCAAAGTATATCTTTTGAGTTTCTAATATGGCAAAGACACTGTGCTATACAGTGGGGATTATAAAGTGGAATGAGGCTTCATATACTGACTTACTTTGAGACTGTTGATGAATGCAGTGGTGCTCACCATCAGGAAGTATTTCTTGATAATCACTATAAATTATTTTCTCTTTAATTTCATCCTCCTTACCCTGACTTAAATGCTTTTGAACCCTGCTAAGTGACCCCTCCCACTTCCTTGGTATTTGAACATTTTAAGTATGGGTAGACTATCTTATTCCCTGCTTAGTCCCCACTTAGCCAAGTTATACATATTTATCTCCTTTAATCTTCCTTCAGAAATAAATTGCTCCTTTTCTTTAAACATTGTCATGCTCTTCTCTGATCTACTGCCAATTTGCTTCCTGCTTTCTACTTAAGTTACCAAAATGCACTGCAAAATCTGTATCACAGCAAGAGCTATTCCTCTTTTTCTTTCTTTATCTTTTAACCCTAACCCACCACCTTCAAACTCCAATCAAAGAGAACCAGCTGGATTTAGTTCACCACTTGAGACACTGGGTCTCAGGACTTTGATTGAGATTCTTGAGGAATAACTGATAGCTGAATTGAGAATCCCAAGGACAAACACCTTGTTTATCTTTGATCTACCCTATTTCTATAATGGGAAATTACCAGGCTCTGGGAGATATACAAATAGGCATATACATACATACAGACAGACATAGGTGTGTGTATGTGTGTGTGTGTGTGTGGCAGCCAGGTGGCACAATGGATAGAGTACTGGGCCTGGAGTCAAGAAAATTCATCTTCATTAGTTAAATTGTGGCCTCAGACACTTACTAGCTGTGTGACCCTATGCAAGTCACTTAACCCTGTTTGTCTCAGTTCTTCATCTGTAAAATGAGTTAGAGCAGGAAAAAACAAGCCATTCCAGTATCTCTGACAAAAAGACCCCAAAGTAGGGTCACAAAGTGTAGAATATGACTGAAACTATTCAATAACAATGGCTATATATATATAAAATATCTACATATGTGTATGTATATATATATATATCTACATATATGTGTATATATGTGTGTATGTGTATGTGTGTGTCTTCAGTATCTCTCCCTTTAAGAATCATTCTTTCTTGTGTGACCCTGGGCAAGTCACTTAACCCAATTGCAACAATTGCAACAAAAAAAAAGAATCATTCTTTCCATGTGAATTGTTCTAATTTTTGTTCCATGAACTTGGTGTATGCTTTCTCATAGTTTTTCTAATTCCTTTCCTTCATGTCTCAGTTTATCTATGATTTCAACATTAAGCTAAAGGCTTGAGTCCTTCATGAAGCATTCTCCTATTGCCCTTAGTCATCATTTTCTCCTTTTTAATTGTACTTTTCTGCCTATACCACTCCCTGGATTTTTAAAAGTTTATATTACCTTATAGATTAATCAATATATCAATATATTGATATATTCAATATGTTGAATATATATATATACACATATCAACCTACAATATATGTCTTGTAGATTAATCAAATACATAGACATATAAACACATATATGTATCTAGATATATTAAACCATTCATTTTAAGTTTAGTATTAAAATTTTAGTAAACATTAATTAATTATTATGTGCTAGGGACTGTGCTAAATGGTTGTGATTATATTATATACATATATGTATACATGTGAGTGCATGCATGTGTATGTATATGCATGCATATGCATATGCATGTTATATATATCTATAGATATATAGATATATTGATATATATACACACACAAGCTAGGAAATTATTCTCTGTTCTTAGGGAGCTTACATTCTAATGGAGTAAGAGGTGCTGAAAGGGAGGGGTGGACCATGAGGAGAAGATAGGAATTCACATGAAGATCTGTTCCCAGACAACATAATATAAAAGTTCATTCAGAGTTGGAGTCCAATATTCTGGTGAATGGGAAATCATGTTGATGGCCATAGAGAAGCCTTTCTATTTTATCAGTATCTTGAAGAAAGATAGAGACTCTATGAGGTAGAGACTAAATGGAAAATGTGTCTAGCCTGTCAAGAAAGCCAGTTTAACCAGCAGAAAGAAGGCCAGTATGTGTGGATTGCAGAGTGAAAGAGGATGCATAATGTATTCCAGCTTCTTGTATGACACTATTCACTGTTCTATAAGTTTTAAAAAAAGTTTTTCTGCTATGGCTGAATCTTTACCTTTTATAAAGGAAGTGTTTAATAAATGTTGAGTTTTATTAAATTTCAAACTATCGATCTCATAGTTTTGTAAGGAAACAGAGTGCACAAAAGAAATCCTGGAACTGTTGTTCTAGTGCCAAGATGACTGGGCTGCCCTCCCACCTGCTGTAGGATTTTACCATAATAATTTGTTCTACTTTATGTATTCAGGAAATAACTTTTAATAAAATTAATACTTCTGCTTTAGGCTTTATCCACATTCACTCAATGTACAATTCACACAATTAAATTACAACCTATGAGACTTGGACGCTGCCCAGACTAGCATAGTGTACTCTGTGAGCAGTGAAAATGGTACACAGTCAGAGAGATAATGGCTATAATGTATCTATGGAGCCTTTTTGTGTAATCAACAACAGGTGGATCTCCTTTCATCATTTCTCTGTCAACAAATCTCAGAAAATTATACAAAGATCAATAAGTTCCTTCCACATTGCATAGGTCATGAATTCCATGGCTTATTGGTTAAGATTATCTTCCTCATTCCCTATATATCACATTATTCACTGATCCTTGTCATGACTGGCTTACTTGAACCTTAAACTACAACCTTTCCCCAATAATCTTTGACTATCATTGTTAATCATAGATGATCAAAAAGAACTCATAGTCCAGGATATCCAGCATAGTAAAATTAATAGGTCTATCTTGTGTACTCAGTTATCTGGCAGAGGCATGAACCCAAGGGGAGAACATGGGAACCTTTGAGCAAAATACATAGCTCAAAATAGAGAAAGATTTCCATTAATGTTACCTCTCAATGACATGACATCAAGGTCCAGAGAGATATTGTGGAAGGAGTATCAACTCAACTGAGACATGAGAGGCTAGGATAGGTCTAGACCAAAACTACACCAACACAGCAAAGATGAATGGGAGAAGGGAAAAATGCTGACAATAAAAAGATCCTTGTATTTGGCTGTCACAAATGAAGTCTAAAATAATTTTTAAGGTATTCAGCATTTATAGGTAGGTCCAAATATAGAGTAAAAATGGCAATACTGCCCAAACTCTTCTGTTGATTTAGTGTTGAACATGTCAAATTAGCAAAGGCATACTTACATAATTAGATAAAATTACAGTAGATTTCATTTGGCCAAATTAATAGTCAAGAATATCAAGCTATACAATGAAAAAAGGAAAAGGAAAGAGGTTTGGCACTGTCAATCTACAATTATATTATAAGTGGAATTAAAAACAGGAGGATATATGAGTGGAATAGACTAAATCAATCAACAATTATTTATTAAGATTCTAGTATGTGATTCTAGTATATTTATTAAGATTCTAGTATTGCAATAACTGCTCAGATACCAAGATAAAAGTGATATAGTCCTTGCTCTCAAACATACATACATACATATACATATGTGCATATATACACACATACATGTGTATGTGTGTATGTATATATGTATGTAGGTATGTACATATGTATATATGTATGTTTGTGGTATATATAACATCTCGGTGTATGTATGCAGCTATGTATATACATGGACATATATGAATACATTTAGATACAAATGTGAGTGTACATATACATACTAAAAACATCATGTATATGTATATGTACATGTTATGCGTGTGTATATGTATACACACAGATACAAAGTAACCTAGAGAGGTAGGAATAATGGGAAGACAATTCAATTCTGTTGTTTTTCAGTTGCGTCCAACTCTTTATGACCTCATTTGGGGTTTTCCTGGCAAAGATAGTAGAGTGGTTTGCCATTTCCTTCCCCAGCTCATTTTACAGATGGACAAACTGAGGCAAGCAGGGCTAAATGGCTTCTCCAGTGTCACACAGATAATAAGTATCTGAGACCAGATTTGAACTCAAGAAGATGAGTCTTCTGACTCCAAGCCTGGTACTTTTTCGACTGTATGACTAAGCTGCCCTAATAAGAAAACAGTAGTAGTCAACAAAGATAGCATGCAAAAGGTAGCATTCAGTTGAGTCTGAAAGGAAACCAGAGATTTCAAGGGGTAGAGGAGAAGAGGGAATACATTTCAGGCATAGGATCCCCATCTACCTCAAAAGCACAAAGATGAAAAATGGAGTGTTACATGAATAAAAACAAGGAGTCTTTTAGATTGGACCATAATGTATAGAAGAATAATACAGAGTAAGGAAATTGTTTTTGATGATGTTGTTCATCTTTTGTTGTCAAAGAGTCCCAATGACATCATGAGGGTGATGTTTCAACTTTCACATGAATTGGATTTAAGTGAGACAGAGCTGCATAAAGACATCAGCTTTATTCTCTCCTCCAGAGTCATTGAAGTTCAGTAGCAATACAAAAGTCAAGATGACTGACATGATCTGGGATGCAAAGGGTGACCTCAGTCTTTCTAAATTAAAGTCTTTCCCAGGTCTCAGTTTGCCTGAGGCAATGACCATTCAATGTCTAAGGTGTAGGTAAGAATTCAGACAAAAAATGGCCTAATATACCATAACAAAAATATCAATCTCAGAGGAGAAGATGCTCAAAGTTTCTGGCCAGAACAGAAAATAATTTATATTTACACTTATTATAAACCATCAAAACTAAACAATTAGCCACAGAGGCTTGGGATGGGGGCTATTATTGACCATTCAATGAAAACCAAAGCGATTTGTGTTTAAAAGCTGCTCAATTAGTTGCAGTTGAAACACATTTTTAATCCTGTTTGTTTGTTTGTTTTTTCTCAGAGCTATATTTCAAGAAGTCATAAATGAAAACTTGTACAGGACAAAAAGTAGATTGTCCCAACTTTTAAAAAAAAAATTAAATGAAGGAGTCAGAATAGGGGGTGAGATAATAAAACTTCATAATGAATAATAATAATAATAACATAAATATTAACAACAACAACAATAATAAACTCTTTTTGCAAACACATAATAAGCTGTTTGTTTGTTTTCCAGGAAATGTAATTTGTAAGGGGTTCATTTGTTGAGAAGTCTCTTCTATCAACTAAAATGTATCAATAATTAAAAAAAAATTAAGGGAGGACAGATTCATACTGTTGCAGTCTAGGGGTGCTAGGAACCCTGAAATGCAAGGGTATAGGGCAGAGATCTGCCTCAAAAGAATTTGACCACTCAAGTTTTATTTCAATCCAAGTAGTGAGTTTATTAAGAGATCATTTGGGTAGGTGAGATTCCTACTGAGTCTGACATATTTGTGATGCCAAGAATCTGTGCAATTTATTTGGGGGCAAGATTGGCATTTTTATACAGAAAGGGTGTGGGAAAATCTAGATGGGATCCAGAAGCAGCAAGTAGCCCAGGGTGGGGCCAGATGCAGACAATGGAAGGATAGTTAAAAGGATTACTGACTGGGATGGGCTGGATGCCTTAGGCAAATGCCAGGGACTTAGTTGCTGAAATTTATGGAAAAGTTCAAGGACCCTTTTTAGGCATCCCATTGTTCCACCAGCCCTACCAAAGAAGGAGTTTGGACAGATAAAAAAAATCAAAAGAAAAATACAATATAAATTGGGATCCCTGGAAATATACCTTTATATCTACATAGCTGCTCAAGGAAGCCTGCAATAAGGAAACTTCAGAAAGAAATTGGAGTTATATGGACACACAAAAGACCAATGAAAAAGTAACTTATCAATGGGAATTCATAGAAAAAGGCTTATACATGCACACAAAGAGACACATAACTCAAAGGAGGCCCTCTCACCTCGCTTATCACCCCCAAAATTAAACTTTTTGTTATTTTTTTTACTTATGAAATGGAGAGAAGGAATTAAGAGATTAAAAAAATGAAAGATGATTATTTGCTCAGAACCACAGTTCTGGTTATGAGCTTATGCAATTGAGCTCCAATTTTTGAGAATATCTCTCATGTAGCTTTGGATTGAACTTGAAGGGTTTTCCTTGGAAAAGTCACAATTAAGATTGTGTTTTTACCTATAGGGACCCTCAACTTTAGATTTAATTCAACCCAAAAGAAAATACATGTGAATCATACCTAAGCCTGTGAATAGTTAAGTTTCTTTTGGATAATATATTCACAGTAGTGGGGTGGGGAGAGGAACCAGTTTTTGGCTACAACCAGAAACCAACATTTCATCAAAATGGAATCATGGCAACTAGACATCTTTAATTTATCAGACAAATCTAATGACAGCTTTCATTATTAGCAGGGTTTTCTTCTGAATCTGTAAGTATGCTTATTAAAAACTTATTGTCATATATCTCAACAACTAAAAAGTTTAAAATTCATTATTTCAAATTGTCCTGCATTTTAAGCAACGATAGTTAAAAGAGGAGTAAAGCAAAAATAAATACACAAATTCCTTGAAGAAGTGCCAAGATCATGTCTCACTTCCTGTAGGACTTTCAGAGAAAATGGAGGATGCATTTACTATAGCCAAATGTCATTGTCTTTGCCAGAGATGAGTACCAGTCATCATATAGGACTTTTCTTAGGTTCCCTAGGCTTCTATGTTGGCAGCAGCAGCAACAAAGACAGAAATCCCATGGGGTGCCCTCTCACTAGGTAACCCCCAAACATGAGAAAACACAGCTTTTATAGAAGTTTGTTGTTATCTCTAAGGCTGGAAAATAATTTCCTCAAAACTTTCAACTCCTTCTTTCTCATAGTGTAAATATTTCCAGAATTCAAAGAAAAAAATAAAACCTTACTTAAAAATAAACTGGAGTTTCAAGGCCCTCCATCCCCTCATCCAAACCATGAACCTATAAAGTTATTAACATTCATAAAAGGAGGTGGGGCAGGATAATTTGCTGTCTACCAAAGGACATTCTCTGCTTTCTCACATCTGTTATTTAGATAATACTATTTCCTTGGCCTTAAGTATTCTCCTTTTGATTTATACATAATAACATCCCACCTACCTTTCTATGACCAATGTGAATAAACAAATAAATTTATGTACGTATGTATGTATGTATGTATGTATGTATGTATTTGTTTGTTTATTCATTTATTTATTCATCTGTCTATCCATCTATCTATCTATTTCTTTATCTATCTATTTATTTACTTATCTATTTATTTTTATTCATTTATTTATTCATTTATTCATTTACTTATTTGTTTGTTTGTTTGTTTGTTTGTTTGTAAGCTACTTGGTATGGCCAGGTAGCAAGAAGAGCTGCTACTATGAGAGGCACCTGCTGGTAGTCTTAACTGGGCTCCTTGATAGCTTAAAAAGGTTTGATTGAGAAGAAAGATGATTCCATTCCTTCTGATAGGATGGAGTTTTAGCAGGCTTTACTATCTGTTCTGCCCTTATGACCTTCACCACAGCCATGGTCCTAACTATTTAAGTGTCCTAAAGATGCTGTGCCTTGGCCCCTACACTACCACCAGAATAGAGCAGTAAGCATCCAAGCCTGAGTAAATTAAATAAACTATCTCATGCTTGCTGAAAGTTCAAAGGTTTCAGCTTCAATTTGCCTGGTGATAAAATGGGGGAAGTGAACAACTAGACAGAGTGTGATACAAAGTTGTCTATATGACTTAGCTTTCCTCCACAACATCTTTCCTGGTGGAAATGATCTTCTCCTCCTCTGATCTCAAAAGACTTTGCAGTTGTCCCATAAATAGTATTTTAGGTTGTATTAAACTTATCTGTATATATTCCAAGCATTATTTTGTATAGCCCCTGTGGGCAAGAATTACGTCTTATTTATCTATATCTCCCAAAGTGCCTACCACTAATGGCACATATTAAATGCATCATAAATGATTGAAGAATGAATCAAAAAATACATTACATTAAATTTAGCAGAGAGATTTTATACACTTTACCCTCTGAAATCTTGGAACCTCTTAGAACCACTGTTTTTCCACTTGCTATTCATTGATTTATAGCATTAGAACAATCAATGGAATTGTGTTAAGCAACTACATTTCCAAAGCTTTTCAGTGAACTTTCATGGGGTGCTGTATTCTTCCTCATATCAAAATGTATTCTAGTTTATTCTATTCCACATTTATAAAGCACCTATCACAAGAGCATCTACATACTTTATAGTGTGAGTGTAGATAAAATATAGATAATAACCATTATATCACAAAGTTACAGAATTTTGTAAGGCAGCACTGTCAAAGCCAATATTCTCATAGGGGAAATATACGTGGATTGCCTATCTCATAGGACTGTTGTGGGGGTGGTTAGTTGGTTTAAAATGTTGTAAGTGATTTGAGTTTCTGTAAGGAAAACATCACACATATTTATAGATATATACATATCTATAAATAAAGAAACCAAAGAAATATGTAGCATCTAAGGAGGGAGCAGCAGAAGGGGAAAGAAAGGTACATTAAATTGTTGCTAGGAGGAACACTATGGTAATAATTCTTCTGTTCCCTGTGGTAATAACCACTATGTTGCATTCATTTACTAATTTTGAAAACTATAATATTTGCTGGGGATGATTTGTTCCTGCTGTTAATTGCTCTTGCTTCCACTATCTTTCAAATTTGTCAAGACTTTTTTCTACTTGAATTATCTCATTAAATATTCCTATCATCAAAGTTAAACAGTGCCTTCTAGTATTACTTCCAACTTATTAAAATTGAACCCACCTTGCTCCTTAATTGTTTCACATATTCATTGGTCTCTACATTTTTTGAAAAAAAAAATCTCAGGAGATTAACCATAAAATTTTAAAAATATCTATGGATGTATGCATATCAATTCACTGATTTGATATAAAGATTCATACATAAGATCAATTGATTTTTAGAAGCCTTGACCTTATTCTAATGAATCAAATTAACATTGTTGAAAAAATATGGGTGTTGTGAGAGTAGGAAAGAGGAACATAGTATATATGTGTGTGTGTATGTATAGATATATACACACAATCACACATGCATATATACACATATGTATATATATACATACATGTTACATGATTTCCATTCTAATATGATATTATCTCTTGGAAGACAAGGACTGTTTGATTTTTGTATTTGTATCATCACAGCTTGGCACAGTGGTCCAATTTAGGTACCAAACAAATTATTATTGATTGATTAATCAATTGCTTGATTTTGAAAGGTTTTCTTTAATCTATATTAAGTATATAATTTTAATACATATTCTTATCATGATTAGTTTTCATTTAGTATTTCTCAGCTCAGTAATATAATACAAAAGCAGACTTATCAAAGGATAATCTCATTGCTCAGCAAAAGTTTATGCCAGAGTAGATATATTGCATATTCCCGGAGTTATGGTAATGTGAAGTTGGAATCATCAAATCATAGAATAGTAAATTTAGATAGCAAAGGGACTTTTAAGGTCATCTAGTCTAACACCATCATTTTTAAAATGAGGAGATTAAAGACCAGAGAAGATAGGTGGCTTGATCAAGGTCAGCAAGGCACCAAAGGGAAGAGGCAGGATTCAAATCTAGCTCCTCAGACACCAAATCGTACACATTTTCCTTGATGCCTTTCATCCCTTTTGGATTAAGATAGTTGAATGCTTCATTGCTTTTAAAAATCAGACTTGGACAGGTTTTCACCATTACCATCATCATCATCATCATCATCATCTTCATCATCATGTAATGTGGCAGTGGATCTGGAGTCAAGAAGAACTGATTTCAAATCCAGCCTTAGATACTTGCTAGCTGCATGACCAAAGAAAAGTTACTTAATCTCTGTTTGCAACAGTTTCCTCACCTCTAAAATTAGTATAATAACAGCCCCTATATCCCAGGGCTGTCTGAGGATGAAATGAGATAATACTTGTGAAGAATTTTGTAAATCTTCAAGTGCTATATAAATGCTAACTACTATTAATAGTGCTTTAAGGTTTCCAAAGCACTTTATACATCATCTTATTTCATCCTCACAACATACCTGGGAGGTAGGTGTTGTTATTATCCCTATATTACAGCTAAGAAAACTTAGACTGAAAATGTTAAATCAGGTGCCTACATTCACCCAAATAGTAAGTGCCTATGGCAGGATTTGAACAAAGTCTTTCTGATTCCAAGTTCAGCACATTTTATGCTGAGCCACCTAACTGTCCAAGACAAATAGTATCACATAAAACTCTACTCATTTCTTGCCAGTTTTCTGATATGAGATGCAATAACACACACATAGTAGTAACTCAATAAATATTTGTTGAATGAATGAATAAAATCTGGTACACATGAAAAGGCACACGTCAGTTGCATTAGTCTGCCTCTTGAGCTCCAATCCTTTTTTGTGATATCAAACTGGATCTCTCTGATTCAATCTCTCCAAAACTCATTATTTTCCTCCACATTCCCCTCTTTCTAAGTGTCCTATTACTGTTAAGGGCATCAACTTGCTTAAAGTCATAAAGGTTCACAACTTCAGTGTCATCAACTCCTCTTTTTCATTTAACTGATTCTTCTTCTTAAGGAGTTCTTTTCTTTAGTGAATGGTTGTGCCTTTTTTTTTTTTACCATTGGGTCATTTTTTTAAATTTATTTATTTATTTTTTTAGTTTGCAACATTCTCTTCCACAACATTTGGAGTTCTAGATTTTCTCCCCAACTCATCCCTCCTCCCCACCCCAATATGGTGTGCATTCTGAATACCCCTTCTCCTAATCTGCCCTCCCTTGTAAATCCACCCCCCTTCTGTTATCCCCTTCCCCTTCAATTTTCCTGTAGGGCAGGATAGATTTCTATATGCCATTGCCTGTATATTTTATTCCCCAGTTGCATGTGAAAACTTTGTTTTAACATTTGATTTTCAAACTTTGGGTTTCAAATTTTCTCCCTCTCTGCCTCCCTACCTACCCTCATTGAGAAGGCAAACAACTCAATACAGGTTACACATGTGTAGTCATGCAAAACACTTCCATAGTAGTCATGTTTTGAAAAACTAACTATGTCTCCCTATTCAGCACTGGTTTTTTCATCAAGAATGCTAGAAAGTCTCCTATTTCACTGAACGACCATTTTTTCCCCTGAAGATTATACTCACTTTTGCTGGGTAGATGATTCTTGCTTGTAATCCTATCTCCTTTACCCTCTGGTATATTATATTACAAGCCCTCAGGTCCCTTAATGTAGAAGCTACTAAATCTTGTGTTATCCTGATTGTGTTTCCACAATACTTGAAATGTTTCTTTCTGGCTGCTTGCAATATTTTCCCCCTGACCTGGGAACTCTGGAATTTGGTTACAATATTCTTAAGAGTTTTCCTTTGGGGATCTCTTTCAGGAGGTAATCGGTAGATTCTTTTAATTTCTATTTTGCCTTCTGGTTCCAGAATATCAGAGCAGTTTTCTTTGATAATTTCTTGAAAGATGATGTCTAGGTTCTTTTTTTGGTCATGACTTTCAGATAGTCCAATAATTTTTAAATTATCTCTCCTGGATCTATTTTCCAGGTCAGTTATTTTTCCAATGAGATATTTTACCTTTTTTTACATTATTTTGGTTTTGTTTTACAGTGTCTTGATTTCTCATAATGTCAGTAGCTTCCAATTGTTCCATTCTGATTTTTAAGGAAGCATTTCCTTCAGTAAGCTTTTGGTCTTCCTTTTCTATTTGGCCAATTTTGCTTTTTAAAGTATTCTTCTCCTCATTGGCCTTTTGCACTTCTTTTGCCAGAGTTAGGCTATTTTTTAAGGTGTTATATTCTTCAGTATTTTTTGGGTCTCCTTTAGCAGGGTCTTGAGTTGTTTTTCATGATTTTCTTGTATTATTCTCATTTCTCTTCCTAGTTTTTCTTCTACTTCTCTTACTTGCTTCTCAAATCCTTTTTGAGGTCTTCCATTTCCTGGGACCAATTCATATTTTTCTTGGAGGCTTTGGATGTAGGAACTTTGACTTTGTTGTCTTCTTCGTGTTTTATGTTTTCATCTCCTTTGTCACTAAAGAAAGATTCTATGATCTGACTTTTTTTATGATGTTTGCTCATGATCCCAGCTAATTACTTGAGTTATAAACTCTTTGTTAAGGTATGGATCTGCTTCCATTGTGCAGAATGTACTGTTCCAATCTTTGGGGGTTTTGTGCAGCTGTTTTCATAGATAATTCTAAGGACCTGTAAATTTTCAGTTCTTCCAAGGTGGTATGATAAGGAACAAGGTGTATACTCCTTTCCTGGACTGCTCTCTGGTCTATGAGTAACCACAAGCAATCTTTTCTGCTTTGGAACTGTGAGGAGGATTCCCTCTCCATCACCACTACAAGCTCCACCACACTAGCACTCCTCCTTGCCCCAGGACCACCACCCTGAACTGTGACCCAGATCCAAGCACAGGCTTAGCAAGAGAATCCTGCACCAGCAGAGAGATCCCTGAAATCCCTCTCTGATCAGCCACTTGATTCCCCCTCAGTTTATGAGCTGGAAGCTCCAGAAGCCAATGCCCTGGGGCTGTGCATGGGGAATGGGGCTGGGACCGAGCTTCTCTCTCACTGTAGTCACAGACTTTTCCCACTGACCTTCTAAGTTGTCTTTGACATTTGTGGGTTGAGAAGTCTGGAAACTGCCTCACCTGCCCATGATTCAGTCCTCTGAGGTCTGCTCTAGGTTCACTGAGGCCTGGTTTGCCTGTGTGCCCATGCTGAACTGCATTCCTCTACCTGTCCAGTGTGATAGACCTTTCTGATCAACCATCCAGGTTGTCTTGGGCTGGAAACTTGTATCACTCTGTCTTTTTGTCGGTTCTGCTGCTTTAGAATTTCTTTAGAGCCATTTTTTACAGGTCTGTGGAGGGGTTTGTGGGAAAGCTCAAGTAAGTCACCACTTTTACTCTACCATCTTGGCTCTACCCCTGGGTCAATTTTTTAAGTTTTTTTCTTAAATATTTTGTGCCTATTTTACCAAGCTATCAATTCTCTTTTCATAATTTTCTTGCATCACACTCATTTCTTTCCCACATTTTCCATCTATCACTTTTCTCATTCTTTAACAATGCCAGGAATTGCTGTTGGCTTTGTGCCCATTTTAGATTTTTATTTGAGGCTCTGTTTATAGCTGTTTTTATATTATTGTCTTCTAAGTTTATGTCTTTTTCTTACCTGCTACTGTAATACTAGCTTTTTATGGTCAAGTTCTTTTCATTGCTGTTGTTCTGTCATTTTCCAAACCTATTTCTTGACTTGAAACTTTATGTTAAAGTTGGACTCTACTCATTTGGGGGTGAAAAGGCACTGTTTTAACCTTCTGGCTTTTCCATGTTGTTGCTTTCATCTCTGGTTCTTGGGGTCTGTAAGGTTTTAGTCCTTCCAAAGTGTTGTTATCCTGTGAAAAGTAAGGTCATTGCTTTCCTAGTCTGAGTTTTTGTCTTTACCCAAGAAGGGTCCCTGCTTTTCAGCATATGCAAGTACTAGTGCTTCTCTTGGCCCTGTAGCTGTGACCAAGACCTTTGCTCCATATGACCGATCACAAGCACTTCTCTCTCCCTCAGAACTGTGACCCAGAACTGCTTATGGACAATAGAGTTACCATACACTGCCAACTGCACCAAATGCCAGAAAAAAAATTCCCCTTAAAATATTTTTGAGGATATCAGATTGTGCATCATCTTGGGAAAGGAGGGGGA
>NW_020941197.1:12685431-12745346 GCF_900497805.2 Vombatus ursinus
GCTGCCTCCAAAGCCCAGCACTTGTACTCTTGCTGAGCTTTGGTCATATATGCACCCTGACGAGAAATACACTTGGTGACCTCCTTAATTGTCTGAGAAAATGTTTTCCTCTGACCTTTGGTTGACTCTGCTACTCCAAAATTTCATTTGAAGCATCATTTTATTTTAAAGTTTTTTGGAATGGTATATTTCAAGAGTTCAACTGGGTTTCAGTATATACTCTGGCATCTTTTAATTGATTGTTGATGTGCATCACTTAAATTTACAATGGAGCACTAACCACTGGTGTTGATATTGAGAAGATATTAATTGGAAATTAATAGGGACATTCCAAAATTAAGGCTTAAGAAAATAGCATTTAAAAATCATCTCACATCCTCAAAACTCTCATTAGGAACTGGACATTCCAATACATGCTCTATTAACCAAACATGTAATATTATATCAGACTTATCTACAACATTACTTCCATTTTTATTTACTGATATTACATTTATTAAAGCACCCCTGGCAAGTTGATCCTCTGTAAGTTGAGCATGTTGGTTATATGTTTCTATTTTTTTTTAATTTTTCAGCTACAAATTTTCTCCCTCTTTTCAACATTACCTCTATCCACTGAAAGAACTAGAAATATCAGTACCAATATACATAAGAAGTCATGGAAAATGTATTTCTCTATTAGCCACATTCCCAAAACAACAAGAAAAATAAAGGGGAAAATATGCTTCAATCTGCAGTCTGAGACCATCAGTTATTTACCTGGAGGTGGAAAGCATTTCATATTGTGAGAACTTGAGTTAGCAACATGAGCAAATTAGTAGAAAAGGAAAATTTTGCATGTAAGATCTATGGATAAGGGAAGAATTTGTACCCAAATGGGATAGAGAGAATTATAGGAAATGAACTCAATAAGTTTGGTTGCACTATTTTTTTTTAAATTTTTGCACAAACAAAATGAATTCAGCCAAGATTAAAAGAAAAGTAGGAAAATGGGGGAAAACTTCAGTAAGTTTCTCTGATAAAGAACTTACCTATCAAATATATTTAGAATTGAGTTAGATTTATAAAAAAAATGTCATTCTCCAATTGATTAATGGTCAAATGATATGAACAGGCAGTTTTCAGAGGAAGTCAAAGCTATCTACAATTATATTAAAAATTCTCTAAATCACTATTGATTAGAGATATGCAAATGGAAACCACTCTGAGGTATCACCTCACACCTATCAGAGTGGCTAACATAATAAAAAAGGAAATGGCAAAATATGGAGAGGATGTGGAAGCTTTTTAAGGATACTAATATACTGTTGGTGGAGTTTGAACTGGCCCAATAATTCTGGAGAGGAATTTTGAATTATACTCAAAGAGCTATAAACTTGTGCATACCCTTTGACCCAGCAGTACCACTATCAGATCTGTATCCAAACAGATTTTTTAAACAGGGTGGAACCTATTTGCACAACGGTATTTATGGCAGTTCTTTTTATGGTAGCAAAGAATTGAAAATTGCAGGGGATGTCCATCAAATAGGGAATGTCTGAACAAGTAGTGGTATATGATTGTGATGAAATACTATTTTGCTGTAAGAAATAATGAAAAGGATAGAGAAAATCCTGGGAAGACATATTTGAACTGATACAGTGATATAAGCAAAACCGGAAGCCACATTGTACATAGTAACAGCAATATTGTATTAATCAAGTGTGTAAGAGTTAGCTGCTCTGATCAGTTCAAAATTATTCATGGTGAAAAATGCTATCCACCTCCAGAAAGGCAACTGATGAAGTCTGAGTACAGATTGAAGTATACTTATTTTTACTTCATTTTTCTTGCTTTTTTTTGAAACATGGTTAATAAGAAACTAGATTTTGGGTGATTTCACATGTATAATTGATTTTTTTTGACTTCTCAAAGGGTGAAGGAGGGGCTGGCATGAGGGAGAGAATTCAACTCAAAATAAAAAAAAAGAATGGTAAAAATATATTTTTTCATAAGTCATTGGAGTTGTGGTGGATCATTGTGCTGATCAGAGGTACTAAATCTTTCACATTTGATTATCCTGACAATATTGCTTTTGGAGATAGGATTGTTCTCCTGGTTTTGCTCACTTCACTTTATATCAGTTTGTATAGGTCTTCCTAGGTTTTCTGAAAATGCCTCCCTTCATAATTTCTAATAGCATGATAATATTCCATAATATTCATATACTATAAATTGTTGAGTCATTCCTCAAATAATGGCAATGCCCTCAGCTTCTAATTCCTTGCCACTATAAAAAGAGCTACTATAAATATTTTTGTATATATGGGTTTTTTTGTATTTCTTTGATCTCTTTTGGGGTGTAAACCTAATAGCTGCATTAATGGATCAAAGAACATTCACAGTTTAATAGCCCTCTGGACATATTTCCAAATTGTTCTCCAAAGTGGTTTGACTAGTTCATAGCCCCACCAACAATGCCTTAATTTCCCTTCATCCTCTACAGCATTTGACACTTTCCTTTTCTGTAATCTTAGCCAAGTGTGAGGTGTTATTTCTGAGTTGTTTTAATGTTCACTATCTAATTATTAGTGATTTAGAGAATTTTTATATGACTATTGACAGTTTTGGTTTCTTCCTCTGAAAATTATCTACTCATATCCTTTGACCATTTTTTCAATTGGTGAATCCCATTTCACTCTAATTTCTTTTTTAATTTGACTCAATGCCTTATATATTTGAGAAATGAAACCTTTATCAAAGAAACACGCTATTAAAAAAATCCGACTTTCCTGTCATTCTTATTTTGGCTGCATTGGTTTTGCTTACGTAAAATACTTTTTAAAAAATTAATGTAATTAAAATTCCATTTTTACATGCTATGATCTTTTCTCGGTCTTTTTTTTTTTTTTTTGGTCATGAACCCTTCCCCTATTTGCATATCTGACAGATTTTTTTTCCCATGCTCCTCTAATTTGCATATAATATTGCCTTTAATGTGTAAATCTTGTGCCCATTTTGAGCACATCCTGTCATGCATTGTGAAGTGATGCTCTATACCAAGTTTCTGCCAAACTGGTTTCCAGTTTTTGCAACAGTTTTCATCACAGTTTCTGCCTTAATTTCAGGGATTTGGGGGGTTATCAAATCTCGGTTATTGTGCTCATTTGTTTCTGTATATTGCATACTGACTCCATTCAATTTCTTACTCAATACCAAATTGTTTTGTTTAGCATTGGGGAACCTTGCAGCCTCGAGGCCACATATGGCCCTCTAGATCCTCAACTATAGCCCTTTGACTGAATCCAAACGTCACAGGACAAATCCCCTTAATAATAGGATTTGTTCTGTAAAACTTGGATTCAGTCAAAAGGCCACACCTAAGGACCTAGAAGACTACATGTGACTTCCAAGCTGCAGGTTCCCCATCCCTGGTTTTACTAATTACTGTTTTATAATATAATTTGAGATCTAGTACAACTAGGCAACTTTCCTTCCCATACTTTCATTGATTCCTTATAATCTTTGCCTATTTTTCCTTAAGGTGAATTTAGTTCTGATTTTTCTAGCTCTCTAAATTAATTCATTAGAAGTATTAATTGGTGTGACACTGAATAAGCCAATTAATTGAGATAGCATTACTTTTTTTTTTTCAAATAGACTTGGCCTATCCATGAAAAAATCATATTCTCTGATTATTTATATCAATATTTATTTGTCTGAATAGTGTTTTGGAACTGTGATCATATATATATTTTGGCTAAATTTTGGTAAATGGACCCCTAAGTATTATATACTGTCTGCATTTATTTTAAATGGAATTGTTCTTTCTATCTCTTCCTGCTGTGTTTTGTTGTTAAAACATAGAAATGTTTATTAGTTGTGGGGGGTTAATTTATATCCTGAAATTTTGCAAATATTATGCATCATTTTGACTAGTTTTTAAGATCATTCTCTAGGATTCATCCTTTTAAAGTGCCATTTTATCATCTGCAAACAGTGAAAATTACTTTCATCATTACCTATGCTTATTGTTTCATTTTCTCTCTCATCATTGCTATATCTAGCATTTCTAGTACGGTATTAAATAATAATGGTGCTAATGGACATCATTATTTCACCCATGGTCTTTTTGGGCTTGTTCTTCTTTTTAGTTTGATAAAACATCATTTATTAAAAAAAAGCTCCATTTATTCCTGATTCTAGTGTTTATAATAGGAAAGGGTATTGCATTATTTTAAAAAGCTTTATTTAAATAAGTATTTCTTTTGTTGATATAGTTAATTTTGCTTATGTTTACATAATTTTGAACTAGCCTGGAATTCCAGTTATGAATCCAACCTTTATATAGTGTGTGATCTTCGTGATATACTGCTATAATCTCTATGCTAGTATTTTATTTAAAATTTTTCTTTCAAGATTCATTAGGAAAATTGGCCTAGAGTTTTCTTTCTCTGTTTTTGCTCCCCGTGTTTTAGGTATCAAAACCTTTCATAGAAAGAACTTGGTAGAAGTACTTATCTATACATTTCTTTAAACAGTATGTACTATATTAGAATTAATTATTCTGTAAATGTTTGATAGAATTCACTTATAAATTCATCCTGTCCTAAGATTTTTTTTTTCATTTTAATTAGGGAGTTTAATTATGGTTTGTTAAATTTCTTTTTCTAAGATAGAATTATCTGATATTTTATTTCCTCTTCTGTTAATCTGGGTAATACATAATTTTGGTAACTACTCATCTATTTCATTTAATCACTTTTATTGAGCAAAATAACTCATAATAATTGTTTTAATTTCATCTTCATTGGCTATAAATTTACTTGTTTCATTTTGGATGATGTCAATTTAGATTTTTTTCCTTGCTTTAAAAAATAAAATTAGGTTTTTTAATCTATTTTGTTAATTTTCATACTATTAGACCCTAATTTTGTTTATTAGTTCAATGTTTGTTCTATAATTTTATTTTTTAGTCTGTCCTTTGATTTTGGGGTGTTCTTTTTTGATGTTTGATTTGGAATTTTTTATTTGTTTTTCTCAAGCTTTATCTAAATTGCATGCCCAATTCATTGATCTACTCCTCTCCTTTATTAATGCAAGCATTTACAAATTTAAATATTGCTTTGGATGCAATTCACAAATTTTGATATATTATCTCATTGTTGTCATTATCTTGAAGTTATTGATTGTTTCTATGATTTTAATTTGACCCATTCGTTTTTTAGGATTAGTTTATTTAGCTTTCAATTAATTTTTAATGTATGCTTTATTGCATGTAATTTTGAAATGTCCTGATATTGAATCATATTCTGAAAGAGATACATTTAACATTTCTGCTTTTCTTTGTGGGGATTTTATGGTTTAATACATATTCAATTTTTAATGTGGGCAATTTATGTATTTGTAAATATTCATCTATTTCACTAAAATTATAGAATTTATTGGCATATAGTTGGGCAAAATAGTTCCTAATTATTGTTTTCATTTCCTTTTCATTGGTGGTGAATTCACTCTTTTCATTTTTTATACTGGTAATTTGGTTTTCTTCTTTCTTTTTTTTTAATGAAATTAACCAAAGGCTTATTTAGTTTACTGTTGTTGTTTTTTTTTTTTCATAAAACCAGCTCTTAGTTTTATTTATTAGCTCAATAGTTTTCTCAATTTCATTTTTATTAATCTCCACTTTGGTTTTCAGTATTTCTAATTTTGGGGGGGGTGGTTTACTTTATTCTTTTTCTACCTTTCTTAGTTGTATGCCAAATTCATTGATCTCCTCTTTCTTTATTTTATTCCTGTAAGCATTTAGAGATATAAAACTTTCCCTAAGAATCACTTTCACTGTATCCCATAAGCTTGGTATGTTGTCTCATTATTCTCATTCTCTTGGATGAAGTTATTGATTGTTTCTATGATTCATTATTAGACCCACTCGTTCTTTAGTATTAGAATTTTTAGCTTCCAATTAATTTTTAGTCTATTTTTCCATGGTCCTTTATTACATATAATTTTATTACATCCTCATCTGAAAAAGATGAATTTAATATTTCTGCCTTTCTGCATTGGATTGTGAGGTTTTTATGCCCTAATACATGGTCAAATTTTGTGTAGGTGCCATGTACAGCTGAGAAAAAAGTATATTCCTTTCTATCCACATTCAATTTTCTCTGGAAGTCAAACATATCTAACTTTTCTAAAAATCTATTCACCTCCTTAACTTCTTTCTTGTTTATTTTATGTTTAGATTTATCTAGTTCAGAGAGGAGAAGGTTGAGGTCCCCCCACTAGTACAGTTTTGCTGCCTATTTCTTCCTGTAACTCCCTGAACTTTTCCTCTAAAAATTTGGATGCTATACCATTTGATGTATAAATGTTTAGTAATGACTTCATAGACTTCATTGTCTATGGGAACTTTTAACAGAATGTAGTTTCCTTCCTTATCTCCTTTGATAAGATCTATTTTTGTTTTTGCTTTGTCTGAGATCAGGATTGCTACCCCTCCTTTTTTTTTTTACTTCAGTTGAAGCATAATATATTCTGCTCTAGCCCTTTACCTTTACTCTGTGCATATCCCTCTGCTTCAAATGTACTTCTTGTAAACAACATATTGTAGGATAGGATAATAGTTTTTAATCCATTGTGCTATCCACTTCTGTTTTATGGGAGAGTTCATCCCCATTCACATTCACAGTTATGATTACTATCTGTGTCTTTCTTTCCATCCTATCCCCTTCCCCATTTCTGCTTTTCTTTCTCCTTTTCTCCCTTTCCCTCCCCACTTAGAGTTTTGCTTTTGACCACCACCTCCCTCAATCTGTCCTCCTTTCTATCAGCCCCCTCCCTTTTCTTTCCCTTTTCCCTTATCACTTCTTCCCTCCCTTCTATCCCCCTTCCCTTTTTTTTTACCCCTTTTCCCTCCTACTGCACATATGGCAAGTTTGATTTCTATACCTAACTCCCTCCTTCAGCCAAATCAGATGAGAGTGAAGTCCAAACAATGTTCATCTCCCTCCTTTCTTCCCCTCTATTGTAATATATCTTTGTGCCTCTTCATTTAAAGTAATTTACCCCTTTTTGCCTCCTCCTTTCCTTTTCTCCCATTACCTTTTTTTCACCACTTCATTAGCTTTTTTTAATCAACACTTCAGAGTCAACTTAAACCCAACCCACCTCTGTGTGTGTGTGTGTGTGTGTGTGTGTATCCCTTCTAAATGCTGTAATAAAGATACAGTTCTCAAGAGATATAAGTATTATCTTCCAATGTAGGGATGTAAACAGTTTATCCTTATTGAATAACATGTTTTTTATTCCCTTTCCTGTTTACCTGTCTATGCCTCTTTTGTGTCTTGTAATTGAACATCAAATTTTCTATTGAACTCCTTTGCTTTAGGGAATATCATACTGCAAGCCCTCTTATCTTTTAATGTAGAAGCTGCAAGGTCCTGTGTAATCCTGACTGTGGTTCCATGCTATTTGAATTATTTCTCTCTGGCTGCTTGCAAAATTTTCTCTTTGACCTGATAATTCTAGAAGTTGGCTACAATATTCCTTGGCATTTTCAATTTGGGATATCTTTCAAAAGGTGATTGGTGAATTCTTTCAATGACTACTTTACCCTCTGATTATAGGGTATCAGGGTAATTTTCCTTGATGATCTCCTGAAAGATGCTGTCCAGGCCCATTTTCTTTTGTCATGGCTTTCAGGTAGACCAGCAATTCTCCTGGATCTATTTTCCATATAAGTTATTTTACCAATGAGGTATTTTACATTTTTTTCTATTTTTTTCATTCTTTTGCTTTTGTTTTACTGATTCTTGATGTCTCATAGAGTCATTAGCTTCCAGTTGCCCAATTCCAATTTTTAATGAATTGTTTTCTCCAGTTAGCTTTTGTACATCCTTTTCCATTTGGCCCATTTTACTGTTTAGGGAATTGTTTTCTTCAGTGTACTTTATTTTTTTACATTTTGTCAACAGTATTTTTAAAAGAATTGTTTGATTTTTCTTCCACCTCTTTTTTTTGACTTTTAAAAGCTTTATTGAGATCTTCCAAGAAGGATTTTTAGACTTGAGACCAGTTCATATTCCCCTCTGAGGTTTTGGGTGTGGGTATGTTGACAATGTTGTCCTCTCCTGAATTTGTGTTTTGATCTTCCCTGTCACCAAGATGCTTCTCTATGGTCATTGTTTTTGTATGTTGCTTTTTGCTCATGTTCTTTGCCCTTTTTTCTGGCTTTTGAAGTTGATCTCTTCTTCTGGGGTACAGGGGCACTGTCCTAGGCTTCTTGTGCTGGGGGCTATATTGTCATGCCCTGTAGCCCTGCGCTAGACTGTGCTTCTCTCTCACCAGTTCTCACACTCCTCCTGCTGACCTTCTAATTTGTCTCTGGCATCTGTGATCTGAAAAGACTAGAAACTGCCACTGCTGATGGTGATTCAGTCACTCAAAGCATGCTCTGGTTTTGCTTAGGTCAGGTGTGTGCTGTGCCAAACCCTGGATATTCTTCTCTCAGGCTGGTGCAACAGACCTTTTTGGCCAAACTTCCAAGTTGTCTTGGGCTGGAAATCTGCCTCACTGTCTCTTTGTGGGTTCTGCCACTGTAGAATTTGTTCAGAGTCACTTTTTAGAGATATTTGAAGGGATTTGGGGGAGCACTTAGGCAAGTCCCTGCTTTCACTCCACCATCTTGGCTCCACCCCTCCTATAATCAATTTTTGTAAAGATGCCATGTATACTTGAGATAGTTATGCTCATTTTTATACCCATTTAATTTTCTCCATAGGTATATCATATCTAATTTTAAAAAAAAACCATCTATTTATCTTAACTTCTTCTTTGTTTAGAATAAGGTTAGATTCATCTCTCTGCAAGGGCTTAATTGAGGTCTCCCAATTGTATAGATTTACTGTGTATTTCTTCATATAATTCATCTGACTTTTCCTTAAAAAATTTGGGTACTATGCCATTTGATGTTTATAGGCTTACTATTAATATTACTTTATAGTTTGTGGTTACTTTTAGCAAGTTGTTGCTTTCCCCATTTATTCTTCTTAATTAGGTCTACTTTTGCTTTTGCCTTGTTTCAGATCATAATCACAACCCTGGCCTTTTTTAACCCAGATGAAACATAATAAAATCTGTTCCAGTCAATTTAACATTGTTTGTGTGTTTCTGTTTTAAGTGTGTCTTTCATAAACAACATAGGGTTGAATTCCAGTTTCTCTTTTCTATTACCTTCTTTCATTTTAATGGTCAGTTGATACCATTTACATTTACAGTTATGATTGCTAATTCTTAATTTCCCCTATTGTATTTTCTTCTATTTATGCTATTCTCTCTTTTAAACCAAGCCTCTGCTCAAAGTCTGGATTCTTTCAGGCACCTGCCTTCTTTAATCAATATACTCCTTTGTCATTCCTTTCCCCTCTTAATTTAATGTTAGGTAAGATAAATTTATATACCCAATTGTGTATTTTTATTCTTCCCTCCTTGAACCAATTCAGGTGTGAGTGAGATTCAAAAGTTGTCTGCTCCCTCATCCCCATTTTTCCATTACAGTATAAAAACTCTTCCTTTCATGATTTTTATGTGAGATAATTTTGCCCATTCTTCCTCTCCCTTTCTTCTTCTTCCAATGCACTTCTCTTTCTTACTGCTTCATTCTTCCTTTGAGGTTTTCCTAATATAATAGACATCTACCCATGCTTTCTATCTAAGTAGACTCCTTCTGACTACTCTAATGTGCATAAAATTCTTAGAGGATACATGTATCATCTTCCTATATAAAACTACACAAAGTTGAATTTTAAGTCCCTTATGATTTCTGATGTGTGTTTACTTATTTATTCTTCTCTTTAGTCAAGCATTTACATATCAAATTTTCTATTCAGATCCATTCTTTTCATCAGAAATGCTTAGAATTCTTCTCTTTTATTTAATGTTCAATTTTCCCCCTGTAAAATTATACTCAGGTTGTTTTTGTTTTTGTTTGTATGTTTGTTTGTTGTTGTTTTCTGAATGGGTTATTCTTAGTTGTAATAGTAGTTCTTTTACTTTCTGGAATATCATATTTCAAATCCTTTGTTACTTTATACTTGTAGATGCTAAATCTTATCTCACTATAGTTTTACGGTATTTGATTTATTTCTTTCTGGCTGCTTTGACTATTTCCTCCTTGACCTCGGAGTTCTGGAATTTGGCTATGAATATAATTTGGAATTTTCATTTTAGTATTTCAGGAGATGGTAAGTAGGTTCTTTCAATTTCTACTTTGCTATCTGGTTCTAAGATATCTGAGATTTCCTTTGCAATTTCTTCAAATAAGATAGCTAGCCTTTTTTTTTTAAAATAAATCATGGCTTTCAGGTAATCCAATAATTATTTTTTTGGTGAGGCAATCAGGGTTAAGTGACTTGCCCAGGGTCACACAGCTAGTTAAGTGTTAAGTTCCTGAGGCTAGATGTGAACTCAGGTTCTCCTGACTCCAAGGCCAGAGCTCAGTTCACTGCACCACCTAGCTGTCCCTAATCCAATAATTCTTAAACTATCTCTTCTCAATCAATTTTCCAGGCCACTTCTTTGTCCTAAGAAATATTTTATATTATGTTTTTTTCATTGTTTTTATTTTATTTTATTTTTTCTTGATATCTTATGGAGTCCTTACTTTCCATTTATTCAATTCTAATTTCCATGAAACTATTTTCTTAAGTGAGGATTTATATTTCTTTTACAATGTGGCTAGTTTCAAAATAGATTTTTTTTCTTAATTTTCTCAATTTTTTCTCATTTTTCCCTCACCATTCTTCATTTGATTTTTACATTTGATTTTTTCATTTGATTTATTGTTTTTTATTTAATCTCTTTGTCACTTTTAGGAATTCTTCTTGAGCTTGTATCCAATGTAAATTTTTCTTTGAGACTTTGTAAATAATTTCAAGTCATTTTCTTCTGAGTTTGTGTCTTGAGCTTCCATGTCAAAATCATAGGGCTGTTTTTGTTTTGTTTTGTTTTGTTTTTTTGGTCAGTTTCTTTTTTCTTGTTTGTTTGGTTAGCCTATTTCTTGACTTTTGACTTTATGTTAGAATTGGACTCTGTCCACCTCTGGGGTGGGGGTGGAAGTTTCTGGCCTGAGCTTTATTCAATCTTTTATGTCCTTCTGCTGCTTTTACACTGCTCTCTCCACATTGCATTTGCTGCCCTGCCTGGTATCATGTCACTGAGATCAAAATGCCCCTCCCAGTACAAACTCACTGCTTTTAAACTCACCATCATGCTGTTAACTCAAGTATAGATTGACTCTACCTTCCTCTGTCTCTTCCCTCTGTCTGGAGGGATGGAGCATGGAGTACCAAACTCCTCCTATTATCTTCCTTTATAGAGGAAAGAAACTGGACTATCAGTTCACTCTGCCTTGAATCCAATGCCCTGACTGGGTTCAGTTCCATGGAACAATATGCCTTTAAGTCAGGTGCTACCTAGAGTCACAATCTCCCCCACCCCTTTCCTGCTTCTTTTTTATGTTCTCTCCTCCTTTAGATTATAAGCTTGTTGAGGGCATATGTTGTCTTTCTTTTTATTAATTATATTCCCAACACTTATCATAGTGCCTGGAATGCTGTATGCACTTATTAAATGTTAATTGGATTCACAGCTCAATGGGTGACACTAAGTTTTCATTGCTTCCAAGGTGGTGTTAACCAGGGAGAGGTCTGGTCACTGCCCTGTTAGTCTGCACCCTGGGTCTTACACAGAAATGTGTCCTGCTCCTTTGTGATTGTGACTACTCCTCTCCACCCAGGTACTACTACCAGCAACTGGGTAATGGGCAAGAGAGCTGCTTATCCTGCACTCCATGCTTCTACAGGAATCCTCTTGAATCTATTTTTCATGAGGTGTTTTTTCCCCTTTTCCCTCCCTGAAATCTGCCTCCATTCTACATCTAATGACACTTCTGCCAATCCATAATCCCAGCCAACCTCCAAACTAGTATTTTCAGATTTCTCCTTCAGTCTTCCTAACCTGCAATAGTCTGGAAAAATTACTCACTAGGGCTTTTGTTGCTTTTCCTGCTCTGAATTTTGTTTGCTACATTTAAAAAGAAAAAGTTGTTATAGAGAAGCTGTATTTGGTGAGCTGGGAAAAAAATGTTAGCTTTTCTATGCCATCCTGGCTCCACCCTCACATAGATTATTTCCATAAAAATAAATTGCATTCTATAAACAATTCCCAATTTCCAAGGACTTACTCTTCAAACATCCTATATGGTAATCCATTTCCAATATTACTTATTGTTTCACAGTTACATGTGACATCTCTTCTACAATTAGCTATTCCATTACTTCTTTCTAGTTTTAATAAAGACTAGAGAGTCCTCAATGTTTCACAAGGGTTCTTCGTGTTCCAGTTCTTGTCTTATATATCTATTTTTATCTAGTAAGCCAAGATATGAACTTTTTGGATGAGATGGAGACTGTGTGATTTAGAAGTAGCAATAGATATGAAATTAGAAGAAATTATTTAAAAATAATACTCTGAAATAATATACTGTTGGTAAAACTGTGAATTGGTTCAACCATCTTGGAGAGCAATCTGCTAAAAGTAAATGAATAAATAAATAAAGTAACTTTGACCTTTGACCCAGAAATTTCATTGCTAAGCATACATCTCAAGGACATAGATAATTAAAAAAATAAGGTCCCATATACACTAAAATATTTATCACAATATTTTTTGGACTAGCATATAATTGGAAGTAAAGTAGACTAACTGTGGCACATTAATATAATAGAATACTATTGTGTGATATGAAACAACAAAGAGAATTCTGAGTGACATGAGTAATAAAATGGGGGACAAGTCATTTTCTCTGATCCCCACAACTTCCAAATCTCTCCAAAAAAGAAATTGTGTGCCAAAGATAAATGAATTTCTGCTGTATCCAATGTCTTATAAACCTAGAATCCAAAAGAAAGTAAAACAAAAACAAAACATGAACTGACACTTACTGACCCTGAGATCATTTGGCACCCCTCTCCCACTTTCCATGCTGGTAGTGAGGTTATACTAGTGGATCCAAGGATATGATACAGGCTTACAAAAAACCTCACTCTCTTATACCTCAGTCTATTGTCTTACTTTCCAGTGCTGTGAAGAACATGACTCCATGCTGTAGAAGTTTGATTGGGCTACTACAGACACCTTGTACACAGCCCTTCAGGAGAAAAACCATTTCACTGAGGAGATGGAAAAAAAAATTATCATGCATCAAGTGAGTAAAAACAAACAAACAAACAAACAAACAAACCAGGAGTTGTCATCATACTATCAGACAAAGCAAAAATAAACATTCAAAAAATTAAAAGAGATAAGCAAGAAAACTATATTATGTTGAAAGGTGCCATAGATAACAAGCCAATATAAGTTTTATACTACAAATGCTTTAGCATCCAAATTCACAAAGAAAACATTATCTGGGCTTCAAAATTATATACAATTACATACATTCAAAATCATGTACAATTACATACATTGATTTACAATAATACAAATGGAAATACCAAAAACAACTTGTCCTTTATGCTCAGAAATTATGGTGACTAAAGTTGGCCACAAAGAAGAGATATAAAAATGTACCTCCCTCCTTTGATGTACTGGTTAGTTTTGTTGAAATGTTTGTTGTTGTTGTTGTTGTTGTTGTTTGTTTGTTTGTTTTTCTTTTTTGTTATGTAGAATAGCTTTCTGGAAGGAGAATGGGTTTGATTCATTGGGATATGTAGGTGATGGAAAAACAAAAGATATTAATAAATTTTAAGAATCAAAAAAATAAAATGCTGCATTACAAGTGATTCTACTCTCAGTCTTAGTTTCCCCATTGGCAAAATGGGAATAACAGTATATTGGATGTCAGACCTCAGGGCGATGGTGATTTACTAGTTTGTTTGCTTGCTTGCTTATTTATTTGCTTATTTTTAGCAGATTGTGTGTGCTTTAAGATAGTGAGACCAATTCACAGTTTTACCAACAGTATATTATTTCAGAGTATGATTTTCAAATAATTTCTCCTAATTTCATATCTATTACTATTTCTAAACCACAAATCCTTCCCTGGAGGTTTCCATTGTCTAGCCCCTGGAGATTTCATTCTCTCTCACCTCCCTTTCTTTCTTTTTAGTCCCATGAAATAGATTTTCATAAGCAGAATTTTTAAACTGGTTCATAGAATGTTGTTGTGAGGATTAAAAGAAATAAAAATAGCAAAGCTGTATAAATACTTTTACATATGATTAAAATGATTGTTTTAAATAATCCTAGGAGAACATAAGCTTCCTGAGTGCAAAAGGTTCCACTTGTTTGTCTTTGTACAATTGCAACTACAAATTAAAAGAAGCATTCATTTTACTACCAGAGAAGTACATTGAAGTCATAAGCAATGGTGCATAATACCAGAAAAATGTCTACCCTCGAAACTCCTTTGGAATTTGGTTTTTTCTGCTTGCTTTGGACATGTATTTGTTTTGGAATTGTTTTTTTCTGCTTGTTTCAGGACATGTATATAATTCAATAGGAGAGCTGATTGACTTTTCTCTTGTGAGAGGTATGTATGTAGATTTTAATTCATTATTTTTTTAAATTACCAAGTCTTTTTGATATAATTACCATTTATTTATGATTTACGGTCCTTTTTTTTCTAAAGGCAAATACATTTGGGCCAGCTCCTACTACTAAAAATAACATAGTTTTATAATTTGTCAGGATTGCATTAATTCCTGTGGGTTTCTGGGGCCTAATTTTGTACTTTGAAGTCTTCAAGGAGTCATGTATTAGATTAGATCTTGTGACCTGTTTCCAAAAATGAACAATTTACTGCTTCTTACCAATCCTATTAGGCCCTTAGTGTCTCAGTTTAGAATTATAACTAATTTATCCCACTAAAGGGATAAATATCTTCGGGCCTTTCTTTTGCCTTTTTTCTCTGCCTACTTTTAAAGGACTCTTAAGTGTTTGCTTTATTGATAAAAGATTTATGTTAGTTGAACTTACCACTAATTCTGAATGTTGTTATGTTGGTAGGGTAATTTTTTTTTAATTGCATTACTTATCTTTATTACCCAATTCCAAACTTGCATTCACAATTTGGCTGTCCTCTGGTACAGGAGTGCATTGGAGTCCCATATAATAGAGGCATGATCTAACCAAACATTCTCTTGGCCTGCAAAGGGGTCTACATTTGTGGTCTATCCTTACCTAAATCCTGTACTTGATATAATGTTTGATAGAATTTGCTTGTAAATCTGTCTGGTTCTAATGCTTTTTCTTAGTAAGATATTTATTGCTTGTGCTTTTGCTTTTTAAAATTATCAGACAGATACTTCAAAAATGTGAAAATAATTTCTCTTTATGTACCATCATCAGTACAATTTATTTGTAAAATCCAATTAATTCCTAATTAATAAAATCTTAGAACTTATTATCAAAACTTACTTGAAGCCTGAAATTTTATAATAGATAAATTTAGAAGCAAATCATATTCATCTGGGTATATTTCTTTGAGAAAACAGCTTGAGCCTGTTGCTTTTCTCAAAATTTACTATTCTAATCAATTAAAAAATATTACAGGGGCAGCTAAGTGGCACAGTGGATAGAACATCGGCCCTGAAGTCAGGAGGACCTGAGTTCAAATCCGGCCTCAGACCAAACACTTGACACTTACTAACTGTGTGACACTGGGCAAGTCACTTAACCCCAATTGCCTCGCTGAAAAAAAAATTACAATACAGATTTGTCTTCATACCTTGTCTAATCATTTCCCTCTTTGGGAAGTATAATCTCTAGGTTAAAATTACATTGATAATTGAATCCTATTAAAATAACTCAGAGATGTTCCAATAGCAATCTATTATTTAATAGATTTAGTGTTGTACTTATAAAAATTCTTGATTATAGAAATTTACTAAAAAAGGAAAAAGAGGGACATAGCTATATCATAACAGAGGGGGAAAAACTCCCTTAGTTCTGTTGGAAAAAAAAATATTCCCTTGGATCTGATTCTAGGCATGAGTTGTATCTGACAGCCAATCATGTAGTTACAGAGTGTTAAAGACAATGCTCAGGACTAACCAGGTGGGAAATTTTCCTTTTCCAGAAAGGAAGTCACACAATGGGGAAAGAGAGTTAGGAGGATCCTACCTAGGCCATGTCCTAGGTCATCCCTACGATCTTTCTTAGACACAAACACCCACCTTAGCAGTTCTCAGACTGCCACACACGCCATTTTCTGCTATTGTCTCTATGACAATTCAGATAACTATTTCATCAATTAAAGCATAAAACAACAGTAACTTTACAATTCCAGGAACTTTTACCCAAAATAGCAAAATTTCACTCACCACAACTTAGAGCTTGAATATTCTTCCTGATGTTTCCCTAAAAATTAACATTTCGTTTATTCCTGACCTATAGATTAAAATTACCCATATTCTGGGGTTTCAAACACAGAGCAAATATTTAATAGTAGACTCTTCATTAATATATTTAAAACTGCATCTTTAAACCACTTTGTGTACTTTCATAATAAAGATTTTTTAAATCAAAATCTGCTATAATAATAATAATAATAAGCAGCAGTAGTAGTAGCAGCAGCAGCAGTAGTAGAAGTAATATTTTATTACCTGATTATAACTAAATATACTTCATTAAATATTTATTAGTTTTCAAATATCCAATTTTTGTCATATCCTTTTAAAATCCTGATTCATCTGTGACAACATCTGGATTAAAAATTGCTTGGTCTAGCAGAATTTCTGTTTTACAATGGTCCCTCAAATTTTACAAAATAATTTGATATACAATGCAACTTAGAAAGAAAATAGTAACACAAACAATAAACTTAAGATGACACCAATTTTATTTCCAAATTATCACTTATAAACATAATTAATCTTATTAACTTTGGTATTTAAAACCACTTTAAAGTTATCAAATATGGAATAATTACACTCAGAGAAATAATAATAATGTAGTACTTAGCATATGCCAGTCAATCTGTTAATCACTTTACAATCATCATATCATTTTTATCTCACAACAACAACCATTAGTGCCTTTCTCTTTGCAAATCAGAAAACTAGGGCAAACAAAGACAAAATAACTTGCCATAAATTAGATAGCTAATACATTTCTGCAACTGGAACAGAGAAGAGTGAGATTACCAAGAGCAAAGATTGGCTGGCTCCCCCACTTCATATTGCCACACTAGATACCACCAGGGGCACCCAGACTCTCCCTGGCAGCAGCTGACTAGGGTCTTCTGAGGGTTAGGTCCTCCCTGGAGACACTGACTGACTAGGCTATGGGGGGTCAAGCAGAGGGCACTGCTTAGGGGTTAGGGTGGCTGGTATTGGGACCTTCCCATTGGTGGTAGTTCTTGGTGGTAGGGCCTGACCCCATGACAGCTGCAGGTGCTGGGATTGGGGAGCTGTTGGGACAAGGTCTGTGGGGCCCCACTGTAGCTGTTGACACCCTTTTTGGTTGGGTAGAATTCAAGTTTCTCTACAACTCTCCAGCATTCTCTTTTCTTAATTTGATCTGAGATGAGAGGGGTTACCAGAGGAATATGGGCTATAATGGTCTTGTTAGCAGTCCCCACAACTGAGATACACCTGGGACTCCAGGGGAGGTGACTGAGGTATGGTGAGTGATTGGGGTTTTAGGGAGGGTCCTTCAACACTTTCTGAGGTACTTTCCCTTTTTCAGCATCTACCCTAGCCTTTATTTAAAGGGGACCATATTTTCTTTTCCCAATGGTGCAGAAGATGACTTGGAGACTAAATAGAAAGTCAGGCAAGGGTTAACAAGAGGTTGCTATTTGCCTATTTTTTTCACTCTCTTCTTTTCTGTGCTTCTACCAACCAACTTTCCTTTGCTGCCCTAAAACAATGAAGCTATTAATCTTGTCAATTACTTTTAAAACATTTTTTAAAAAACTTTTATAAGACTTAATCCTCATTTTTCCTTAAAATAAATTTTACAGAAAAATACTTCAAAACTTGCTAAGGTGTTTCAGAAGGGAGTGGAATTACCCTGGAATTACCTCCAAAATCTCAGGAGTTTCTTCCTGCAATCTTAAAATGATTAATTTCCAAATTCCTTAATGATCAATTTCAAAACCTCCAGAATCTGCTAAGATGTTTGTAGTGGTTCTACAACTTTAATTATCTATCTTTAATTTAGTACCCATGTTGGGATCACAGGGGGAAAAATGTCTTAGAGGCTTTTCCTCTTTTCTTATAACCTAATCTCCCATAGAAAACCTAAAGTGGGGATTACTCCTGCTTACTGGGACAAATACTTCAGTTATGAAATTCCTCATCAGTCTTACCCAATGCTCTGTCTACAGCTCTTAAAAGTTGATATGACTGACTACAATTAAAATCTTTCAAGGTTAACAGAATCAAGCTCACAACACAAACATGACACAGACATTCTGCATTTTAGAAAGACACAGACAGGAAGGCCACAAACAGAAAAAAAGAAGAGTGTGCAATCCATAACTGGACATGCATTTTAAAAGAGAAGAGATCATAATTCATAGCTTGACATACATTTAAAAGAGGAGAGCTTGCAATCCATAGCCAGACATGAAAAAGAGTCCATAGCTAGATGGACAAAGGGAAGAATTTGCAATTTATAGCCAGACATGCATTTACCACTTTAAACCACAAGGCACACAGAGATAAAGGAAAAAAAAAAGGCATGCCTCACTAGAATGATATGGGAAGAACCAGGTCAAGAAAGGAGCTTTGGAGTTTTCCTCACAAAAAACATCAAGCTCAATCATGGGTGAGCTGGAGGATTTGACCAGTAAAGTGCAGTGAGTACACAGATGGGAGGGGAGGTCAGACTTCAGAGAAATAAATCACTGGTGAATGCCTAGTCCACCCCAGCTGATATTGGGAGGTCTATTTGGTCCTATTTCATGTCAAATCCCACTTCTGACTCCAATTCATGTGACTGGGCAAGAACCAGCTTCTAACCTGGGGATGTCTGGAGCCAAAACAAAGCAGGCTAGAAACAGTAGAGTCAGGACACAAACAGAAGTTTAATTAATTTCAGAGAGAGGAAAATGACATTTGCAAACAGAAACCCCCCCTCCTAAGAAGGTGGGGTTAAAGCTGCTAATGCTGGGGCCACTTATATACATAAAAGTGTTTGGCAACACAGTCATTCTTAGATCTTGAGATAGTTCTCATGGTTAGCATTTCTTGGGACTATATAGGTGTTCTTTGGTCCCATGGGAACAGTCATTTTCTCAAGTGTTGGGGGTCATGGTCAGCCTATGGGACACAGAACCAGTGTTCTGTGATGGAAATAGGAGTGTAGTACCGCTCAATGACAAGGAATAGCGATTGTGAACATGTGATGGATGGCCCTGAGAAATAAAGGAAGCTAAATTCCTTAAGAATACCTGGTGCTGGTCCAAGTAATATACTTTACCAAAGTGTGAGATCATTCAAGGGTGCAAAGTATTATTATTATGCCAAACTCAGGGCACAGTCTGCTTGCAGGGCCTTAGCTCTGGAAAACAGGGCATCTCCAAAATATTTTGACAAAACTTTGCTAACTCTGCTTAATTCTAGTTCCTTCCCTCTTTTGATTGCTTCCCACTTATTCTGTATTTAGCTTATTTGTCTGTAATTGTTTGCATGTGGCCTCTACCCATTAGACTGTGACCTTCTTGAGATTAAGGCTTGCCTTTTACCGTTTCTTGTGCCTCTAACATTTGTTATAGCTCCTGACACATAGTAGGTGCTTAGTAAATGTGTATGAACTGGCAGCAATTAACTTCTTTACAAGGGGTTTAGTGTTATCTCCCACTGTGATTTATTCCTAGACACTTCTCACACTCTTTTCTAGAAATATTTTTTTTTCTGATTCTTAGGACCTTGCTTTGCCACCTTGTTTCATTTCTATTACAATAGTTCACTTAAAAAAAAGCTGCTAGGCAGATCTTTTCATCTGGTTTTTGCCTTGCTTTGTTGAATTTTCTCTTCTACCTATAATATGTGAATTGTGGTTCTCATAGATTGATTTCAGACCTGGCACTGAACCGCAACCTAACATTGAGCCTACACATCCTCACCCTCAGGCTTCTGTCTTCATAACTACCTTCTTTACTTTTGAATTTGCCCTTTAAATTAGTCTCACATGTCCTATTAACTCAATATTGGTCCTGATGAGTGGGCAGAAATATCAGAGAAACAAATAAAGCTGGTTGCATTATTTAGTATTATCATGCAGTGATCTAATCAATTTCCCACCTCTGAGTGATGAGTCTCTGAGCCCACTCAAGGTCCCTCTCCCAGGGATTAGAAGTTAAATTTTCTCATATGTCTGTTATGATTGCAATAACAATTGTCAAATGGACCTATACTGTTATACATTTTATTTCCTTCCTTCATCCTGTTACTAATGATTAAGTATGGTTATTGCACTACAATGTCTCATGGATAATAAAAGAAACAAACAATGAACAAACTCTTTAAACTACCAGCACAGATTATAACTATTATTTTATTCAGGTGATGATCTCCAAGATTTTCTGTGGATAAGCAAATCATTATATTGTAGTCAATTTGACATCAAAACTCTTGAAAATTAGCTAGGTAGGTTCTAAAATGAAAACAAAATAGTCCATCACCAGCCTCATATTCAATGACTTTCCAGTTTGCTAGGACTTTTCAGAATGTGTGCTTTATTGTCAAGGTCTTTGAGATATTTCAATGTCTCCTTCCTACCATTTTGAGGTGCTGAAATAGGACATTAATTGGAAAATATATAAATAAATATTATGTTAAAATACACTTTCCTGGATATTAAGCAAGCAAAAGTATCTTCAAAAATTAATTTGTTATAGAAATAGATCAGTAAAGACTAGTTTCTCTCTCAAATATGTGGGATAGAGAGGAACCAGCACTGTGGAATTCACAAATAGAAAATATTCCATATCAGAGGCTTATTAAAGGATAGGGGGAAGGGAAAGGAAGGGAAGGGAAGGGAGAGAGATGTGCTGGCACAGCATGCAGCATGTTTATAACAAATGGACACAAAATAAGTCACTGTAAAAGGAAACACTCAATCACCAGACCCATTATTTTGGACTGGTCCTCAAACTAATGCCTTGTTCCCCTATTGGAAACTTCAGTTTTCTTATAAATCTATGTCTCATGCCCCTGAATTTCTGATCCCCAACTTCGGGCTACTTATCATGAGCCACTAAACTCTAGCTTCTAAAAATCTTTCAGTTTTGTACTCTGATTTTTTTTCATATCTTATTTCCTGGCTGGAATATCAATTAATAGAGATAGAGTTTTCTTAGGAGTTCCAGTATCTTAGAGTCTCTCTGTTGGCAATACTGGGCACAACCTCTGTCACTAATTACTCATTTTCACTGGTGAAGTCACAAGTATCAATGAATATAAAGTCAGGGCAATATTACTTACACTTGGCTGGAATTATATAATTGTAATCTGCTTCAATTAGCTTAATAAAGAAACATCCCATTGGTCATTAGATCAGGTAGCATGAACCACACCAGATAAATGAGAATGACATGGGCTTCAATATGTGGTATGGTCATTTGGAACATACGCATGTGGAATAAGCCAAATATACCAAACCCCCACATTTGATACCTCTCTGATCTGAGCAATGCTTTTGCCAAATTCTCAAAATGGATAATTGATCAACTAATAAATATTTTTTTAAATTTTATATTTTAAATTTCACCCACCAAAGAGGGATAAAGTCCTACTCTAGTTTTTCATCATACAGTGAAGTTGACAATTACAATTGTTTTTCAGAGTCTCGCTTTGTTGTAGTGCATGTCTATGACACCTACTACTGGTGAATATGTTAGTGGTGGAGCACTTGAGCTTAAGATTTTTTGAGTTGCTGAAAGGCTCAAACCAATCAACTATCCACACTAAGTCCAGAACAAATATGAGCCCATGGGAGTGTGGGAAACCACTAGTCTTCACAAAAAACGGAAAGCCAATTTACTTCCTTGACAATCAGGAGTGAGATCAGGCACACAAGTGGCTACTGTATTTCCATCCTAGGTAAGATAAGGAAATCCAATCCCTTCCCAGTCCTCCCTCCTCCCTGAAACACAAAGTTTTAAGTAATACATTATTAAAGTTGAGAGAAAATTGTTCTCTTATCAAATTAGTAATTCAGTCAAAAATTGAAGCTATTAAATGTTGCAATCATTTAGCAATCAGTCACTTAAATAATATCAATTTAATTAAATTCAACAAGCATTTGTTGTGGTCCAGGCCTTGTGCCAATCACTATAGAGAAAAAGACAAAGATAAAACATTTACAGAAACAGAATGTGAGGACTGAAAGCAAACATTGTGGACATCTAGTTCAATATGTATACAAAAGCAATCACCACTATAATGTGTTATAATAAAAAATAGCCATTCAGTCTGATTGAAGACTTCCAAGTAGGGGTAACTCATCACTTCTCAACAACAAAGTATAGTGGAACTGCCTTCTCCATGGCCCAAGAAACTGTGCCTCTAATCCCAAGCCTAAGACTAAATCCTAAAGCCTAAGATCATAGTAGTGATTTGGATTGCTACATCAATCAGGCAATTCATATTAAGCTTGCATTCCACTGACACTCCCATTTTTTAAATAACTATTGTCTAACTATGTTTCCATCATCTTGTACTTTGAAATTGATTTTTTGTGCCAAATTAGAAGACATAAAAATGTATTATTTATTTTTAACATTCTTTTGTTTTCAGTTTTAATTTCCAAATTCTCTTGTTCCCTCTTAACCCTTCCCACCCATTGAGAAGGCAAGAAATGTGATGTTAATTATATTTTTGAAATCATACAAAACATTTTAATATTAGCCATGGTCTAAAAAGAGGGAGAAAAATAAAGGGAAAAAATTACACTTCACTCTGCCCTCAAACTCAGTAAGTTCTTTTTCTAAAGGTGGATAGCACTTTTAATTGTAAGTCCTTTGGAATTGTCTTGGAACATTGTACTGCTGAGAATAGCTAAGTCATTCATAGTTGATTATTGTACAATATTGCTGTTAATACATATAATGTAGCTCCTGGTTCTGCCCCCTGCACATTTCATCAATTCAAATAATTCTCAGTTTTTGTTTTGGTTTTTCTGAAAGCACTGTGCTAGTCATTTTTATAACATAATAGTATTCCATCATGATCATATACTACAACTTATTCAGCCATTTCCCAAATTATTGGCATCCCCTCCATTTCTAATTCCTTGCCACTACAAAAAAAAGTTGTTATAAATATTTTTTATACATATAGGTTCTTTTCTTTTTTCTTTGGTCACTGGGACACAGATCAAATAGTAGTATTGCTGGGTCAAAGTGTATGCATATTTTCATAGTCCTTTGGTCATAGTTCAAAATTTCTCTCTGGAATGGTTGGACAAGTTCACAACTTTTCCAAGAGTATAGTAGTAATTAATTAATTTTTACACATCCCCTTCAACAGGTATAATTTTCCTTTTCTGTCATGTTAGCCAATATGATAGGTGTTAGGTGGTACCTCAGATTTGTTTTAAGTTGCATTTCTTTAATCAATAGTGATTTAGAGCATCATTTCATATAGCTAGAGGTACCTTTGGTTTCTTCTCATGAAAACTGAATGTTCATGTACTTTGTCCATTTATTAATTGAGGAATAACACCTATTTTATGAATTTCACTCAATTTTCTACATATTTGAGAAATGAGGACTTTATCAGAGAAATTTGCTGTAATTTTTTCTTCAGTTTCATGCTTTTCTTCTAATCTTGGCTGCACTGTTTTTTTGCACAAATTTTTTTTAATTTAATGTAATTAAAATTATGCATTTTCTTTCCCATGATCCTCTCTATCTCTTGAAATTCTTACCCTATCCACCGATCTAATAGATAAAATTTTTCCATGTGCCCCTAATTTGTTTATATTCTTTTTCCTTCTATCTAAATCATGTACCCATTTTGACATTATCTTGGTATACAGTGTGTGATGTTGGCTTATATCTCATTTTTGCCAAAATTCTTTCCAGTTTTCCCAGAAATTTTTGCCAAATAGTGAGTTCTTATCCCAAAAACTTGCATCTTTGGGTTTACCAAACATTATATTACTAAATTAATTTTACATTGTGGATTGTGTACCTCATCTATTCTACTGATACACCACTATTTCTTAGCCAGTACTATACTGTTCTCATGACTATAGCTTTTTAGTATACTTTGAAATCTGGTTCTGTTAGGCTGCCTTCCTTTCATTATTTTTTTTCATTAATTCCCTAATGTTCTTGATGTTTTGTTCTTCCAGATTAATCTTGTTATTATTTTTTCTAGATCTATAAAATAATTTTGGCAGTTTAATTGTCATTGCACTGAATAAGTTACTTTTGGTAAAAACATCATTTTTATTCTATAGATTTGGCCTACCCTTAAGCAATTAATATTTTCCAGTTGTTTAGATCTGTCATTATTTGTGTGAAAAGTGTTTTGTAATTGTGTCCATATGGTTTTTGGACTTGTCTTTGCAGGTAGACTCCCAATTATTTTGTATCATCTGTAGTTATTTTAAATGGAATTTTTTTTCTGTCTCTTCCTGCTGGATGTCATTGGTAATATATAGATATGCTATTGATTTATGTGAGTTTATTTTATATCTTGAAACTTTGTTAAAGTCATTGAATGTTTCAACTAGATTTTTAGTTAATTTTCTGGGTATACAATCATATCATCTGCAAAGTAGGTTAATTTTGTTTACTTCTTACCTATCCTAATTCTTTCAATTTATTTTCTTGTCTTATTGCCATAGCTAGTATTCCTAGTACAATATTGAACAATGGTGACCAATTGCAAGACTTTGTATTTATCCCGATTGAATTTCATCTCATTAGCTTCCATCCATTACTCTAAGACTATCAAAATTTGTATGAATCCTTACTGTGCCCTCTAGTGTATTAGCTATCCCTCTAAGTTTTGTGTAAATAAAAAAAAATAATGAACCATACCATGTATGTACTTATCCAAAGCATTGGTAATGATGTCAGTCACAATTCCAGATACAGAATCATGAGGGTACTCAACCGAATACCTCCAGGTATGTTGACATTGACCCCTTAACAGTTCTTTGAATCTGGCTATCTAACATGTTCTACTCTGTCTACTTCATATCTCTCTATTTTCTCTGTAAGAGTGTAATGTTTTATCCAAAGCTTTGTTAAAATTTAGGCAAACTATTTATGCAGCATTTCACTGATTTATTAATTTGGAAATATTATCCAAACAAATTAGATTAGTCTGAAGCAATCTATTCTTGATGAAGTCATGCTAACACTTTGTAATTTCTGTTTCCCTTTCCAGATATTTGAAAAAAAATCTTTTGATTCACTGATTCATTTCAGAATTCCCACTACTCCAGTAGTAGAAATTTAGCTCACTAGTGTATAGTTTGTGGTCTGACCTCTTCCCTTTTTTTGAAAATGTATATGGTTTTCAGTCTATTGCTGCTTCTCTCATATTTTCATATTTTAAGACATAATTGATAACAGCTTGGCAATATTTTCAGTAGCTAATTGTTTCAGTAGCCAAGAATGACATTTACTTAGACTAGTTAACTTGAAATAAACAAATTCAACTTGATACATTTTTATTATTCCCTTATTTATGTAGGATATCAACTACCTATATGCCATTTTTATTCTCTCTTTTCCAAGGTAGAGGTTATTTTCCTTGCCAGAGGAAACAGAAGTGAAATATGAATTGAGTATCTTTATATTCTCTCTATTGTCAGTTATCATTGTTCTTTCTATCCCAGGCAAAAATGCTATACTTTATTTAACCTCTCAATTTTTTTTGATATAGCTCTGTTTAAAAAAAGAATTTATGTCCTTTGCTTTCCTCATCAACCTCTGCTAATTCTCAGCTCTAGAATTTCAAGGCCATGCTACACTCTTGTTTATGTTATCCCTTTTTTTTAACCTGCCCTACCTTTTATTTTCTGTGCATTTCTTTATGAAATCTAATTTGGTCAGTCTTTGCTTTCAAGGAGCTTATATTCTATGGGATTTGGGAGAATAGAGCAGTGGGTATATGAGAAAGTTAATGCAAAATACATACAAATTAAAAGCAATGGAATTCCACCAATTGTGAGAGCACTAAAAACATGGGGGATAAAGAAAACCTTCTTCCAGTAGATGGCCCTTCAGCTGAGTCTTAAGTGGAATTAGGAGGTCCAAGAAGCAGTGAGGAGGGAAAAAATTTCAGGAATAGGGGAAAACTTGTGCAAAGGTACAGAGAAAGAGAGTTAATAGTGTGTATGGGGAATAGGAAGGGGACAGGTTTGTCTTTATTTTAGAACACACAAGGAGTATAAACAAAGGAAAATTGGCTGTACCTACAGAAAATTTCAGCTCTCTCTGACCAGAGAGCAAACAGGGAAACATGGATCTGACAGTAGCATGGTTAATGTAGTCAATGAAATGGATCAATATGGTACTGTGATTTGATTAAAAATGTCCTTTGGGGGCTTTATTATCCAGTTAGGCTACTTACATTGATCAAATTAAACAGATGTGCAAAAAAAAAAAAAATCCAATTCAGAATGTTCTTTAAATATTGCCTAAGAGAGTGACAGGGTTTAGGTATAGGATTTGATTAATTTTCTAGAGATTATTAAAATAAAATCCTAATTACACCTTTGTCTCTCAATATATGCTTAGTTATCTTTTCTCAAAATGGATCCTCATTATCTTTTGTTACCTGTAAGTTTTACCTGTGATTTTGAACAATTTACCATTCTAGCAAACTAAAGACAGCCTAAAATCCATGAAATCTTTTGGAAAATAAAACTCTAAAATTGTGAAAGAGAAATCTTACTCAAAATTACAAATATCAACCTTTGGTGATCTATGGTTAGAATCAACATTGAGAGATTTCATTTTAAATTCTTAAACATCAATAAAGCAAAATGTTGGCTCTACTGAATGTAGTATTCTTATAGCCCCTGATATCAAATGAACTCATTATTACCAGTGTTTCTCAGGCTTCCAATATCCTCCTGGCCTTGAATCAGAATAAGGACACATTTTTCAAAGTATAATGGACCCTCTTACTAGTTAAATCTAATAATTTATGAAGGGATTACTCCATTAATGAAAATAGATGGGGACCCTCCCTTCTTATTAGTACTGTTATACTTTTTAAATTTTAGTGCTGAGTTATTTTCAAAAATGTCTAGCTGTTCCAGTCTTTAAAAGACTATTACTCCTTCTTGAGACTCCTTTTTACAGTGAATTTCAGTTAAAGGGAGATTCAAATGACTCAAGACTCAAGTAGAGACTGCAATTTAGTAACTCAGTTCTCTGACTCCCATTATACTACATATTCCTAGAAAAATTATTCTAAAGTATGCACACCCTAATTCCTAGTATCTGGTATTCCCATTGGCACAATTTGGGGCTACTTTCTAAGTGGGTCATTACTCACCATCTTTTCATTCTTTAAACCTTTTGTAGCAGGCACTGACTACTTTATTTTCAAATTACTTCCACCTCCCACTGAAATGTTTGGAAACTCATGGTGTCATATGATCTGATCTCATTTCTGTATGTGTAAATAGCATGCTTTAAAGTAGATTCAGTGATGGCAGATACTTTTAAGATCATTTGACTAAGTCTCTCCTGTATGGTGAACTTCTGGAAAGGCATCAAAAAGTCACCCAGCAGGGCCGGAAGGACAATTTCAACATATATGGGGTCAAATCATAATATACAATATGTTGACATTCTAAGGTGTATATTCTTGTTTGAAGATAGCTACTTCTCATATTTTGTGCATATCATTTTCTTCAATGTGTGCTCTTGCTCCCACCTTTTTCCATCTTGCCCACATTATCATCTTTCCAATCATCAGTCTATGTACTGTTTTTTTCCCCTACTGCCTAGAAATATGCCCAGGTCTCCCTCCTCCTAAATTAATTAAAATTAATTAATCAAAATTAATTAATTAATAAGTAGATCATTACATTCGCTTTAGCTATTTGTTGCCTTGTATTTCTCTGCTCCTTCTAAAATAAATTCCTTGGAAGAGGATACCTATTTATGGTATTTCCACTTCTCATTATTTTCTTAATCTTCTGTGATCTGGATTCTGACTTCAGCATTCAATTACTCTCTCTAAAGTTATCATTGAAATCTTCATTGCTATATTTAAACCCTTTTCTAAACTCTCAGCCTTCTCTATCTCATGAAACCTATCTGGTACTCTCATGTAAGTCCAATTGTAATATTTCTACTATCCATAATGATAAAAGAAAGTTTGTTACAAAATCTTTGTAGATTTTTTACTGTATTATGTTTGCATTGTTTTCCTTCTAGTTTCATCCTAAAAGATACTTCACATATTTATTTTGTTAGGTCTGTCACTGATTTGTTTTGTTTTTTCTTTCTCTCCTCAGTGTTTCTTCTTGGTTTAGGAAGATCTACTCTTCTCCTTAAGGTTTACATTTCAGTTTATCTTTTAAAACAGTACTGGTGAGTTCTACTTTCCAGAGCTAAGATGGCAGAGTAAGAAGTAAGTCACTTCCACCCTCCCTTATTGTCCTCTGAAAGCCCAGAAAATATCACCCCAGGAAAACCCCTAGAACAGCTGAACCATCAGAAACATGGGATGCAGCAGTCTTTTAGCCCAGGAAGCTTGGGGGATTAATGTGAAAGGTCCCTCTTACTCTGGGGGAGGGGGAGCAGTACAGTATAGGAGGGGTCCCAGCAAGCCAGCAGAAAGCCCCACCTCAGCATACCAGGGGTAGATCCTGAGCCCCAGAGTGATGGAGCAGGCAAGCACCAATACCACAACCCCCAAATGCTTTTGAAATGGCAGGGAAACTAGTGGAAACAAGCTCAGAAAACCACCATGTGCCATGGCATTCTCCAGCAGCCAAGTTGCCCAATGCCTCAGCAAAACACTGGGAAGCACAACTCCAAGAGGGAAAGCTCCAGGTGGAGAAACATCCTGCAGCAGAAAAACATCCCTCTGCAAAGCTCAGGTGAGCAGGAACCAAAGAAAACAGTGAAAGATCAAGCTGAGCAGGCATCCTCCAGGGGCCAGACTCCCCACCACTACCTCTAGAACTCCAGTGTTGCTGATTCCAGCCCAACACCAAGTAAGCTGCCAGAACCTTACCAGCCTCCAACTGCCAGCATCTGAGGCCCCAACACACAAAGTCAGTAACCAGGTCCCAGGCTCACAGCACTAGAATCGTAGGTCAGTGGCCCTTCCTCTCCAGCAGGAGAGCTCAATTTTTTTAAAGGTCAGGAAATAAGCAAACAGAAATGTACAATGACTGTATGATTCTTATTATGGGGACAGGGAAGATCAAGGCAGAAATTCAGAAGAGGACAACATTGTCATCAAACCCACATCTAAAACCTTAAAATGTAATATGAATTGGTCTATAGCCCAAAAAGCCTTGTTAGAAGAGCTCAAGAAGGATTTTAAAAGTCAAATAAGAGAGGTAGAAGCAAAATTGGGGAAAGAAATGAGAGGTATGCAAGAGAGATTCAATAGCTTGGAAAAGGAAGGACAAAAATTAACTGTAGAAAACAAGTCCCTAAAAAATACAATTGGCCAACTGGAAAAAAGTACACTGAAGAAAACAACTCTTTATAAAGCAGAATTGGCCAAATGGAAAAGGAGACATCAAATCCAATGAGAATAAGATTCACTCATTCCCTCTCACGTTCCCCTGTTTCCTTTACACTGTAAAAGCCTTTTCTTGTCTGTTTTATGAGATAATTTACCCCATTCTACCTCTCCCTTTCTCCTTCTCTCAGTATAATCCTCTCTCACCCCTTAATTTTATGATCCAGATATCACCACTTCATCTTCCACTCACCCTGTGCCCTCTATCTATCTATCTATCTATCTATCTATCTATCTATCTATCTATCTATCTATCTATCCATACATACATATATATCTATATGCATACATATATGTGTGTGTGTATGTGTGTGTGTGTATATATATATATGTGTGTGTGTGTGTGTGTGTATGTGTATGTGTATGTGTATATACATATATAATCTTTCCTTCCAACTATCCTAATACTGACAAAGGTCTCATGAGTTACAAATATCATCTTTCCATGCAGGAATGTAAATAGTTCAACCTTCTTAAGTCCCTTATGATTTCTCTATCATGTTTACCTCTTCAAGTTTCATTTGAGTCTTGTATTTGAAAGTCAAATTTTCTATTCAGCTCTGTTCTTTTCATCAAGAATGCTTGAAAGTTCTCTATTTCACTGAATGTTCATTTTTCCCCTAAAGAATTCTACTCAGTTTTCCTGGGTAGGTGATTCTTGGCTGTAATCCTATCTCCTTTGCCCTCCAGAATATCATATTCCAAGCCCTCTGGTCCCTTAATGTAGAAGCTGCTAAATCCTGTGTTATCCTGATTGTGTTTCCACAATACTTGAATTGTTTTTTTCTGACTGCTTGCAATATTTTGGGACTAGTGCTGGGACCAAGCTTCTCTCTCACTGAGGTCACTGACTTTTCCTACTGACTTTCTAAGTTGTCTTTGGCATTTGTGGGTTGAGAAGTCTGGAAACTGCCACAGCTGCCCATGATTCAGTCCCCTGAGGCCTGCTCCAGGTTTCGCTGAAGCCTGTTTTGTCTGAATGCCCACACTGAACTGCATTTCTCTCCTAGTCCAGCGTGATAGACCTTTCTAATCAACCATCCAGATTGTCTTGGGCTGGAAATTTGTTTCACTCTGTCTTTTTTGGGTTCTGCTGCTCTAGAATTTGTTTAGAGCCATTTTTTACAGGTATTTGGAGGGCTTTGGGGGAGAGCTCAAGCAAGTCACTGCTTTTACTCTGCCATCTTGACTCCACCTCTCTTAATTCTTTTCTTAAAGAATATATTCAGGATTCATAATTATGAGACTTCTGTGTAGTCCATATGTCTTTGACCTCACTCATTGCTTACCATTGAATAATAGTTTCTGACATATGCATGTATTTTTGTTGTTGTTATTGTGCAGTCATTTCAGTTGTTTCCAACTTTTTGTAACCCCATTTGGGGTTTTCTTGGCAAAGATACTGGAGTGGTTTGAAATTTACTTCTTCAAATTATTTTACTAATGAGGAAACTGAGGGAAATAGGATCAGGTGACTTATCCATGGTCACCCAGTTAGTAAGTGTCTGAGACTGGATTTGAACTTAGGTGTTCCTAACTCCCTGCCCAGTGCTACTGTGCTACCTAGCTGCATAGATAGATATAGATATAGATATATAATAGATATATAAATAGAGATATTTATATAGATAGAGATAGAGATATAAATAGATAGAGATAGATATAGATATATAGATTTGTATATGTATATAGATAGATATTATGTATGTTTGTATATGTATATATAATGTATGAACATATATGCATATAGATATAGATAGAGATAGATATTTATCTATATATCTATCTATACACATATGTGTATATGTGTATGTGTGTGTGTGTATGTGTGTGTGAGTGTATAAAATCATTTTATCTTGTACCTTCTGTTTTTACTGGTCATCAAATATTAAAATATATGTTGATTAATATTATAAATCTAAACAAATTCTTTGTGGTATATAAGTCTAAATTCTCTGCAACAGATCTTGGTTGAAAAAAAACCTTTTTTTTCATAGTGGTGCATTTGCCAACAGTTATCATGAAAGTGTAATTTGAATAAGTATCCTAAAAAATTATGTTTCTTTTATCTTTGGGCTCCACAGTAAAACCAAGTCCCTCAACTTCTTTACGTGTTTCTCCTAGAACACCTTGTGAATCTCTCTTCTATTTAGCTGCAACTTCCCTTTGTCTTCAACTTTCATTTATAGTGAGAATGTCAAGATTAATATCCTATTTCTCCTATAGCACATCCTTTTAGTAGTTATTAGATATTATTTTCAGATTACCAAAAGCCAAGTTAATGTTTAGAAATATTCTAAAGTCAATGCGATATTTAAGTACTCTCTGTCCCCCTTTCCATTTTTCTGCCACAATCACTACAGAAGCAGAAAAGTGTTTCACAGGACTGAGGGCCATTTTGTATTCTCCTGTGTTTCTTGGACTGCTATGACCAATCTTTTTATACGTTGTAATAGATTCCTAAATGGCTTCGATTCAAAGAAATGCCAATTCATGACACTATGTCAAGTAGAATTTGAAATCTTTCAAGATAGTGTTCATAGAATGCTGTCTATTATGGAAGTCATAGACTATAGCCATTACCTTGAAACAATTATTTAGACAAAATGGTTGTATTTTCAGTCATATGATTCTGGGGAAATCTTATTTTGTGTTAACACAGATTATTTTAGAAATTACAACTCTTGAAAATTCAAATTTTGTTTGAACACAAACTTTATTAGGGAACATCTTGAACTAAAACCAACTGTCGCATGCCACTCACAAAAAGCAGACCTCAGCATTGGAAAGGTTCTTTACCTTTGCCTCATGGTACCATGTCTCACACCAGACACTATCCATCTAATAATTTAATCTATTTCTATGGCTATTTTCTCATGTTTCTGCTTTTTGTCATAAAATATCATAGAGCCTTAGAAATACTTTAGGTTTTGAAAAGAGTAATACCATTCATTCCTGACAAAAACCCTCTACAAAAAAAAAATAATGAACCCAACATCCAAAACCTTTGCAATGGTTTAGAAAATTGCTCTATGTTCATGTTTTTGTAATTCCTCCTTTTAATGGGATTTATTCCACAAATTTCAGATCTGTACCAAATGGCTACAAATTGAAAAACAAATAAAAAGAGAAATAAAATCTTTATCCCTCTCTCCTCTGGTCATTTGTAGCCAATAAAAATAATAGAAAGCAGGTTATTATTGATAATTAATAGACCTTTCAAGCTAGCATACTAAATAAGAAAAAAAAAGACTGACTTAACATTGCCTCACAGAGTGTGAGATTTCATTAAACATTAAAGGAAAAGAAATTCCAAAACAAGGCTAGAGTTTTGAAACATTATGTTTCTAGTTATTTAGAGCTCAGGATAATTCAATTTTTGGTCTGTTCAGAGGTGTTAAGAGTTGGCCAGCTGTAGTGATGGTACAAAAGGAATGCGATTGAACCACAAAGAGTATCAAATAGTATATCTTTTTTTTTTCCACTTGATATTTAATATGAGTACTTTGAAGGGGTGGGATGTTTAGTTATCTTATTTAATGTTTATTTCCATTTAGAAATCCACTTACTTTCTATGTATAACCTATATAGCAGAAGTTGTTAATTGTTTTGTTTGTTTCATGGACCCTATTGACAATCTGATTGAAATCTTTAAACCTTTTTTTTAATCAGAATAATGTTTTTAAATGCATAACATACATAGGGTTATGAAAACAATTATATTGAAATGAAATAATCAAAAAGTTAAGGTCACATTTCCTACATTAAGAATCCTTGTGTTAAGAGTAGGGGAGGATATTCTTTGTCCATTTGGCAAATATTGCTCTAACATAATTTGAAGTATTTTGAAGGGAATTGAGCAGAATATTCTTACTAGATCTCTTTCCTTTCCCAGCTCTATTTTTCTTATACTCTGTGCCTTGTCATTTATAACATTCATTTCTTTACCTCTCTTCATCATGCCTTGTATTTCTTTGATCTTTCTTATTCTTCAAGGGATCTCTTTCTTGCTTTATCTTCTTTCAAAAATTGTATAATATTTCTTTTTTATATAGCATTTGTCTTCTTCATTCTTTCTCATCCCACCAGTGCTTAAATTCTGAAGTATAGGAAATTGAATCTCTCTCCCATTTCTTCTTAGTGTTTGTGATATAGCCAAAAATCATTATCTAGAAACAATTGAGTCAAGAACAATATGAGACACCACTGCTTAATGAAGTAAGAGATCTGCAAGTCATGAGGATTAAGGGTGTTAAAATTAAACAAGAAATAATTCATAACACACCATTTGATATTAAAAGGAGTTAGCCAGAAATTAAAATTAAAAGTGTATATAGAAAATTTGGGTGCTGTGATCCTCAGCAAACTAAGTCTATGTGTAACCCAGAATATAGTAATAGTAATATGACAGCTGTCATGACTAACACTACTCCCACAGCAAGTATAGTGTTTAAAGAGGAGAATGGATTCATAAAGACAATGGGTAAATGAATTTTGTGCTGACTGTAACATTGATTTTGAATGTCTGCACATTCTGTTTTTATTTTGTATTCTATCAATTGACAAATATAATTATTTGTATATTGAATAATTGCTAATAATATTAATAATGGCTAATATGCATACAGTGTTACAAATTTTGAAATGTTGTTTACATATTTTATCTAATTTGACCCTCACAACTATTTTATGTGGAGGTGATGATATTATCTCCATTTTAAAAATGAGAATTGAAGCTGAGATAGCTTAAGTGAATTGTCCAAGGTTCAATAGCTAGGAGGTACCTGAGGCAGGTTTTGGATGTACCCTCCAGGACTCTAGTAACTACATAACTAAACTGCAAAGTCTAGATTTTCATATTTGAGAAATATAAGGAAAAACAATGTACAAATGCACATTACTAAATCAGAAAATTTCTATTTGATTCATTTTTTTTACCATAATAATCCCAAGGCAGAGAACAGAAAAGGAGAAAGGAAGATTTGTATTCAAATCCTACCCCTGACATATATGATTTGCGTGACCACAGGCAAATATTCAGTGATATAAGCTATTCTCTAAGACTAGCTTGTCAAAATGCATAACTAAAGGGAATTGTTATACTGGAAATTCCTCATGCTGATGAAATTGTAACTTTACATTAAATCAACAGCTGCAGTAACAACAAAATATTGTCTATAAGATTAGTTATTGTTGTTGTTGTTTATCAGCATGAAAAATTTTAAAAACAATCTATTAAGGCATAGATATCTAAGCTGGTAGAGGGAATAGCCATATTAAGGACATAGTAGATCTTTGAAAGTAAATATTATAACCACATGAACTATATTCAGTTATTAATATAAACTTGCTACAACTTTTTCAATTCTAGTAATGACTTCATAGAAATTCAATAGTATATATTTCCTGAGAATGAGCCATTATTAAGGGTGGAAATAAGACTTACCTGGATTGGGTTGATCAAATAAATTTTATTTACAAATACTACAGAGTAATATAGTGCAAAATTATGGTAAATATCATTTCAGTTCTTGGAGAAGAAAACCAGACTGCAAAAAACTTTGCATAGGAACTAATTAAACTACATTATCACATCAGCAATTAGATATGAACCCACAAAGATTTCCATAAAGTGATATGAAATAGAACAATTTTACTTATATTGATCACATATCTATTCTCATCATCAATGGCAACAGAATTACTACACTTAGTTTCTAAGATTTTAGTACTCAGTGAGCTACCTGAGAAAATGGAAATACCATAGAAGAAGATGACATTGGTTATACTTTGAGCTGACATTATCAAGCAACACAGGATCACTATGTTAGAGATGAAATAATTTTAAAGGCACTGAAAGGAAACATTTTCAATAGGGAAAATCATAGAAGTTGTTTTTAACAACATATGCTATCAAGAATATATCTGAAGTTTTTCATCTTTATTAAATCTTTTTTTTTCTGAGAATGGTATACTCATGTATCAAGGTAACCCATGATAAAAATGTTAGCACATGATAGAAAGGATGTTGAAGAGGATTTACTGCAAACCAGCCTATTTTGTGCTATTTTTAAAACTAAAATTTGACTTAGAGCATAATGCAACCTCATTTTTTTTTCTTCCTACAACGTATATTGAGTAAATATAATGAGGCATACATGATTGTTTGGTATTTGTTTAATGTTCAGTCATTTTCAGTAATGTCTGATTCTTCTTGACCCCATAGGGTTTTTCTTGGCAAAGATGCTAGAAGAGTTTGCCACTTCATTCTGCAGATCATTTTACAGATGAGAAAAATGAGGCAAACAGGGTTAAATGACTTGCTCATGGTCACAAAGCTAGTAAGTGTCTGAAGCCACATTTGAACTCAGGTCTTCCTGACTTCCTAACAGATTTTTCTGATACACATATTTATGAATGATAAAATATTGCATCAAGTCCCAAAACAGAACCTCCTCAGTAAGGTCCATGATCCTTAAAAATGATCAACCTAGTAATTCATTATATATTCATTATCATTAGGTAATAATCCTTTTTCATTATTCATTTAGAACCAAGTGTGAACAAGACCTAAACCTTAAATCAATAAAAGTCATTTCTAAATGGAACACCCAAAATGAAGGAAATCCCAAGAACAGTTAATCTCTTTTTTTTCAGCTTCCCCAAAATATTTCTGTCTGTGCACAAATACTTTTGAGTTCATCAATTCAAGAATTTCCTCTATTTAAAAGCTTCAGACAGTTATTTAGAGTACTGAGAAATTAAGTAACTTGCTCAGGGTTGCAAGACTAGTATATATCAGAGCTTGGATGTGAAACTAATTCTTTCTGGCTCCAAGGTCAATTGTCTCAGTATTGCTATAGTGAATTTCACTAAGGTAAAAAAAGAGAAATAACTAGAAAGTTAATGCTCATAGTTGAGCTATGACAATATTATAAAAATTATCCTATCTTCAATAATTAACAAACAGCAACATACCAATAAAAAGTATTCACAAAGGAACATTTGATGTAGAGGGAAGAAGGTTTCTATTTCACCCTAGAAGTAACTGTGGTGTGATGACAAAAAAAAGTATTAATAAAAGGTGCCCAAAATAATAAATAGGACTTTGGGGATAGATCTGAGAAGGACTCAGCTGGACTTTTCCAACATCCCCCTCCAAACAACTTTAAATTAATGCCTCAAATGAAACTCTGGAGTGGCAAAACCAAGAAAAGGTGAGAGGGAGATTTAATATCTACCACAGTAAATGTAAAAAGGTACTGAGATATAATATTCTAGAAGGCAAAAGATCTAGGATTACAACCAAAAATAACAAAACAAGACAGCAAAACTGACAGCAATCCTTCATGGGGGAAAAAAAGATAATGAAATAGAGGAAATAGAGGGAAAAGGCAGAGCTAAATAGAAAATGACTTTTTTCAATTTATTTTATTTTTAATTTATGGAATAAAGTACATTTGTAACATAGTATAATAAAAAAGATGATTACACCGAAACTGCAAATCTATTACATACAACTTGGTATTCCTTTTAAATATATAATAATGTTATCACATAAATTTCTTTTTTCCCTTTTTTTCTTCCCATACCCCACCTTAGAGATGTCTACCATTAAAAACAGTTATATGTGTGTATGTATATATGCATATATACATATATATGCAAAATTATTCTATATGTACTTCTATCTATCAGTTCTTTCTCTGGATGGAGATAGCTTCTTTCTTCCTATGCACTTTATTTATATTTTTTGCATTTATAATAGTCATAATAACTTAGTTGCTCAAAATCATTCTTAAAACAATATAGTTGTTACTGCATACAGTATTGTCTTGGTTCTGCTCACGTTGCTTTTTACCATTTCATGCAGGTATTTCCATCCCTTTCTAAGATCATTGAGCTCATCATTTCTTATAGCACAGTAGAATTCCATGACAATTGCACACCACAACTTGTTCAGTCATTCCCCAGTTGATGAGAATATCTGCAATATCCAGTTCTTTGCCACCACAAAGAGAGCTGCTATAAACATCTCATTCACATTTAAAGTTCTAATTACTACTTGTGAATTTAGCTCCATCACTTTATTAGTCATTATTTTCTTTCTTAGCCCCTCTTTTTATCCTATCCCTGTTTCCCTGTTATCTTATTTTTCCCCATACTCTCCCACACCCCATCCTAACAGAATTGCTCCAAAGAATCTTCCCACCCTCTCTCCCACCCTCCCAATCCTCATCCACACACCACTCTAAAAGTCCCTCCCCCACCCTGTCCTCTAGTTGTTGTTGTTTTTTTGACTCAATATGACTCAAGAGAAACAAAAAAAAAGTAAACATGTAAGAGAAAACATAAGCAATTCAATAAGGATAAATTGTTTAACTCTATATATGGGAAGATTATACATGTATCTCCTAAGAATTTTATCATTATTAGGACATTTAGAAGAATTCTACATAGAAAAAGTGTGTAGGAGTGAGTTGATTATGTCGGGATGATGTGAAAAGAATAGAGATACAAGAAAGAGAAATGCCCTAGGAGAAGTGGGAAGGAAGGGGAAGAATGTGGGAAATTATCTCACATAAAAAAGGAGAATGAGGAAGAGTTTTACACACACACACACACACACACACACGTATGTGTGTACTCAATTGGTAAGATAAATCTCTTTTACCCAATAGAGAAGTTGGAGAGGAAGGAGAGAAGAGAAAGAGCAGGAGCAATAGAAGGGAGTAAAGATAAAAATGGCAGTGGTAGAAGCAAAAAAAAAAGGATATTAAAGGAGGGACAAGAAAAGGAGAAAGAGAGAGAGAGGAGGAGAAGGAGAAGAAGAAAAAGAAGAAGAAAAAGAAGAAATAGAAGAAAATAGGATGGGGAGTAATTCGTAGTTTAATCAAAATTGTGAATGTGAATAGGATGAACACACAGGTGGGACTGAAGTGGATAGTGGAAGGAATTAAAATCTAGAATATAATAATATAGTTTCTAAGAAACACATTTGAAATAGAGAGATACGTAGAGTAAAATAAAGGGCTGGAACAAAATCTATTACGCTTCAGCTGAAGTAGAAAAAAGGGTGGGGCACAGATAGCAATCATGATCTCAGACAAATGAAAAGCAAAAACAGCCCTAAACAAAGAAAGAAAAAAACAGGTAAGGTACATTTTCCTAAAAGAAGGTATAGACAAGGAAGTACTGTTAATACTAAAAAATATGCATCAAATGACATAGGAAATTTTTTTTAATGGAAAAGTTAAACAAATTGCAGGAGGAACTAGACAGTAAAACTGAATTAGTGGGGATTTTAACTTTCTCATCTCGAAGCTGGATTAATATTGCCATAAAATAAATAAGAAAGAAATTAAAGAACACACACTTTTTAGGCCATAATTCAGTAAGAATTGCATTTAACAAAGGGCCCTGGAAACACAGATTTAAAATTAATTGGAAACTAAGCAATCTAATCTTCATGAATGAGTGGGTCAAAAAACAAGTCATGGAAAAAGAATAGTAATTTCACCAAAGAGAATGTCAACAATGTGACAACATTCCAAAATTTGTGGAATGAAGCCAAAGAAGTACTCAGGTAATATTTATGTCTCTTAACATGTACATTAATAAAAAGTAGACAAAGAAGATCAATGAATTGAGTACACAACTGAAAAAAAACAACTAGAACAAATTAAAAATTCTTTAAAATCAAAAAGGAAATTTTGAAAATCAAAAGAAAGATTAATAAAGTTCAAAGAAAAAAATTGAACTAATAAAATTAGGGTTTTGTTTTATTTAAAAATAGATAAGTAATTGATTAATTTGATTTTAAATAGAAGAAAACCAAATGACTAGTATCAAAAATGAAAAAGAGTGAATACATCACCAATAAATATGAAATTAAAGCAATTATTAGGAGTTATTTTGCCTAATTACATACCAGTGAAATTTACAATTTAGGGGAAATTGATGATTATTATAAATAAATAGATAGATAGAAAAATGAATTACCCTGATTAACAGAAGAGGAAATAAAATAATTAACAAGTCATTAACAAGCTCCCCCCAAAAAAATATTCTCCATGACCAGATAGATTTAAAAGTATATGTTTTTGATATCTAAACCAGGAAGAATAAACACATACAAAGAAAACAGTGGATAAATTTCCTTAATGAAAATTGATGCAAAAAATAAATAAATAAAAGACTAGCAAGAAGATTACAGCAATATATCACAAAGATCATACACTGTGACCAGATGGGATTTATATCAGGGATACAGGGTTGGTTCAATATTAGGGTAACTATCAACATAATTGACAATATCAATAAAAATAACAAAAAAAATCATGTGATTACATTAACAGTTGTAGAAAAAAGCCTTTAAACAAATACAACACTTGAAAGTGTAATGGATCCTTCCTTAAAATGATAGTCTCTATATAAAATCTAGAACAAGCGTTACTGGTAATGGAGATAAACTTAGAGATTTCCCAATAAAATCAAGAGTTGGGGCAGCTAGGTGGCACAGTGGATAGAGCACTGGCCCTGGAGTCAGGAGGACCTGAGTTCAAATCTGGCCTCAGACACATAACACTCATTAGCTCTGTGGCCCTGGGCAAGTCACTTCACCCCATTGCCTCACCAAAAAAAAAAAAAAAGAGTGAAGCAATGATATCCATTAACACCAGCATTAGTCAATATTGTACTGGAAATGGTAGCTATAGCAATAAGAAAAAAAAAGAAATTAAGGAAATAGAAACAGACAATGAGGAAACAAAATTATCACTCTTTGCATGTGATATGATGGTATACTTAGAGTACCCTAGAGAATCAACTAAAAAACTAATTGAAACAATTAACTTTAGTAAGGTAACAGGATATAAAATAAACTGACATAAGTCATCATCATGCCTGTATACAGCCAAATAAAACAGCAGGAAGAGGTAAAAAGAGAAATTCTATTTAAAATAACTTTGGACAACATAAAATACTTTGGAATCTACCTTCCAAAAATATAAAATACTTAGGAGTTTATTAGGGATTATACGAACACAATTAAAAAAAAACACTTCACACAAGTAATGACAAATGTAAAGAATTGGAAAAATATTATGAGAGAAATAGTTATTTCTTTCATATATCAATAAGTAATTATTTAAATATAACCAAAGATTTTCCCCTTTTCTACTTCCTCATCCAGAAATCAACCAGTGTGGGAAATCTTGCTCAAAGACTTATCCAGTTGTGAAAGTTAATATCTAATTAAAGATAGTAAAGAAATTCTAAGCTTAGGTGAATAGATGGATTCCTGATCATTGTGTTTATGCAGAAAGGTCGGGGAAAATGTGAATTCTCCCTTTTGTTGGATGGGTGATATGGATATTGATGTCTCTTTCATCAAGATTTGGGAGCTTAGTGTCACATACCTCAAGACCCTCATTGGAGTAAGTCCACTTTATTATAATATTCATCATAATTGTTAATCAATTAGATTAATTGTCAATTGTTAATCAATCAGAGTTGATTTCCACTCTCAGGTGGATCCCTTTTTTCAAAGACCATATAAACTGTGGGCCAGCTTGCTAAAGGAGACCCCCCAAAAATACTGAAGAAAATAGCACCTTAAAAAATAGACTAACCCAAATGGCAAGAGAAGTCCAAAAAACCACTGAGGAGAAGAATGCCTTAAAAAGCAGAATTGTTTGAATGGAAAAGGAGGTTCAAAAGCCCACTGAAGAAAATAATTCCATAAAAGTTAGAATGGAGGGGCAGGTAGATGGCACAGTAGATAGTGTACTTGTCCTGGAGTAAGGAGGACCTGAGTTCAAATTCGGCCTCAGACACAAAATACTTTCCAATTGCCCCCACATACACACACACTAGAATGGAGCAAATGGAAGCTAATGGCTATGAGAAATCAAGAAATTATAAGGCAGAACAAAAAGAATGAAAAAAAATAGAAGACAATGTAAAATATCTCATTGGAAAAACAACTGACCTGGAAAATAGATCAAGGAGAGATAATTTAAAAATTATTGGACTACCTGAAAGTCATGGTCAAAAAAAGAGCATAGACATCAAGAAACTAGCAAGGAAAATTGCCCTGATATTTTAGAACCAGAGGGCAAAATAGAAATGGAAGGAATCCAATGATCACCTCCTGAAAGAGATCAGCAAAAGGAAAACTCTTTGGAATATTGTAGCCAAATTCCAGAGTTCCCAGGTCAAGGAGAAAATGTTGCCAGCAGCCAGAAAGAAATGATTCAAGTATTGTGGAAACACAATCAGCATAACACAGGATTTAGCAGCTTCTACATTAAAGGACTTGAGGGCTAGGAATATAATATTCTGGAGGTCAAAGGAGGTGGAATTATAGCCAATACCTACAGAGAGAGAACAAATGAACTGAGTACAGAACAAAGCATTAAAAAAAAACTTTCCTTATTTTTATTATTTTATTTTGTTCGTATTTTCTTTGGCACCATGGATAATATGAAAATATGTTTAACATGAATTAACATTTGCAATCAAAATCATCTAAAGATGATGGCATATAAAACTGCAAGCCGGGCCGAGATTCTTAAAGTCTAGCCAATGCTCAGATTTTTATAATCTAGCAAATAGCTCACAAATCTTCAGATTCCTTAAGAGTCTGGCCAATATAGAAGACCTTTAATAAACCTTGAGTTTGTTTGAAAGAAGACTTGGGTTGAATTTATTCAGGCAGGACCCGTGTGTTGTGATTTTGGGGTCCCAGCACCCCTAACCCTTTAAACTTCAACATTTTGGTTCCCTGACCAGGAAAAACTGTCTAATCCCAAGCTCTTCTCCAGGCAAGACTGGAAGGTACATAAGCCTCCCAACTCTTCCTAATCCCTTTCTTGCCCTGCAGTTGGGGTGAATTTCCAAGCACCTAGGAAGGCTTGGCTTGGAAGTGCTTTTTGGGCCTGAACTCTCAGGTCCCATTAGGTCAGACAGGTACGAGACTGTCTGAAACTCAGCCTGACCCTCTCATGCTCTTGGTCCAGTGGTTCTGTTCAAAGCCATGGACCTGGGCACACTTTTAGACTCCCTATCCAGAAGTGTATGCCCAATTCTCTCAATTCTCTCTGTGCTAGGGAATGAGGAAAATGTCAAGTACTTTTTTTGGGCTTTTGTTGTTTTGTTATTGTTGTTGTTTGATTTTCAAAGGCTTATTCCAAATCCTTTGTTAAGGAGGGAGTGATTTCCAGCCCTCACCACCAACAATGGGTCAATCCTCTTCAATTCCCAAAGATTTGCCTTTGAGCTGTCTTTCACAAAATTGAGGGAAAAAATTAGCTTCTCTAAAGAACTTAAAAAGAAAAGGCTGGTATTCTTTTGCAACATTTGGCTTCAGTATCACCTGGAAAATTATGAAGCATGGCCCATTTCTGGGACATTACCTATTAACAAGTATACAAATTTAGATCCTGACTCTATGGAAGGGGCAGCAACCCTTAGCATGTATTTCATTAATCAGTCTGCCCCAGTTATTAGGAGAAACTGCAGAAATTGGCAGTGGGACTCCAAACACCTCAGGTCCAATTACTGGAGACAGCCTTTGGAGTTTTTAACAACAGAGACTTAGTAGCAGCAAAGGAAAGAAAAAGAAGGGAAAAGGGTAGAGACAATGAACATGCTCAATTCTTGGCTGCTACCATGGCCAGGAAAAGACCCAAGGTTGCTCCTGGCAACTCTGGCAGTGGAGAAACTTGCTTTGATGGCACCAGGAGGGCCACTGGTCCAAAGAATGCTTCTCCAGGGCACTCCACCCAGATGAAGCCCCTGGGAGTGATGCCTCTGGGACTGTGCCCAAAATGTGACCAGGAGGGAAACTGGAGGAAGAATTGTCCCCGAGTTTGGAAAAGTGATGGAGTTGCCCCCCAGTACCCAGTCCTCCAATTTTTTCAAGACAGAATGATGGAGGAACCAGGGAGTTGGCAGTACTCCCACTTTCTCCATCTGTCTCGCCAAGCCTTGGGCAAATATTGAGGGCAAAAGTAAGATTACCCACTTTATCATGGCTATGTTCTCTGTTTTAATCAATTACTCTGTCCTTACCCACCCCTCAACCCATCAGGTCATGGGCATAGAAGGGAAAACTAAGGGATGTCTTGAGACATACACCCTCCCCTGTCTATTTGAGGATCTATTGTTTGAATTCTCCTTCCTTATGCTCTCCACTTTCCCTGCCCCTTTGTTGGGAAGGGACCTGATGGTGAAGTTGGGGAGCCAATTTTCTCTAGTTAAGCCTCCCATCTCCCTTTTCTCTCTGTTCACCAGACTTCAACATGTTCCCCTGGAAGTGTGGAAGACAGTGGAGTCAAATGTTTAGGATCAGGAAATTCCTGGATAAGCTATTCATGCCACCCCAGTAGTTGTTCACCTCCAAGACCCTAAAATGTTGCCCCATTACCCCACCGGGAAGGCTTCTTTGACTGCTGCTGCAGAAGCTCTTAATTTCTTGGATACTTGAGGCTACAGAGTCTCCTTGAACAAAATCCAGATAGTATGCCAGTCTGTAAAGTATCTGGGCCATAATGCCCACCTCTCTCCATACTTTTTGGTCTTCAATGTTGAGAGAGACATTTTCTTTTGTCTGTTAGGGGATAAGGAGAGTTATCCTTTTGTGTTTTCTTTTTCTTTGCTTTCATATTTTTCTTTCCAAAGCCAAGTAAATACTTTGTTCCTATGACAGATTCTCTTTTCCTTTACTGAGAGCAACAGTTAGTACTCAAGATTGCATAGGGAAAAATAAATTAAAAAACAGAAACAAGAAAAGCTTTAGAAGAAAAACTTGGGGTTTTTAGGGGAAGGGCTATGTTGCTGCTCTAAGGAGAAGACATTTCATGTGTGCACAGTAATATTCAATCTACCACAATGTGGGAGCTCAATAGTGTGTGCACATACTGTGTGCTTTCACAGTGTTAGTCTGTCAACTCTTCTTCATGTCCTCCATCCCAAACAAACCATCCTACTTTGATCTTAGATTATGTAGTGATATTGTGCTGATGGAAATATGAAATAAAATGAAGTAGGAAAAATTACCATTAAACTTCAATCTTCTCCACATAATCCCTATACTTTACATTGACTTTGATATCAAGGTAACTAAAAATACTCTAAAGATTCACTCTCAGCCAGATAAATATTTAGAATAAAAGGGACCAAGAAATAACAACAGAAAAGAGCATTTTAAAGGAGAAATTTATACTGTTAATTGCTATCTGGTTACATGCAGCTCCCTGGAATCTGACTATTTAAAGAGTGGAAATAGATTGAATATTTGAACTTTTCAGAGCTGAAGCCTCAGAATATATATCAGCCCAGTAAAGAAGCTGTAGCACAGCTGAAGACCAATACATGGAAGAATAGAGCTCTTCATTAGAGGCACTTAGAAAGGACTGTACTTAACCAATGGCAAATAGTCATTTGGTTGCACCCAGAAGAGTAACATAATTGCATAACCGGGAGACAGTGATAGATTTGTAGGATCAGAGGCTATAGAGTGGTCCCAGTCATGCATGATTCCTGCCTGTACCCCCTTTCTCATGGCAGTGTGGTAACCAATGGGAAAGCATACATAAATACATACATTTCTATATGGGAATAACCATTTTGGTCACTTATTTTCTATGCTATTTTATTAAATATCTTTTGCTTTGAATTAATGTATCTTCTGTTTGACCTAGTAAAGAAAATACACTATAGATTGGTAAAGTCATTCTGGAATGCAATTTATAAATATACCTGACAAGTTGTTAAATATTCTCTTTAATGTGGCACACCATTATTAGTCTTATAATTCACAGGGATCAAAGGAGGAAAAGGACATATATGTACAAAAACATCATAGCAGTTCTTTTTTTGTATTAATAAGCTGGAAACTAAAGAGTGTCTATCAATCAGGTTATAGATAAAGAAATTATAATTTATGAATATAATGTAACTGTATTATTTTTTAATAAAGTAATTAAAGGTATAGCTTCAGAGGAACCAGGGGAAACATTTGTGAATTGATGCAGAACGGAGTGAGCAAAGTTGAGTGATATATATGATAACAAGAGCACTGAAAAGACAAAATAATATTCTAATGGTGAACAACTCTGAAAGACAAAAACTCTAATCAATGCATGAAACATTCTACTTCCTGACAGAAGAGTAAAATAAGACCTATATTCTTTAATGTAGCCAATGTGGGAATTTCTTTTACTTGATTTTGTGTATTTTTACAGGCTTTGTCTTTTGTTTAATATGAAAGAGGAGGTCAGTAGATAAGAAAATAATTTTTTAATAAAAATATTTTTTAAAAAACACATTGATGGGAAGTCATGAGCTAAGATTTCAGGTGGATACTAATCCAGAAAATGGATTTAAATCTGTAGCAGTTTTCTAACATTCCACATGTGATGGGGACCCTGGGATTTGTAGATAACATTCTGGTCTTTGATTCATGGATAGGTGATATATGATCTGCATTTCTATGGAGTGAGAAAGAATCAATAAACTCATCCAGGGGTCACAGCATCTAGAATTAAAGGGTGACTTCACATTTTACTAGTAGAACTCACCCTCTTTATAGTTGAGAAAATTAAAGGTCAGAGAGGTTAGATGAATTACTTGTGATCACATAAATATTAAGTAAAAGAACTAGGATTTGAATCTAGTTCATTTGAAATTGTCATTTTTTAAAAAATGGGTCCCTTCTTAGCATTTTGACCTTTTACTACTTTTGCAATGCTGCTCTCCAACTCCAATGGGACATTCCCATTATATGCATGTGTATATATGTGTGTTCTATTAATTGAAACTAGAACTATAAAACTCTCTACAATATTGTAACAAATTCTGCAAAAAATTCAGCCATCCACTTCTAGCATTTGATTTTGATCACTGCTAATTCTCTTATGGTCATTTGACCATTGGAATTGAGCATTCCATGGTCCACTTTTTTTTAATTCAATTCAATAAACATTCATTAAATATCTACTGCATATCAGGCATTCAGCTAAACATTGGGGATGCAAATTAAAAAGACAGTTCTTACCCATAAAGAGCTTAAAATTCAATGGACAAAGACAATACAAAAAAGGAACCTGAAAGGGAATTGACATGGGGTGAGGGTGGGGATCAAGATAAGCACCTGGTCTGGTAGAGTCAAATACTAGGAATGCAGGTGGTAGAAAATAGTGGAAATCCACATGGCTTGTATTTTATATAATGATTTCAGTGGTTGCAAGTAGATGTTGAATGTCTTTCCATACAGTATTAGGGAATCTTTATATCATGTTAAGAGATTCCTATTTGTATGTTTCATCTAATATAGAAAGACAAAGAAAATTACTTGAAGAATTCTGATATGTTCTACTGAGTCATATAATTCATTCATTGAAAGGGTTGACACCATGATAAACTCTAGAATTCTACTTCAGGAGGATATCTGTGTTCAGAATCTTATCTAGTCCAGTTCTACCTTATCTTATTCCTTATTTGCTGCTTCCCAAAACCCTATTTGTACAATGAACTGGTATGGTGCTCATTGGTTTTCTTGTATATTACAGCTGATAATAAGCTTGACCCCCTCAAGGAAAGTTAAATGATAAAAGTGAGTGGCAACATAATCAGAGTAAAGCCTCCCCAACTGCTTTGTAAAATTTAATTAAGCAAACAAGTCCTGTATTTCTCAGTGGTAAACAAAAGCTACTAAACCTGTTTGATAAAGAATGACAATGAAGCTCTTCACTAAAGTTAGTCTCCAGTGCCTTATCATGAAATGGAACTAACCCTGGGTTGCTGAAGGCTATGTCACTAGAGAACAAGCTCTGAAGGCTACAACTCAGCTGGAAGAGGTATGAGTACTGGTCTGGCAATGGAATATTAACCAAGGGTCAGCCTATCTAAATACATTGACCCTCAGTGGCAGGGGGGTCTACACCAGGAGATGAATCTTTTCATGAAGTCAAATTACTAAGATTTGAAGAGATTTATATTCATGTAATTAGATGCAACATTGAGACCAATGAAATCAGAGATTATTCAGGAGGCAAGATTCAAAGTAACCAATCATGCAAAGTCCAAAATTAGGGAAACATTCATATGCAAAATGATTACTTCTAGTAATCAATATCATTTCCTGTTAACATTTATCACAAATGCATTATGTAGCTTGTGGCTAAGGTTTATAACTTCATTTTTTATCCTCAGCATATGCTTCTAAACATTTTTCATATGATTCCTTGGATCATAGATGATTTTACCTGGGACAGAAATAGGATTTAAACCAGCATGTGGTACTACAAAGTGCTCTGAAATTCTTACCAGTATCTGAACAGCTGGAGATTAATTGCCTACTAATACTGTCACCATCTAACACTGATTACTTTATTCTGCTGCTTTCATTAAATTTGCAGGAAAGTTATTCAGGACACAGGAAAAATATATATTTTGAAGAGAAGAAACGTTGCCATTGTAATGAGAAAGAATAAGGGTATTGGAAATGTATAATAATAATGGACATTTATAAATCACTTTAAAAATGGGACTAAAACTCAGGACTGGAGATAAAAGCTTGTGAGTCATTGGTATAGAAGTGATATCTGAAGTCTTAAAAATGGATAAGCTTTTACAGAAATTCTCAAGCCAAGTGAATCTCCACATGGTCCCAGATATGCAATACAAGTCACCAAAATAAAAGTGAAAATAATATAGAGAATCAATTAAATAGAAAGGAGGTCTATTGAAGGCCAAAGCAAATAAAATATTAAAAAAGTAAATATTGTAAAAATGAAATAAAAAACTCCCTTAAAAAAGTAAAGCAAAATGGTTCCAGATGAACTACCCCAAATCAGAATAGGGTATTGAAAGCTAGGGCACTTTTTCAGTTAAATTTTTTAAAAAAGGCTCCTCTATGTAGATGACCTCTAATTTCTCTTCTAGTTCTCATTTACTTGATTCTGTCAACTGTACCAGTATAGATAAGAGGCTGGTGGGAAATCTTTTTTAATAATACAAACTATGATTATACTTTGGTGCAGTTATGCAGAAGCAAATATCCACTCAAAAGCACTGAAAAATATTTTTAATTACTTTTGAATACAAATGGTATATTATGGTTGTGTAGTATACAAGTCTTTGGCCTCTCTCCCTTATTTCTGAACCATACGTTCCATTTATTTTTCACCATCTTCATTTTTTCCCACATTTGCCTTTGAGTCATCAAGTAAAATAATATATTTTGATTTACTGTGGAGAGTCTTCCAATTCTTCCAAGAATTGGTCTTCCTATTCAGGCAGCTAGATGATATAGAGTATTGAACAGTAGGCCTGGAGTCAGGGAATCTTGAGTTCAATCTAGCTTCAGACATTATCTGTGTGACCCTGAGCAAGTCATTTAATTTATGTCTACTTCAGTTTCCTCAACTGTAAAAATGGGGAAAATATTTGATTAAGATAATAGTTAAAGCACTTAGCACAGTGCCTTGCATATAGTTAGTCCTTAATTAATCCTTGACCCTCCTTTCCCCCTCCAAATTCATATTTAGCAACCAAAATTACTGGATAAACTGAAATTATTTTTATTATAATCTTTTTTAAAAAATTCATATTAATAGTACTGCAGTAAAGGATGACAAAATATACTGATAAATAATGACTGTTTTCTTCATTCTTTTCTTTATTTCTTCCTTCCATTCTTTTTTCTTTCATCCTTTCTTCCTTCATTTTGGTAACTCTTCCTGACCAAGAGATACCATAACATTAAAGAAAGTCTTTATCATGTCTTGATATGAATTTTGAGCTAAAATTAAAACTTATCATTATAGATAATGATTACAACTAGTTAAATGTTGGCCAATAAAAAGTTACTCACCTTTTAACTGAGATCAATATTAATCAGTTTGGAATTTGTGTGGTCAACTTTTCATTTTCCTCCATGCTTTGTGCAGTTTTCTGGTCATCTCTCCTACTTACCACTTACCCTCAAACTCAATAAAACACACGCAAAAAGAAGAATCAAGATATGTAAATGAAAAATTAATAGCAAAATGACTGAGAGGTTTCTGAAGTTGAGCTCCCCTTTGATCTCAAAATAATAGTTAATACACTAAAATATCCAAGAAACTGAATGGGAGTAAAGAAAAAAATCTCAAAGAGGGGAATAATATAGCAGAGAGGATAAGGAAGGAAAAAAGCAAAATATCTAATATACTGTAGGAATGCATCAGCATCAGAAAATATTTGGAGAAGACTCTTGAAATGAAAATTGCAAAATAATCAGAGCCAGAAACCAAGAAAAGTTTTTTTTTTTTAATTAGAGGAATAAATAGGGGCAGCTAGGTGGTGCAGTGGACAGAGCACGGGCCCTGAAGTCAGGAGGACCTGAGTTCAAATCCGGCCTCAGACCAAACACTTGACACTTGCTAGCTGTGTGACCCTGGGAAGTCACTTAACCCCAACTGCCTGAGCAAAAAAAAAAAAAAGAAAGAAAAGAAAAAGAAAGAAAGAAAGATAAAAAAGGAATAAATACAGAATAATTAGAACAGCACAGTATTGGACATTCTTAAAAAAGGGAGAAAATAAAACTCAAAAGTTCAGTGATATAGTAACAATTATTAAAGTTAAAAAATATAGCATATTTAGAAGGATATATGGGATAATGAAAATGATTAATTCTTGATCAGATAAAGCAATGGTCCTGGAGTCAGGAGGACCTGAATTCAAATCTAGCCTCAGACACTTGACACTTACTAGCTGTGTGACCTTAGGCAAATCACTTAACCTCAATTTCCTCAGCAAAAACACACACACACACACACACACACACACACACACACACACACACAATGTTGATCAGGAAAAGTGGACTTTAAGAGAGAATGTAGGCATTATTTCTACCATTGGAAAATATGATGAAGCAAGTTTAACACTTTCAGCAAATAAAATGTCATTGAAATATTGGAATCAGAGAGAAAATTGCAAATTGAAAGAAAGACCAGAAAACAGCTAACAAATGCTCCAAATTTAACGTAATCAGAATTGTGAATACCAAGAGTCAGATGTAAACAAGAAAATCTATGAAGCAGACTTTTAACATTTTTCTCCTATTCTTAATTTTTATATCTAAATGTCGCTCAGATGATTTTGCTTAGCTGAATCTCTTGTCAAGATTTTTTTATTTTTTTTAATTAATAGTATATTTTTTCCAATTACATGTAAAGATAGTTTTCAACATTCATTATTATAAGATTTTGAATTCCAAATTTTTTTCCCTCCCTTTCTTCCTTCCCCCTCCCTAAAACAGCAAGCAAACTGATATAGATTATACATGTAGAATCATGTTAAACATTTCCACATTAATCATGTTGTGAAAGAAGAATCATAACATAAGAGAAAAATCATGAGAAAGAAAAAAATAAAAAATTGAAAATATTATGCTTCATTCTGCATTCAGATTCCATAGTTCTTTCTCTGGATGTAGTTAGCATTTTCCATCATAAGTGTTTTGGAATCATCTTGAATCATTGCATTGCCGAGAAGAGCTAGGTCTATCATAGGTGATCTCACAAAGTGTTGCTGTTACCATATAGAATGTTTTCCTGTTTCTACTCACTTCACTCAGCATCAGTTCATGTTAAGTCTTTTCAGTTTTTTTTTCTGATCATCATTTCTTATAGCACAATAGTATTCCATGACATTCATATATATGTGTATATATATATATATGTCCATAACTTGTTCAGCCATTGCACAATTGGTGGGCATCCCCTCAATTTGCAATTCTTTGCCACCACAGAAGACCTGCTATAAATATATTTTTTTTACACGGGATCTTTTTCTCTTTTTTATGATGTCTTTGGGATACAGACCCAGTAGTAGTATTACTGGATCAAAGGGTATGCAGTTTTATAGCCTTTTGTGCATAGTTCCAAATTGCTGTCCAGACTGATTGGATCAGTTTACAACTCCACCAACAATTCCTGTAACTCACTTATCTTCTCCTCTAAGAATCTGGATGGTATACCACTTGGTGCATATATATTTCACATTGATATTACTTGTTTATGGTACTTTTTGGCAAGATGTAGTTTCCTTCCTTTTCTCTTTTAATTGGGTCTATTTTTGCTTTTGCTTTGTCTAAGATCAGGATTGCTACCCTTGCTTTTATTTTTTCAGCCAAAAACAAGGTTTATTGAAGATTCACCATATTAGCTAGACTCTTAAGGAATCTGAGCATCTATGGGCTATTGGCTAGATTCTAAGAATCAGAGTATCTTAATGGAGACAACATAGACTTTATATGCAGAAAGATTGTGGGAGGCATCTAGGAGTGACCAAGTAGTTTAGGGTGACAGGAAGAAGGGCCTAAGGAGATCTGGATAGGAGTGGCTAGTAAGCTGGGGTGAACAGAACTCCTGGGACCTAGACCTAGTGGCCAAGGGAGAATGGAGCCGAGCTAGGATTAAGGGTGGAAAATGGCCAGGGGCCATAGGGAGGTAAGACAATGGAAGGGAGATTGGGTGTAGCCACAAATGAAAGGCTAGTTGATGGGATTATAGCCTCAGGGGAATGCCAGAGATTTGGTCATGTGGGAAAGTCCAGGGTTTTTCCTTTCTGGGCCCAGATTCCAACCCCATCATTCCCCCCTCAAACAAATAGGAACCCAAATTCTTTTGGGGTAAGGGGCTGAAACTGCTTCCTGCTGACAAGGGGCATAGAGCTGTCCCTGCCTCAAGGGGGTCCCAAAGAAGAGGTTGAATGGACCAAGCACAGGCTGCATCCAGGGAATGATGGGGGGACACTGGCTGACACTCACTGTTACTAACTGTAGGTGAATGGCCTGTAGTCTGGAAGACACAAATCTGACAGAAAAGACTGCAGAGCCCAGTTAAAAAACAGGGACTAAATTTAGGGCCCAAATGAGAGAATAAAACATCCTTAGCTCTATTTGGATTCAGATAATTGTTTTCCAACCATGAAGTATCAAATCCATCTCATAGCCAGACTCAGGAATAGCCAGGTGGGTAACATTCCCTTTACTTCCCACCAGTATCACCTTCTCTGAATGCCTTGTGGCATTTCTCTCAGATGGTGGATTATTGATTATTGATGGATTATGACCCATCAGACAACTCAAAATAAAATCCTATGAGCTTTTACCTCAAACAGCAAATTTTACTAATCACAGCTTAGGAAAAACTTTTCCAGGATTTACATCTCAAACTTAAATTTATCCTAATGTAAAAAGCCAATGATTAGAGATTTCTATACACTTTAAAATTTTCAGCAAGCCATACATAACCCAAACAAAGTTTTTGGCTATTTTACACATTAAAACAATAACCTACAATAGTCAATTTTAGCAGTAACCAAATTATGACAAGTTGCTTGACAAATTCTCTGATGTCAAAAAAAAAATTTAGCTCAACTGTCTCTCATACTTCTGGGGAACATGGGGAGGTCTGGTGCACAGAGGGAAAAGAGAGATAGCAGGCTTAACTAGAGAATATTGGCTCCCCAAATTTACCATCAGGTTCCTTCCCAACAAAGGGGCAGGGCAAGAAAAGAGCATAAAAAAAGAATGTTCAAATAACAAATCCTCAAGTAGGCAAGGGAGAGGGTACATCCCTTCAATGCCCATGACCTGACAGGTAGAGGGGTAAGTAAGGGTAGAACAGAGAACATAGCCAAGATAAAGTGGGTAACCTTACCATCAATTTTGCCCAGGGCTCGGTGAGAGAGATGGAGAAAGTGGGAGTGCTACCAAGCCCCAGGCTCCCTTGTCATTTCCAATCTTGAGAAGACTGGAGGATGGGGTACTGAGGGGTGACTCCACCACTTTTCCAACCTCGAGGACAATCCTTTCTCCAATGTCCCACTTGATCACATCTTGGGCACAGTCCCAGAGACATTGGTTGTGGGGGCTTCCTCTGGGGCGTGCCCTGGAGGGGCATTCCTTGAACCAGCGGGCCTCCTTGTGGCCCTCACTGCCTGAGTTGATGGGCTTTCTCTGAGGAGATGCCCTGAGGGAGCACTTCTTGGACCAGTGACCCTCCTGGTGGCATTGAAAGCAGGTTTTCCCACTGCCAGAGTTGCCAGGAGCACCCTTGGGTCTTTTCCTGGCTATGGCAGCAGCCAAGAATTGAGCATGTTCTCTGTCTCTAGCCCTTTCCCTTCTTTTTCTTTCTCCCATTGCTACTAAGTCTCTGTTGTTAAAAACTCCAAAGGCCGTCTCCAGTAATTGGGCCGGAGGTGGTTGGGGTACTTTTTAATAGCTTCTACTAGCCTGTCTTGGAAAAGGGCAGGGTTTTCCTTTTCTACCTGAGTAATTTCCTTAATTTTTTGAAAATTTACTTGCTTTTAGAATGTAGTTCTTAGTCTTTCTAACAGGCAAATTACCATGTGATCTCTCCTTGCCCTATCTTCACTCTTCTGATAATCCCATCCTGGGTCAGTAGTGGGAACAGCAGCTGTTCCTGGGGGGTGTTTTGTGGGGCCATAGGTAGCAAAATGATCCCCAAATTTTTGGGTTTGTTCCCAGATTCTCCTCTTCTCTTCAGTGGTACAACAAGTGGAGAAGATATGCAAATCACCCCAAGGAAGCTCAAATTGTAGGGGCAGGTCCCTAATGCCTTCAGTAAACTTAGTGGGATCTTCTGAGTATTGACCTAGTTTCTCTTTGACCTGAATGAGGTCTGAAATGGAGAATGGAACATGCACCCTAATTGTCCCATTAGGGGAGACAGGAACTTCCCTTTGGGGAAAAAGCCTTGAAGGCACTGTGGGAACTGGGACTAGGGAGGAGAGGAGATAAGAAGTCCCACTTCTTGTGAATAAGGGACTAGAAAATGCTGGCTGAACTGGACTGGACTGAAAAGCCAGGGAATCCAGCTGGCAAGGGGAAAAATTAGCTGACACTGGAGAAGGGGGAAGGATCAAGGGAGGAGATACCACTGAGGCTGGGGCTGAGGCCAAGGTCTGGGTGGTCCTTGCCTCTGGGAAAAGAGCCTGGGGAGGAGGTGTTGCCAAGACCTGAGCAGGGGTTTGAGGAGAAATTGCAGGTTGGGAAGGGGTTTGGGATGGAGGAAAAAGGGAGGAAAAGCAAGGGAAAGAGGGGTTAGGCAAGGAGGGAGGGGAATGGGGAACAGGAGGGGCTGAGGGAAAATGGGGAGAATAGGGAGGGGGTAGGGACTGGGGAGGTGCTATAGCTCTGGGAGCCATAAAAAGAGGATCATCCAAAAAGTCTAGTTGATCCCCATTCCCCATTTGTGGGGTGGCTCTAGCTATGAGCAACCTACAATCTTTTCTGAGAATGGGGTCTTGAGAAAGTTCGACAAAAGTCATTATGTAGACAATCTCCACTCATTTTCCTTCCTTGCTATAATATCGTTTTAACTCTGAGAGCATATTTTGCTCTAATGTCGCAAAATGGGGCCATGCCTCATAATTTTCCAGGTGATACTGAGGCCAAATGGTGTTGCAAAAGAACACCAGCCTTGTCTTTTGTAGTTCTTTAGAGAAACTAAATTTTCCCCAATTTAGTAAAAGACAGCCTGAAGGCAAATCTTACGGAATTGAAGAGGATTGACACTTTGTGGGTGTGGGGACTGGAAGTCCCTCCCTCCTTAAAAAAAGATTGAGGAATAAGACTCAGGAAACAGACAAAAAAATCAAAAAACCCAAAGAAGTACATTAAGTTTTCCCAAGTCCCTGGTGCTGAGAGAATTGACAGGATTGGGCTTACAATTCTGCCCACGTCCATGGTCTTAAACAGAACCACTGGACCAAGAGCTTGAGAGCGTCAGGCTGAGTTCAAGACAACCTTGTAGCTGTCTGACCTAATGGGACCTGAGAGGTCAGGCCTGAAAAGCACTTCCAAGACAAGCCTTTCTAGTTGCTTGGAAATCCACCCAATTGAAGGGTAGAAAAGAAAAAGGATTAGGGGAAGAGAGGAGGCTTAAGTACCTTCCAGTCCCGGCTGGTGAAGAGCTTGGTATAGGCAGTTTTTCCCATGCAGGGAACCATATGATGCGGTCTAGAGGTTAGGGGTCCTGGAATCCCAAAATCATGACACCCGGGTCCTGCCCAAAAGAATTCGACCCAAGCCTTCTTGCAGCCTAAAACAAGGTTTATTGAAGATTCGCCATATTGGCTAGACTCTTAAGGAGTCTGAGCATCTATGGGCTATTGGCTAGATTCTAAGAATCAGAGCCGCTTTTTTTTCCTTCAGCTGAAGCATAATATATACTGCTCCAGTCTTTTATTTTTACTCTGTGGGTATCTCTTTGCTTCAAATATGTTTCTTGTGAACAACATATTTCTGGTTTTTAATCCAATCTGCTTCCATTTTATAGAAGAGTTCATCCCATTCACAGTTATGATTACTGTGTATTTCCCTCCATCCTATTTTCCCACTGTTTATACTTTTCTTTCCTTTCACATTGTCCATCCTCATCAGTGTTTTGCTTCTTATCACTGCCTCCTTCAATCTACCCCACCTTCTATCATCCTTCTTTTCTTTCCCCTTTCACCTCCTCCTTCTGCCCTCCCTATTACCAGCCTTTCCCCCTTTCCATTTTCCTTCCCCTTTCCCCTCCTACTTCCCTAAATGGTAAGATAAATTTCTATGCCCAGCTTAATGTGTATGTCCCTCTTTGAGTCAAATCTGATGAAAATAAAGTTCACACAATGTTCATCCCCTCCTTTCTTTCCCTCTAATGTAATAGGTCTATCATGCCTCTTCATGTGATGTAATTTGCTCTATTCTGAATCCCCCTTTTGTTTTATTTACCCCTTGATTTTTTTTAATATAAGTACATAAATGTCAACTTTTACCCATATCTTCTGTCTATATAAACTCCTCCTAACTGCCCTAGTAGAGATACAATTCTCAAGAGTTATAAGGATCATCTTCCTGTGTAGGGATTTAAAAAGTTTAATCTTATTGAATGACAATGCTTGTTTGTTTTTCCTCTTCACCTTTTAATGCTTCCCTTGAGTCTTGTATTTCAAGTTGAATTTTCTGTTCAGCTCTGATATTTTCATCAGGAAAGTTTGAAAGTCCCTTGTTTCATTGGATGATCATAATTTCCCTTGAAAGATTATGTTCAATTTTGCTAATTACTTGATTCTTGGTTGTAATCCAAACTCCTTTGCCTTTCAGGGTATCATCTTCCAAATCCTCTGATCCTTTAAGTCTTGTATAATTCTGACTGGATGCTTGATGTTTGAATTGTTTCTTTCTGGGTGCTTGCAATATTTTCTTCTTGACCTGATAATTCTGGAATTTGCCTACAGTATTCCATGGAGTTTTCATTTTGGGATCTCTTTCAGGAGGTGATCAGTGGAGTCTTTCAATGACTATTTTACCTTCTGGTTCTAGTTTATCAGGACAGTTTCTCTTGATGATTACTTGAAAGATACTGTTCAGGCTGTTTTTTGATCATGGCCTTCAGGTAGTCCAATAATTCTTCAATAATTTCTAGGTCAGTTATTTTTCCAATGAGGTATTTTGCATTTTCTTCTATTTTTTTCATTCTTTTGATTTTGTTTGACTGATTCTTGATGTCTCAAAGAGTCATCAGCTTCCATTTGCCAAATTCTATTTTTTAAGGAATTATTTTCTTCAGTTAGCATTTGGACCTCTTTTTCCATTTGTCAAATTCTGCTTTTAAATTAGTTGTATACATCAGTGGACTTTTTTTTTTCCCATTTGACCAATTTTATTTTTTAAGGAGTTGTTTTCTTCAATCATTTTTGTGCTTCCTTTTCCAAGCTATTGACTCTTTTTTCATAATTCTCTTGTATAACTCTCAATTATTTTCCCTGTTTTTCTTCTATCTCTCTTATTTGATTTTTAAAATCCTTTTTGAGTTCTTTCAAGAGAAATTTTTGGGCCTGAGACCAATTCATATTCCCTTTTGAGACTTCACATGCAGACATATTGGCATTGATGTCCTCTTCTGAGTTAATGTTTTGATTTTCCCTGTCACTATAGGGGGTTTTTATGGTCAGGGTTCTTTTCTATTTCTTATTCATTTTTCAGTCCCTTTCATGACCATTAAAGGAGCTCTGCTTCTTGGGACAGGAGTCACTGTCCCAAGTTTCTAATCCTAGGGGCTAGGTTCCTGGCCACTGACTTTCCATGCCAGAACCTCAGGTGCTTACAGCTTGCTCACTGCACTGGAATGACCAGGCCTTTTTGCACCTGTTATGCTGGGGGTCTGAAATTCATGATTTGCTTTCTGCAATGGGGCTGGCCTTCTGAGCCTGCAGGAGCAAGGGGCCTCAGCTGCTGATCTATCCTGCTGCTAACAGTCTCCCATTGGATTTCCTGGACACCATCTGCACTAGGTTGCACTCCCCTTATACCCCTATACTCCCGTTATACTCCTATAGGGTAAGGGACAGACATTTCCTGAAGTCCTTCTAAGGTATTTTAAGTTGAAAAATTGTTTTACTCCATCTTTTTGTGGGTTCTGTCACTATGGAATCCATTTTTAGAGGCTTGATGTAGTGTTGTTTCTGAGGGAAACTGGGGAGAACTCAGGCAACTACTTGGCCTTCCTCCACCATCTTTCCAAGGTCCCAAGCTTTTTTTTAAAATGATTTTACTCTACATTTTTTCTCTTTGTGAGAAAATGCTGCTTACAATGATATCTCATCTTTAGTCCTATGATTTTAGAAATGAGTTTAAATTTTAAGTTGGTGTTTCTGTTGGCTACCATATCTGACCACTTGGGATTAAATCACTTGGGATTAATATCCTGCTGACTAGGACATTTATTGTAATAGTGTGTTCTTTTTTGTCAATAAATGGATAAAATTTATACTTCAGTGTCCTTGTTGTTTCTATTATCCATTTTCTGTTTTGTGTTGGCAGTTATGTCCTTGAATAGTAAAGAAATTAGTTTCTCAAGTAATGTAAAATATCTTTGTTTCATTATTTTTTTTTCTTTTCACAACATTGGATCTTTGCTATTAGGTTGCTAGGCTAACTATAGACAGATGTTGATAAATGAAGACTCCCATATCAATAATAGAGTTTTTGTTTTGTTTTGTTTTCATTTGTTAAATATCTACATAAAATGTAATATGTTAAATATTAAATGTTTGTTTTTTTTGGGAGATGATGAAACTTTACAGTTTCCATGTTCAGTACCTAACAATTATTTTCTTTATTCTTTTAGTTCTGAAATTATATATTTAGTACTCAAGTGAAACATGTCATTCCACATGATTACAACTAAATATCTGTGAGCAGTATTCATTTTTTATTATTAATTCATTTATTTTTAGTTATCAACATCCACTTCCACAAGATTTTGAGTTCCAAATTTTCTCCCTATCTCATACCTCCCCCCACCCCAGGACAGTGTGCATTCTGAATATCCCTTCCCCTAATCTGCCATCCCTTCTATCTCCCCCCCCCTTTCTCTTATCCCCATCCCCTTTTATTTTCCTATAGAATATGATAGATTCAAATGCCTCATTTTCTCTATATCTTATTTCCCAATTGCTGGTGAAAACAATTTTTAACATTTGTTTTTAAATCTTTAGGTTCCAAGTTTTCTCCCTTCCTCTTTCCCCACTTACCCTCATTGAGAAGGCAAGCAACTTGACACAGGTTATAAATGTATACTCATGCAAAACACTTCATAGTAGTCATGTTGTGGAAAACTAACTATATTTTCCTTCATCTTAACATGTCCCTCATTTATTCCGTTCTTTTTTTTTGACCCTGTCCCTACTTAGAAGTGTTTGCTTGAGATTACCCCCTCCCAAAATCTGCCCTCTCCTTTATCATCCCCCTCTCTATTATCCCCTTCCCCCCTAATTTCCTGTAGGGTAAGATAGATCTCCATACCCAATTGAGTGTGTATTGTATTCCCTCCTTAAGCAAATCTGATGAGAATAAGATTCACTCACTCCTTCTCAATTTTCCCTATTTCCCCTCCACTGTAAAAGCCATTTCTTATCTGTTTTATGTGAGATAATTTATCCCACTTTACCTCTCCCTTTCTCATTCTCCCAGTATAATGCTCTCTCACCTTTTAATTTTATTCTCCAGAGATCATCCCTTCATCTTCAACTCACCCTGCACCCTCTATCTATCTATCTATCTATCTATCTATCTATCTATCTATCTATCTATCTATCTATCTATCTATC
>NW_020941197.1:12745356-12759812 GCF_900497805.2 Vombatus ursinus
ATCTATCTATCTATCTATCTATCTATCTATCTATCTATCTATCTATCCATCTATCTATCTATCTATTGATCTATCTATCTATCTGTACATACATGCATATAATTTTTCCCTCAGACATCCCTAATAATGACAAAGGTCTCATGAGTTACACATATCATCTTTCCATACAGGAATGTAAACAGTTCAACCTTAATAAGTCCTTTATGATTCCTTTTTCCTGTTTACCTCTTCATGTTTCTCTTGAGTCTTGTATTTGAAAGTCAAATTTTTTATTCTACTCTAGTGTTTTCATCAAGAATGCTTGAAACTCCTCCATTTCAATGAATGTCAACTTTTCCCCCTCATTGATAACACTCAGTTTTGCTAGGTAGGTGGTTCTTGGCTGTAATCGCACCTCCTTTGACCTCCAGAATAATATATTCCAAGCCCTGAAATTCCTTGATATACAAGCTGTTAAATCCTGTGCTATCCTGACTGTGTTTCCACAATACCTGAATTGTTTCTTTCTGGTTGCTTGCAACATTTTCTCCTTGACCTGGGAACTCTGGAATTTGGCTACAATATTCCTAGGAGTTTTCCTTTGGGGGGTCTCTTTCAGGAAGTGATCAGTGGATTCTTTCAATTTCTATTTTGCCCTCTGGTTCTAAAATATCAGCACAGTTTTCCTTGCTAATTTCTTGAAAGATGATGTCTAGGATCTTTTTTTTTTTTTTTTTTTTTTTGATCATAGGTTTCAGGTAGTACAATAATTTTTAAATTCTCTCTCCTGAATCTATTTTCCAGGTCAGTTGTTTTTCTAATGAGATATTTCACCTCATCTTCTATTTTTTCATTCTTTTGGTTTTGTTTTAAGTGCCTTGATTTCTCATAAAATCACTAGCCTCCAATTGCTCTATTCTAATGTTTAAGAAAGTATTTTCTTCAGTAAGCTTTTGGACATCCTTTCCCATTTGGCCAATTCTGCTTTTTAAGACATTCTTCTCCTCATTGGCCTTTTGGACCTCTTTTGCCATTTGGGTTAGGCTATTTTTTAAGGTGTTATTTTCTTCAGTATTTTTCTGGGTCTCCTTTAGCAAGCTGTTGACTTGTTTTTCATGATTTTCTTGCCTCACTCTCATTCCTCTTCCCAGCTTTTCCTTTACTTCTCTTACTTGCTTCTCAAAATCCTTTTTGAGCTCTTCCATGGCCTGGGACTGATTCGTATTTTTTTTTTGGAAGCTTTGCATGTGGGAGCTTTGACTTTGTTGTCTTCTTCTGGTCATATGTTTTGATCTTCTTTGTCACCAAAGAAAGATTCTATGGAATGACTTGTTTTGCGCAGTTTGCTTATGTTCCCAGGCAATTACTTGAGTTTTAAACTCTTTCTTAAGGTAGGGGTCTACTTCCAGTATGGAGAATGTACTGTCCCAAGCTTGGGGGGGGGGGAGTTGTAGCTGTTTTCAGAGATACTTCTAGGGACCTGTGAATTTTCAGATCTTCCAAGGTGGTATGATTAAGGGTGAGGTGTTTACTCCTTTCTTGGACTGTACTTTGGTCTGTGAGTGACCACAAACACTCTTTTCTGCCTTGGAACTGTGTGGAGGATTCCCTCTTCACTGCCCTTACTAGCTCCACCATGCCAGCTTTCCTCCTTGCCCCAGTACCACCATTCAGGACTGTGACCCAGATCGAAGCATGTGTAAAGCAAGAGAATCCTATTTCAGCACCAGCAAAGACATTCCTGCAATCCCCTTCTTATCAGCCACTTGATTCCCCCTCTGTCTATGGGCCAGAAGCTCCAGAAGTAGCCGCTGCCTCAGGGCCATGCCAGGATTGGGGCTGGGACTGAGCTTCTCTCTCACTGTAGTCACTGACTTTTCCTACTGACCTTTTAAGTTTTTTTTGGTGTTTGTTGGTTGAGAAGCATGGAAACTGGCATAGCTGCCTATGATTCATTCCTCTGAGGCCTGCTCCAAGTTCACTGAGGCCTGGTCTTTGCCTGCATACCCATGGTGAACTGTGTTACTCTCACAGTTTGGTGCATAGACCTTTCCAATCAACCATCCAGGTTGTCTTGGGCTGGAAATTTGTTTCACTTTGTCTTTTTGTGGGTTCTGCTGCTCTTGAATTTGTTTAGAGAGATTTTTACAGGTATTTGCAGGGCTTTGAGGAAGAGCTCAAGCAAGTCACTGCTTTCATTCCACCATCTTGGTTCTGCCTCCAATTCTTTTCTCAAAGATAGTGTTCATAATATAAAAATATAATTCTTTTTTGTTTTATAAAAATCTTTAGCCTATCTCATTCTTTATTTCTGAAACATATTTTCCCATTTATTTCTCATCGTCTTCTTTTTCCCACATTTGCATGTAAGTGACCAAGTAAAAAAGTATAAGTTGATTTAATATTGAGAGTCTTTTCCAATTCTTTGTAGAATTGCTTTACACATTCAGGCAGCTAGATAATGCAGGGGATAGAATACTAGCCATGATGTCATAGAGACCTGACTTCAGATCTAGCTTCAGATACTTACTACCTTAGCAAATCACTTAATCTATGTGTGCCTCAGTTTCTTTACCTATAAAATGGGAATGATGCTTGTACCTATCTCAGTGTGTTGTGAGGATCAAATAAGATGTGTATAAAGCACTTAGCACAGTAGTTGGCACATAATAGGTGCCTAATAAATACTTGACCATTTTCCCCTTCCCTTTTCAGCTTCAGCAACCAAAATTACTTCATTAACTGAAATTATTTTAATAATACTCCTTTTAAAAAAATCTTATTAATGTTATTGTAATATGAGATGACAAAATGACCTATGAAATAATGACTATTGTTTTCTTTGGATATATGATAAAATTAACTCTGCCTCCACAAGGATTACCTATAAGCTATCCTTTCATTTACCTTCAAGTTCCATCTTTCTTCTTGTTTTATTTATACTGAGGATGTTAAGATTGAAATGATTAAACTCCCTTTAGTCATATTTCTCCTATACCTCTTTAACTCATCTTAATGTGTTACTTAATGAAAATTGAGAAAATAATGAAACTATGATTTTGATTTAAAAATTTATTATCTAATCTCAAGTGAATCAATCCAACAAGAAAACCCTACCTCATACCTAATTGATTCATAATCTCTATAATCTCTATAATCTCATAATCTCTATAAACAGTTGTTCTAAAATTATTTGTCTCTCTTCAAGACTTCTGTAGTATCTCTTCCCTTGGAGTTTGCAAAAGAGGAAGACTCCTAATACTTCACTGAAACAATTTAGGCTATTCACCACAAGCTCCCTTTTCTCTCTTCCTTATCTCTATTATTCAGACAATTTCCCTCACCATCCCCTCCTCCACTCCTATCTCAGGTAAAGAGGGAACCTATCTCCTTGTAAAAAGCCTCTCATTTGGGGGCAACTAGGTGGCACAGTGGATAGAGCACCAGCCCAGAAGTCAGGAGGGCCTGAGTTCAAATTCAACCTCAGACACATAACACTCACTAGCTGTGTGACTGTGGGCAAGTCACTTAACCCCAATTGCCTCACATTAAAAAAAAGGCTAATGCAAGATATTAAAAATTATTTTTTAAAAAAGCCTCTCATTTTAAAGCATCCTTTTTCCCATCTCCTTCCATCTTTTCTAGTGTATTACCCTGACTATCATCACTATATCACATCATCATCATCATCATCATCATCGCCCCCCCCCTTTGCTCTCTACCTATGTAGTGGCTATTTCCCTGTTCCCTACAAATTTCCCCCAACACACAAATAAAAGTTTATCTTTCAGTTAGAATTTTCTACGTCTAAAAGAGTAATGTTGAAATCACTTAAAACTGTCTCTTTTATTTTTTTAATGACAAATGTTTACTTTTGAGACTCAAGCAGAATCATAGAACATACATTACCAGACAAACTCAATATCCCAAACTTTCTTTGTTTGATTGTCCTAATGGCAAAGTATAGAGAAGATATGGAAGCAAGCAGGGTGACTATATTATATATATTTTTTAATCTTTTGAAAACAGATTTTGTCCATTTTGAGGAATATTTTTCCTTGTTTTTCATAGAAAGGGGGTGTGCTTTTATCTCAGTATAAAGATTGAAACTGCTCCATATCATCAATATTTGCTCAAGGCCTAGATTCTCCCTTGCTTGTGTGGTGATCGAGAGAAATATATTTCCCTTCTTTCCTTTCCTTCTTCTGCTTCATGGCTTCCAACATTCTGTCATTTTTTTTTTTACTTCTGTGGTAGAACATTACAAGCTCATATTGGTCTGATCAGTCACAGTTGGACACACTGAGACTTGACTATACAATAGTGATATCATTTTGGTCCTCTTCGAAAAGGAAGGACAACAACCAACCAGCCATTTTCTGTTTATGTAGAAATTCACTGAAATCATCATACTACAGTTTAATTTCTCCCTTAGCTAAAACAATACCAATTCCATAGGCACACTCTATGAATTAGTTTTGAAAAGCATGGCATAAAGCTGGCATCTTGTAAAGCTGCTCAGCATTAAAAAAATCAACATTCAGTCCTAGTTGGCCTTGAAAATGGCTTTAGTCTAGACCAACCTTCATATCCTTCCTTCCGTTGTCATCTCTCATTATTTCTAGATCTCCTAATTTATTTTATTCCCTTTCAGTATTTATCTATGTGACTCAGTATCTGTCTATCTATCTGTCCATCTATCTTATACATGTATGTGTATATATTATATGTAATGTTAATTTTAGTTAACTATAATACCTTAGAATATGTTATTTCCCTACTTTTCTCTTTTGAATGCATCTATTTCTATAATAGACTCTATATTAATGCTTAGCTTTCCCCTTCTTTCTACTTGCACATTATTATTTTGCTTCATAATCCATTTTGTAATCTTAATCTCTTTTATGTATAAATTCATCCATTCATATTTGCAGTTATGTTTTATTTTCCTCTCCATAAAATCATTGCATATTATTTTTCCTTGTTCCACCAACATTTGAGAGAGAGAGAGACAAAGACAGAAAGACAGAGAGGAGAGAACTAGATAGAGAAGAAGAAAAAGAGAGGGAGAAACAGAGAAATATCAGCAATCAGTATTGAATAAGTTCAGTTTATATTATACTTCTTGATTTCATCCATAGTTTTCTCCTTTGCTCTTCTTCTCCCTACTCAGGTAGAAAACATTAATTAATGAGTGTTCCTTTTTTTTCCCTTTTTCAGAAGCATCATCCTTGGCAGTAGTTTGGTGTCAATGAGACAATTCCTTCCCTGACTTCACCAATGAACTCATAAACCCCTCTTTTCCTTCCCTATACCAGCTCAGTAGTGCTTTATTTATTACTGCTTCTATAATCCTTAAAAATGTATTTAATTGCATAGTTTAGTTAAAGATGTTCACAAATTCTCACCTCTTCCTTCACGGAATGACATTCACCTGAGATCCTTGAATTTCATGAATTCATGATGGGTTTTCTTCTTCTTCTTATCCATTCATGGCATATTTTGTTTCAACTTTTGTTGATTGTTATTTATCCCTCTCCCTCATTTTCCCTCTTACATAGCAAATTATTATGTTTTGCCTCCCAATCTATTTTGCCTTTATTTTTGTAAAATATATTTTGTAATGCTTTTTTTCATATAGATTCTAGGTTTCTTTTATCAGGTTGACTCCCAAGTGTTTTATATTTATTGCCTACAGTTATTTTTTTCTGTTTTTTTTATTTCAATAGTATTTTATTTTCCCCAATCACATATCAAGACATTTTTATCATTCATTTTTACAATATTTTGAGGTTGAAATTTTTCTTCCTACCTCCCTCGCTCCTTCCCTCCCTCTCCTCTCCTCTTCCAAAAATGGGAGGCAATTTGATATAGGTTATATATGTGCAATCATGTAAAACATATTTCCATATTAATCATTGTGAAAGAAGAAATAGATCAAAAGGAAAAAACCCACAAAAATAAACTGAAAAAAAAGTGTTTTGATCTGCATTTGGAGTCCATTACTTCTTTATAAGTATGTGGATAGCACTTTCATTCATGAGTCCTTTGTACTTGTTTTTTATAATTGTCTTCTGAGAAGAACTGAATCATTCATAGCTGATCATCACACAATTTTGCTGATGGTGTGTACAATGTTTTCTTGGTTCTGCTCATTTCATTTTGCATCAGTTCATATAAGACTTTCCAGTTTTCCTGAAATGTGTCTGTTCATCATTTCTTATTGCACAATAGGATTCTATTATATTCATAGAACACAACTTGTTCAGCCATTCCCAATTGGTGGATATCCTCTGAATTCCAATATTTTGCCACCATGAAAAGTGCTGCCATAAATATTTTTACACATGTAGATCCTTTTTCCTTTTTCACAATCTCTTTGAGATATAGTCCTAGTAGTGGTATTGCTGGGTCAAAGGGTAGGCACAGTTTTACAACCCTTTGGTCATAGTTCCACATTACTCTCCAGAATGGTTATATTAGTTCAAAACTCAACCAACATTAGTGCATTAGTGTCCCAATTTTCCCACATCTCTCTCCAACATTTACCATTTTCCTTTTTTGTCATAGCCAATGTGATAGGTGTGAGGTGGTACCTCAGAGTTGTTTTAATTTGCATTTCTCTCATCAAAACTGATTAAGGGTACTTTTTCATATGCCTATAAATAGCTTTGATTTTTTCATCTGAAAACTGCCTGTTTATATCTTTTGACCACTTAACAATTGGGGAATGACTTGTATTCTTATAATTTTTCTCATTTTTCTACATATTCAAGAAGTAAGGCCTTTATCAGAAATATTGGCTATAAAAATTATTTCTCAGCTTTCAGCTTTCCTTCTAATCTTGGTTGCATTGGTTTTGTTTGTACAAAAGATTTTTATTTTAATATAATCAAAACTATCTATTTTGCATTTTGTGATGCTCTTTATCTCTTGTTTGATCATAAATTCTTCCCTTCTACATAGATCTGACAGGTATACTATTCTTTGTGCTTCTAATTTGCTTATGGTTTCACCCTTTACATCTAAATCATACACCTATTTGGACCTTATCTTGGTATATGGTATGTGATGTTGGTCTACTTGTAGTTTGTGTCCCATTGTTTTCCACTTTTCCCGGTAATTTTTTTTTTGCTTTGTGTGTGTGTGTGTGTGTGTGTGTGTGTGTGTGTGTGTGTGTGGCATTTGGGGTTAAGTGACTTGCCCAGGTCACACAGATTTGAACTCAGGTCCTCCTGACTCCAAGGCTGAAGCTCTATCCATTGCACCACCTAGCTGCCCCATTCCCCATAGTTGTTGTCAAATACTGAGTTCTTATCCCAAAGTCATGGAGTTTGGGGTTTATCAAACACTTGGTTACTATGGTCATTGACTACTGTGTCTTGTGTACCTAAATTATTCCACTGATCTATCAGTCTATTTCTCAGTCAGTAGCAGATAGTTGGGATGATTATATAGTACTCTTTATAATATAGTGTTAGATCTGGTATTTCAAGGACACCTTCATTTGCATTTTTTCATTTACTCCCTTGATATTGTTATCCTTTTGTTCTTCACGATCAATTTTGCTGTTATTTTTTCTAACTCTATCAAATATTTTTGGTAGTTTGATTGGTATGACACTGAATAAGTCAATTAGTATATTATATTTTTATTTTTTTTATTATATTAGCTTGGCCAACCCATGAGCAATTGACATTTTTCCAGTTGTTTAGATCTGACTATATTTGTGTGAAACTATTTTGTGATTTTGTTCATACAGTTCCTAGGTTTATCTCAGCAGGTAGACTCTCAAGCATTTTATATTGTGTGCAGTTATTTTAAATGGAATTTCTCTTTCTATCTCTTGCTGTTGGGCTTTGTTGGTCATATAAAGAAATGCTGGTGATTTATGTGGGTTTATTTTATATCCTGCAACTTTGCTAAAGTTGTTCATTGTTTCAAGTAGTTTTTAGTTGACTCTCTAGGATTTTCTAAGTATACCATCATATCATAAGCATACCATCATCATCATGTTTTGTTTCCCTCATTATCTATTCTAATTCTTTCCATTTCTTTTTCTTCTCTTATTGTTATAGCTAACATTTCTAGTACTAAGTTGAATAATACTGGTGGTAATGGGTTTCACCCCAGATCTTATTGGGCAGGCTTCTGGCTTCACCCCATTACAGATAATGCTTTCTGTTGGGTTTAAATAGATATGCTTTATGTTGGGTTTAGAATGATAATGCTTATCATTTTAAGGAACACTCCCTTTATTCCTATGCTTTCTAGTGTTTTCAATAGGAATGGGTTCTGTATTTTGTCAAAAGCTTTTTTCAGCATTTATTGAGATAATCATATGGTTTCTGTTGGCTTTGTTATTGATATGGCCAAATATGTTGATAGTTTTCCTAATATTGAACCAACCCAACATTCCCAGTATAAATTCCACCTGGTCATAGTATTTAATCCTTGTGATATATTGCCATAACCTCCTTGAATTTTTTGAATCAATATTCATTAGGGAAATTGGTCTATAATTTTCTTTTTCTGTTTTAACTCTTCATGGTTTAGGTATCAGCACCATATTTGTTTCATAAAAAGAGTTTGGCAAGATTCCTTCTTTACCCATTTTTTCCAAATAGTTTATGTAGTATTGGAATTTATTGTTCTTTAAATGTTTGGTGGAATTCACTTGTAAACCCATCTGGTCCTGGGGATTTTTTCTTACAGAGTTCACTAATGGTTTGTTCAATTCCTTTTTCTAAGATGGGGTAATTTAGGCATTCTGTTCCCTGATCTATTAATTGGGGTAATTTATATTTTCTTTTTTGTTTGTTTGTTTGTTTTTGGAGTTTTCTTTGGGTAGGCAATGGGGTTAAGTGACTTGCCCAGGGTCACATAGCTACTAAATGTTACGTGTCTGAGGCCAGATTTTAACTCAGTTGCTCCTTAATCCAGGGCGCTGGTGCTCTATCCACTGCGCCACCTAGATGCCCCTGGTAATTTATATTTTCAAAATATGCATCAATTTCCCTCAGATTGTCTGATTTATTGGAATATAATTGGGCAAGATATTTCTAAAAGATTGTTTTAATTTATTCTTCATTTGTGGTGATTTCACCCTTTTCATTTTTATACTGCATATTTAGTTTTCTTCTTTCTTTTTTTAATCAAATTAACCAATGGCTTATCAATCCTATTTTTTTTTCATAAAACCAGCTCAATTTTTTTATTTATTTTTTTTTACTTTCAATCTTATTGACCTCATTTTTGATATTCAGGATTTCCAATTCACATGTTTTTTTTTTAATTTTTACTGTTGAACTTAATTTATTTATGGTTGATTTTGAGGAACTGATTTTTTTCTCTTCCTTTTTAATTTTTAGTTTTAAGTAATGGTTCTTTGGTTGGGATGGAGAGGAGGAGTGATATATTAAAAAACTAAAGTGATGTACAAACAAAAGATATCTATTTTTTTTAAAAAGAGGTGAATATTTCTTGTCATGAAATAGTTCACGAGTCCATGGTAAAGAAGAGACGAGTGTCTGTTCTACCTTGGTTATGGGTGTGCTGGAGCCAGCTTGAACTTGCCTTCAAGAGCTGATTGTCAAGTTTCCAGTGTGAGCATTTATATCTTGTAAATCAGTAAATGCTACAAATCAGGATTGATTTATTGTTTTGTTAGTTGTCGATACTTTTTTTTCCTGGAAAGAAGTTTCTTTGGTTTATTAAATATACAATATTTATAAGAATGGAGAGGGATAAAACCTAATTAAGAGGCAGTGGAAATAGAGTCAGAAGATTTGGGTTCAAATTTTGTCTCTGATTCTTATTTCCTCTATGACTTTGACATAGTAGATAGAAGACTGGGCCTGGAGTCAAGAGTACCTCCATTCAAATCCAGCCTCAAACAACAGGCAGTCACTTAATCTCAGCTTATGCCTCAGTTTTCTCAACTAAGAAATGTGGATGATAACAGCACCTACACCCCAGGGTAGTTGTGGGGATTAAATGAGAGGATATATGTAAAGTGCTTAGCAAGACAGCTGGTACATAGGGGACACTATATAAATGTAAACTGTTGCTGCTGCTTCTACTGACATCTCTCAACCTTCCTGGGCTTCAGTTTCTCCAAATGTAAAATGAGGGGGTTGAATTAGATGGATTCTGAAGGTCTCTTTCAAATCATAATCATTTCATGCTTCTCTTAAGTCTTGTATTTGAAAGTAAAATTTTCTATTCAGCTCTGGTCTTTTCATCAAGAATGTTTGAAAGCCCTGTATTTCACTGAATATCCATTCTTTCCTCTTAAGGATTATACTCAGTTTTTCTGGGAATGTGATTCTTGGTTGTAATCCTATCTCCTTTGACCTCCAGAATATTATTTTCTAAGCCCTCTGGGCCCTTAATGTAGAAGCTGCTAAATCTTGTGTTATCCTGATTGTGTATATTCCTTTCTATTCTCATTTAATTTTCTCCAAAGGTTTGTCATATATAACTTTTCTAAAATTCTATTCACCTCCTTAGTTTCTTTCTTGTTTATTTTTTTGGTTAGATTTGGGGGACAGTTGAGGTCCTCTACTATTCTAGTTTTGTTGTCTATTTCTTCCTATAATTCACTTAATTTCTCCTCAAAGAATCTGTATGCTATTCTACTCATTTCCTATATGTTTAGTATTGAGATTGCTTCTTTGCACTTTTAAGAACCTTTAAGGAAGATGTAGTTTCTTTCTTTAATTAACTTAATTTTTGCTTTTACTTTTTTCTGAGATCAGAATTGCTACCTCTGATTTTTTTTTCTTAATCTGAAGCATAATAGATTCTGCTCCAGCCACTTTTCTTTACTCTGGGTATGTCTCTCTGCTTCAAGTGTGTTTCTTATAAACAACATTTTATAGGATTCTGGGTTTTGATCCACTCTGCTATCTATGTTATGGAAGAGTTCATCTGATTCATATTCTCAGTTATGATTACAGTGTATTTCCCTCCATCCTATTTCCCTTTTGTTTTTCCTCTCTCTCCTTTCACTCTTTCCCTCCTCAACAGTGTTTTGCTTCTGTCCACTTCTCCTGATCTGCCCTACCTTCTGTCAGTCCCCCACACACCTTTATTTAATTTTTTCTCCTCCTACTTCTCTGTTGGGTAAGGTGGATTTCTATATTTAACTGATTATGCATATGATTCCCTTTTTGAGCCACTACTGATGAGAGTATAGTTTAAGCCATTCCAATCACCCACCCTCCTGTCTTCCCCTATACTGTAATAGGTCTTCTGCTCCTATTTGTGTGAAATAATTTACCCCATTATACCTTCCCTACTTTCTGCACTCAATGTACTTTTCTTTCTCATCTCTTAATATTTTTATGTGATTCCCTGAAATTCATCTTATATCTGTACCCTCTGTGTGTGTGTGAATATATATATTCCTTTTAGCTATACTATTAGTGATACACTTTTTAAAAAGTATCATCTTCATGTGTAGGGATGTAAACATTTTAGCACTATTTAATCCTTTATGTTTTCTTCTCACGTTATAACTCTTTGTGTTTTTATTTCCCTTGGGTCATAATGTTAGAGAGCAAGTTTTTTTTTATTTAACTCTGATCGTCTCCTTATGAAAGTTGAAATCTTTCTATTTCATTGAATGCCCATTTTTTCACTTGACATATTATGCTTAATTTTTCCAGGCAAGTGATTCTTGGTTGTAGTCCTAACTCCTTTACCTTCCATAGTATCATGTTCCATAACCTCCAATCCTTTAATGTTGCAGCTGCTAACTCCTATGTAATCCTGATTGTGGCTCCCTGATATTTGAGTTTTCTCTTATGGACTACATGCATTTTTCTTCCTTGATCTGTTAGTTCTGAAGTTTCACTGTAATGTTCCTTGTAGTTCTTATTTTGGAATTTTTTTCCTAAGGTGATCAGTGGATTCTTTCAATGACTATTTTGCTTTTAGGCTCCAGGATACCTGGACAGTTTTTCTTGCTCATTTCTTGAAAAATGTTGTCCAGGTCCTCTTTTTGATTGTGGCTTTCAGATGATCTAATGATTCTGACATTGTCTCTCCTGGATCTATTTTCCAGGTCAGTTTTTTTTTTTTCTGATGAGATATTTTACATTTTCTTCTATTTTTTTTACATTCTTTTGAATTTGTTTGATTGAGTCTGTATTTCTTATCGATTCATTAGTTTTCACTTACCTGATTCTAACTTTAAGAACTGTTTTTCTCAATTAGTTTTTGTACTTTTTTTCTGTTTGGCCAATTGTACTTTTTTTAAGGAATTGTTTTCTTCAATGGATTTTTGTATTTCTTTTTCCATTTGGCCTATTCTACTTTTTAAGCAGTTGTTTTCTTTTTCTTAGCTGTTGACTCTTTTTTTCATAATTCTCTTGCATCACTGTCATTTCTTTTCCCAAATTTTTCTTCTACCTTTCTTATATAATTTTAAGCTCCTTTTTGAACTTTTCCATGAGTTCTTTCTGGGTTTGAGACCACTTCCCATTTTTTTTTTGGAGTTTTGCTGATAGGTATTTGGACATTTTTGTCCTCTTCTGAATTTATCTCTTGATATTCTCTGTCACCATAATAAGTTTCTATGGCCAGATTCTTTTATGTTGTTTTTTTGCTCATCTTTTTGGCCTTTCTCTTTTCTTTCAAAGTTGATCTCTGCTCCCAGGGTGGAGGGGACACTGCCTCAGGCTTCTCATGTCAGGTAAGGTAGGCCCTAGCTGTTTACCTGGTGCTGCATTGATGTTTCCTTGAGGTTTATGGAGGACACTTATGTCTAGTGCTATACTGAGGGGCTGGGGTGGGGGTGGCTGGCACTGCTGGAGGCCATAGGCTCTGGCAGTTTACCTGGTGCTCAACTGGGGTCCTAGTGCTGGTGTCTAACATGTGCTGATTGTCCCAGGAGGACCCCTCTTCTGTCCTTTCTCTTTTGCCCTTCTTTTATTTATTTTTACTGTTGTATGTTTGCCCTGAGGTGCAGTTTTACCTCTTCTGTGGAGGAAAATCTTGAGAGCTTGGAATTTTCTAACCTACTCAACCATCTTCCAGAATCCTGGCTAAGATCTTACATATCTCCACCAATGATATATCTACCTTTAATAGGGCCTCCAACACTCAACAGGAGAAATGTTTCATCCTACACCTGGGGTCCTGCTTCTATGAATATAAGGAGTTGTGCTTTCCATAACATAGAGTCTTTTATGTCCTGAAGGGTTTCTTGGATTGGATAAAGGAGATTTATATCATGCAGGCTAGATTCTCTTATTCAAAGTGCCACTATATTTCCTGAGAAGTCCAGTAGATAAGGTCAATTCATGGTTGTCAATGCACACACACTCAGGGAAAAGTCACTTAGCAAAGTTTCCTCCTTACCTTTCACTAAAGAAGTGGAAGCTAAGTTTTTACCAATTGGGGAAGTCACTAGCACTTTTCTCCCCTAAACTCTTTGTTAGTTGCAATAGAACCTCTATTTGTGGGGAAAGGTTCTGTTAGAGTTCTTTTCTCCTGCAGAGATTTTCCTATCAAAATTGATAAAGGGAGAAACAGAATTCCTCAGCTAAATCAGATAAAGGAACAGGAAGAATTCCCCAATTGATATAGACCAAGGGAGGGTCCCTTAGGTTTTCCCAAGAAAACAAGGTAAAGGAACTTTCCTAGGGCCTACCTGGACTCAGAGAAAATTTAGATGGGACTCAAGTGGAATACAGGGAGATTCCAACCTCCAGAAGTGGTCCCTTGAAGAAGAATTAACTGTTATGTGCTCTGGGAAAGTTTCCAAAAAGTTGTCTTAGAAAACAGAGTCCTGTAATCACATCTTGCTGGGGCCATAAATTATCCCAAATGAAATCTGTGAATAAGGGAATCTGAGGCAGAAAAAAAAATACAGAGTACCATCAATTTATTAGTAATGGCTAGAAGTTTGCCAATAAAGTAGGTGCAAGACCACCTCAGTTCTTATAAGGATGCCACTGTGTTTACAAAGCATTTTATAGGCATAAATGAGGAACATCAAAGAAGGAATGTAAACAATAAATAAGGAACATTGATCCCAAAATGAGGAATATGACCTTGATTGATGTAAGTGATTCCCATTTCTGACTGGTTGGGAAAATACAGGACTTTCCATTGTCCTCATGGAAGTCTATCTTGGGTAATCATCCTTGACAAGAATATTGAATTTTCACTGGAATGGAAGACTTTGACAGGTGAGCAACACTTAGAGTGTGGACATTCCTATCCTTATGTGACTTAAGTTTGATCATGGAAAGACTATGATTTATGATTCACAGCAAAGTTCTTAATAGAAATGAGGAACTTAGCTTGTCAAAAGCTTTTAATAGAAATGGGGAACTTGGATTGTCAGTTGATCTCCACAAGAGCTCAGCTGTGCAGAAATGGGGAAGTTGGCTAAAAAAGGAAGATAGCTACAGCCAATGTCCTGTTTCTCTCTCTCTCTCTCTCTCTCTCTCTCTCTCTCTCTC
>NW_020941197.1:12759912-12780357 GCF_900497805.2 Vombatus ursinus
ACACACACACACACACATCCCTTAACCTATAAAAGTAAAACTATATATGTGATTAAAGAACATTATTAAAAGCAAATAATCAGTTCATAACTAGTTAATATTGCACAACTACAACTGGAAGCTCTGGAATTTATTATGATATTCCTATGAGTTTTCATTTTGGCATCTCATTCAGAGGTAATTGATGTATTTTTTAAATTTCTATTTTAGCCCCTGGATATAAGATATCAGAGCAGTTTTCCTTTATAATTTCTCAAAATATGATACCTAGGCATTTTTTAATTATGGCTTTTCTGTAGTCCAAAAACTCTTAAATTATCTTTCCTCAACCTATTTTACAGGTCAGATTTTTGATGTGATATTTCACATTTTCTTCTCTTTTTCTTCCATTCTTTTGCTCTTTTTTATTGCTTCTTGAAGTCTCCTGGAGTCATTAGCTTCTACTTGCCCAATTCTGATTTTGAAGGAATTATTTTCTTCAGTGACTTTTGGCACCTCTTTTTCTATTTAGCCAATTCTGCTTTTTAAAGAGTTTTTTTTTTTTTAGTTTTGTGATTCTTTGACTATTTGGCCATTTCTGTTTTTAAGGAGTTGTTTTCTCAGTATATTTTGTGCCTTTTTTTTAACCAAGCTGTTAATTCTCTTTTCATAATTGTGTTGCATTTGCTTTCATTTCTATTCTCAATTTTTCTTCTACTGCATTTTGAGTTTTAAAATCTTTTTTTTTGTTCATTCCTTCAGGAATTATTGTCGGGCTTGTGTCTGATTTTCATTTTTTTTCCTTTCAGGCTTTGCTTGTCTTATAACTCTTTTCATTTTTATCTTTTTCTGATGTTTGTCTTCATCTTCCCTGTCACCATAGTAGATTTTTATGGTCAGGTGCTTTTGTTATTTTTGTTGTTTACTCATTTTTCCAGTCTATTTGATTTTGAAATTATGTTTAAGTTAGGTTCTCTTCACCTCTAAGTGTGTGGGAGAGTGGAGAAGGCTGTCCCAAAGTTCTGGGAGGTTGTAAGTTTTTTATACTTCCAAGGTAGTATGATCCCAGAAGAGATGTGATCACTGCTCTCTTAGTGTGTGCTCTCATCCTTATCCAGGTAATGGATCTGTTCCCTTACAAATACAAGAAATAGTGCTTCTCTTTGCACTGGAACTGCAACTAGGGCCCTTCATCCCTTGCAACTACAAGCATTCCTCCCTGTCCTGGAACTGGATATGGGCAATAGAGTTGCCAAACAGTGCTCGGTCTATGCCCAGTTTTCACCCAGGGGTTTCCTGCACTCTATTTCTAAATGGTCATTCAATCTCCTTACTGTCTTTGGGTTGAGAGCTCACAAAGCTGCTGCTATTGCTACTGTCACTGCTGGCACAAAGGCCCACAGCTGATGTTGCCACTGTGTGAGCTCTAGGTAATCCCCTACCTTAGTGTCACATATCTCACTTTCTGATTGTCTTGATCTGGAAAATTATTTCATCCTTAGCATTCTGTTGGCAATGTCACTCTAGAATTTATTTTATGGAAGGGAATGTTGAAAGAGCTCAACTGGGTTCCTGCCTCTACTCCACAATCTTGCATCTGCACCCTCTTTAGTCATTCTTAAATACATATAGTTGATCCTCATTATTCATGGATTCTGTATTTGTGAATTCATTTATTCACTAAAATTTACTTTTAACCTTAAAATCAATACCTGGGAAGGTTTTGTGGTCATCCACAAACATGCTCACAGTAGCAAAAAAAAAAAAATTGAGTTACCCAATGTTCATGTTCCCAGCTGAGGACCCTATGCTTGAATGCAACCTCAAATTAAACACCTAATCTCTACTATGTTCAACCCTTATGCTGAGAGGCATAAAGATTTGAGGAGAAAATCCAAATAGACAATGCCAACACAATTTTTCAAGCCAGTGCAGGAATGAAAATGATTGAAGTCATCAATAAGTCAGGAGAGCCAAAGGTAGAACTGCCAGGCATCAACATACCATCCTTATCAATGTCTTTGTCTTCTGCAGAATAAGTTCCACTAACCTCTCTCTTGGTTTTCATGGGACAAACCAAAGTCAAGAGATGTAACCATATTATGCACTGCCCCATCACATATTTTGCAGTTCATTTAAAATTAAGATTTTAGTTCATTTTTTAATAAAATTTTAAATGTTTAATCTTTTTAAAAAATTAAGATTTTATATTCCTGCACTATGCAATATAAAGTATGTGTTTACAATACTATATGTGTTTATTGTATCATTATTGTATAGGCACACAGTATGAAATTATACATATGCATATATAATATATTTCAACAGAAACACACCTAGGATAAGGCTATTATTCATTTATGAAAATGTCACCAGTGGCTTGCAGGAACCTAATCCTTTGTTTCTCCTTGGAGCAATAGTTCAGTATGCACAAATTCGGTGTTCTCAGTGACTATTTAAAACATAACCACTCCAAATGATGAAAATCAACTATACATAGTAAGGGATCCTCCACATATTATCATGATAATTACTAGGCTTTATCATTAATTTGGATGTATAAATTCTAGACAAGTAGCAATGCCTACCAATTTGAAATCAATTGGAAGGTTAGTATCACCACACAATTTTTTTTTCATTTCATAATATTTCTCTTTTCAGGAATTCAGAGATTTTACATGCATGATCCCAATAATCCCACCATATCCTGAGGAAAATGACTGGTCAGTAATATTCCTATTTTACAGTTGAATGGTTAGATGACTTGAGGCAGTGTGCAGACTTTACTGGTCAAAAGTGACTGTATAATTCAAGAATGAGGAAGTGATTTTATAAGATGAGAGCACTAGTGGAGAGAAGAGTTGTTTGAATGGATAGAATGTGACATAGAAATTCAGTTTCTCAAGCCTATGCTATCAAATGTATTATTTTTGTCACTGGTATTGCCAAATTCATTATGTAAATAAGCAAAAAAAAGTATTTTTTTATTCAACAACAAATATTTAATATCCTCTGTGCATAGCACTTTTATTAGATACTGCTTATCTTACAAAACAGTTTTAATACTTTCTACAAATCATTGGCAGTGCTAGGAATGGGAAACAGGTTTTCTGACAGAAATTTCAAGCAATACAACATCCTTAGAATACTCTACTATGCTTCTCTTGACGTACAAATTGCATGTCACAAATGTATATGAATTATGTATAGAGGTACATATACAACATTGGAGCAAATGTACAAGAACTATCTATTTGAAGGCATTCTTGTTGTTCTAAAAAGAAAGCTTTGATTTCCCTCACTTCTAGCCACATGACATTCCCATGCCACACGAGGGAGCAACCCTCACACTACATTGATCAGGTTAGAATTAAGAAAATTCACATTATAATAGTATGTCATTTAACTTCTCAGGGCTCTAGTTAACTCTCTAAGAATATGAAGATCAGAGAAAGCACTGATCCCCATGGGTAAAGAGAGTTTCCTTACCAGAAATTCCCTGTATCTCTGAAATCACAGGTCTGATATCTATCTTTATTCAACAAGTAAAGTATTTTGAGTTTGAAAAATTTCACTGAAATTATATTACAACCTCACAGAATTATAATATTGAGACACTCTAGATTTATTCCCCCAACCCTCATGAACGAGTAGCAGGGAAGGTTCCATTTATCCAATAAACTCAACTTTTTTTTTAAACCTTGTTTAGAATCCACAAGGAAAGATGAAAAATAAAACACAAAAACATGCTTCTAAATCTCTACTAGTCATATCTCCCCATCATGGTCTTAGAGGTTTCTCTGAAGGACAGTAGAGCTTTTTTCCCCCCAGTATTATCAGCTTGAGTCTCTCTTCAAGTGTCTATTACTCTCCAGTATAACTAGAATCTCCCCTATATCATTGTCTTACCAATTGATTAGCACACCAATATCATCTAACCAATTCACATTTGTGAGTTTTTTTTTTACAAAAGGATATTTACTGAAAACTAGAGAAAAAAAGTAGAAACACTTCCTTCCCCCCACCAAAAAATAAAAATAAAAAAAAGTGCCAAATCATCCTCTCTACCACCTAAGTCTCTGGGGAGAGTGGGCTCATACTTAAAGTAGTTGCTACAAAGTTTCACTGCACAAAATTCATTTTGGAACATAGCATAGCTTCTAGGTGAGATGCTCCCTTGTTGCAACACCTCATTCCTCAGCTGTGGGTCCTGGAAGCCCCTATCCAGGGATGTCCTGGCACCTCATCCTATCCATTGGCAGACTTTGATAAGAACTACAGTTCCTGGCCCTCTAACGGCTCACTTTACTAATCTTTTAAAGCTCGCAAGGGCACAGCCATATACAATACTTTACCAAACAGCAGGACAGGATGCACACAATAGGAACAGAATCAATAGCTTGTGTCATGGGCTCATCACTTCATGGTGGCTCTAAGTGAGAAAGCGTCAGAGATCATTCCCTTCTTGGAGGCCCATAGAAGTTCATCCACCAGGTAAAGAAAGGAGTCAAGTTGTTCCCCTGGGACTCTTCTGTATGTGCTCTTAGATCAGACCAGAAACCAGATGAAAAGCCTATTCTCATCAGGTAGTAAAAGGGTAAGAAAGTCATAATGTAGCTTCAAATGCTCTGAAGTGGAGAACAAAGTCCTTCATTACACTTCCCTGGAAACAGGCTTATTCAACCTTTATGTAGGGAATTAAAGTAGCCAAAATGACAATAACGCTGGAAGAATGGGACTCCCATTGTCCAGTCTCCAGCCCTGCACCAATCTCCTCTGACAAAACATGAATAGAAACCTTACTTAAATTATCAACCCTCTTCAATAAAGGGGTGGGAAGTCTAAAGTTTAAAACTGACAAACCAGGGACTAAACCATAAAAGACACATGATTTAAATTTACCAAAGTGTTCATGTACATGTGGCAGGAAAAGGCCAAAATCTTTAAGAATCCATATTATCTTCCTTTTCAAAAAATAAAAGTTGAAATCATGAACAATAGATCCTAAACTATTTATGTTGGTACTATATTCATTACATAACTAAGAATAGAAGATGAAGTAATGAATCTGACCTTGAGTAAAAGACATGTATAAAGTTGTTTGATTAAAATAACTCCACAATAAAGTTTAGGCAGGTAGGTTGAACAGTGGAGAGAGTCCTCCCCCTGAAGTCAGGAAGACCCATTTTCCTGAGTTCAAATCCAGCCTCAGATACACCCTAGTTGTGTGACCCTGGGCAAGTTGCTTAACTCTATTTGCCCCAGTTTTCTCATCTGTAAAACAAATGAGAGAAGGAAACGGCAAACCACTCCAATATCTTTGCCAAGAAAACTCCAAATGGGGTCATGAAGAGTCAGATATGACTGCAATACCTGAACAACAGCAACAACCAAATTAGGATGATTTTTCTACAAATATATCTAACAAATAAATCAAGTAAAATTTAAGTCAGTAACATAGGATCACAGTAAAATTTAGAACTGGAAGGGACTTTGAAGAATTTAATTTCTTGCAAAAGAAGTAGAAAAGCATTCTGCAACATTTATTCCCCACAAAGCATCAAATTCCCCTTGTAATTATTAATAGGATGCCCTCTTGTGGTGTTGTATGGCTAAGGGCAGCTCTTAAAAGATTAACCTAGAGGTTAATAACTTTAGGTCCTGACAAAAATTGGGATTACTGAGGCCCTACAATTGGATACCAAAGGATCCTCAAAAATTCACAATCCCCAACCCATACACATAGTGGAGTTTTTGTTTTGTTTTGTTTTGTTTTGTTTTGTTTTGTGAGGATAAGTCAGTTAACTTCCAGAACTAGTTGTTCTCCTGGTTATAGAAGAGACATTAATAAGTGGAAAGGTGGGCAGCACCTACTCCTGCCAGAAATAACCTGAGGCATAGAGAAATCAAATGATCAATCTGTAGGAAAGTATTTGACTTGTTCATGGACTTTGGGGTAGTCTGAGATATTTGGAGGTGAGGAGGTTGGGAAAAAGTGACCTGGAACAGGCTGAATGCATAACCTAAAGACTAAGAAGATGTTTTGGGGTTACATTTATTTGTTTATTTAACTTATAATCCACCAGAATAAAGTAAAAGTTGTATTATTTTAGCTTTCTTTATGTCATTTGGGTTGCAGATAGTGATAAATCTCCAATTTATGGTCACAGCATTCAAAGGTTGATCATCATTGACTCTTTATATAGTAGATGAAGATAAGAAATTATTTTGCCTTTTATCTCTAGACAAAAGGTAAAATAATAGATTAAGTAAATGAATATTCACAGTTACATAGGCCTGAATTTCAAATTTAATCTGGCATATTCCTAGGACTGAGGAGGGGTTTAACAAGGCTTCCTGTTAATGCCAATCAAATGGCATCCACATAAAATATGCCCTGAAAATTTTAAATATGTACATGCACACCCAAACAATTTACATGCATAGATATATACATATGTATATATGTATTACATATATACACACAGTATGTTTGATTTTATATTCAAATTAGATGCAGCATATGTAATTACATTGTTAAATAATGGCACTTTTATCTACATTTTATCTACCAGGTATAAATTTTATACTTTAGATTATACAACCCCCAATAGATCTTAGAATAAGAGATCATAATAAATCTCAAAGCATTCAATATGGAAGAAATTTATCTGTTTTTTGTGTTGTGTTTTATTAGTGTCTTGTGCTATAGTTCTGAAACTGGAGAGGAAGAATTTTCTGTGATTGCAAATAAAAAAGATATGCAGCTTTAATTCATGATAAACAAAATATTTATTAATTATTACTTTATATGCATCTATTAGTAATAAATACACATAGACATTTGTGTAAACCTACATACCAAAAAATTGTGGATGATACTTTATGTCTTCACAAATCATAAGCCTTTAAGCTAAACATCTATAAAAAATGTTAAAAGAATTGGCAAATAAGTAGTGAATTCTTTTGCACCTTAGGGTTGAGCAACTTTATCTCTGGGATGTTTTTTCTTTCTTTTTTTCCCCCAATGCTGCTGGCAAAACACATCTCTACTGCTCTTGTTTTATAAAACTGTTTCATCACTTTGAGTTATTTAGTCATCTCTAACTCATGAAACCAACAAGGCAGATCAATTTGCATTTTATGTATATCTACTCTCTATATGTATGCATAGTGTATTCCCTATCTGTAGAAGTACACATATACAAATATCTACAAATAAATCAGCAGGCATAGGAGTACTTATTCCCACTCCCTTTAATAGCTATGAGGAAATTTCAGCTGTAAGCTAATATAAAAAGCTGCATTGAATAACAAAGTATATGTAGTCATAAAATGATGGCTTTAAAAAATCCTAAGGAATTAATATATTCTTTAATTATCAGAACTGTCAAAAACAAGGAAACCAGATAGTTGAATGAGGAGTATATGGATAGGAGAGGTGGGGTATGATTATATATTGAGAGCCACAGATTTTTTTTATGTCAGTTGACTCTCTGAAATTATGAATCAATTAAGTGAAAATAAGTTACATGAGTCCTTTTGTGCTTCCTTTTCCCCTCTAAATTTAATTTCCATATTAAACCAAGATAAGATCAAAAGAATTTTATTTGATAGGAAGTTTGGGGTACCAGATAGAATGATGCAGTTGGACCTAAAACCTGAGTTCAAACTCTGCCTGTGATAATTATTTGCTATGTGGGCAAACCACTTGACATGTCTGATCCTCAATTTACTCATCAGTAAAATGAAGATGACAATAGTACCTGTATCTTGGGATTACAGTGAGGATCATAGGAGGTAACAGATGTAAAGTGCTTTGAAAACTTTGAGCTCTATTAAAGGGTGAGACATGGATACCCAGAGTCCCAGAACACCTAATAAAGCTGTAGTATGGCCTGAAATAGACCCCTTACCATAGACATTCAAGTATAATCTAAAACCTTGAATTAAAGCATCTGCAAATGGAAAACATTTGAAAGACTGAAGTATTAATGAAGGAAGGATTTCTCTAGTGCAATCAGTATCCTCAAAAGTGAGAAATCTAATGTTCATATTTTTGTAAAAGCGTGAAGATATTTAAAAAGTTAATTCTTTCCCTATTTATTCTCTGATCCCTACTCTCTCTTTCCCTGTAATTTGTCACAATGTTTGTCAAGCACTTGTATCTTTTTTAACAAAATTTTGATAGCTCTTGTTTTAATGTCAACTACATTTCCCACTTGATTATTCCCCTACCCTTTCTGAGAGAGCCATACATCATAATAAAAGATAGAAATTTTTAAAATGTTAAACAAAATTAGTAATATAAGGTATAAAATGTATAAAATATAAAGCTAAATAAAAATATAAAATAGCATAAAATTAAAATTAAATAAAAATATTTAAAAAATATAAAAATTAAATGCAAGATTCCATGGTTCCACCACTTCTGCAGAGAAGTAGAAATATTTTCTAATATTTCTTAATGTTCCTTTGTCATGATAACTTCTCAATATCCACTTCTTATTATTCATTCCCTTTACATTGTCATAATCATAGTATATGTTGTTTTCCTGTATTCCTTATCTTGTATCCTTAATAAGCCTTAATAAGCCAATTCAACTCCAAACACAAATATCTTGGTCTCTAGTTCTATTACCAACTGTACAGGGCCAAACTCTACCCAAGGATTATTCTCACTATTGACCTTCTTAACTCTTATTCACATGGTGGTGAATGGAACTAGAAGGAAACCACAAAATTGTGCTAATTGGGTCCATTTCAACTTTGGTACATTACTACTACATTATAGCAAGGTAATCCTTTCACACCTCCCTAACTGATTTGCTATATCAATCACCATAGTAGTGATTCCAAACATTTTAACACCCCATCTAAAGCTTCTCACAGGATCTCTCCATACCCTCGCCACTGAGAGAAGAGAGAGAGAGAGAGAGAGAGAGAGAGAGTAAGCATAAAACGGGAAATTTACCTAGACACCCCTGTTTTCCCTCCTCATCTCATTCTACTCAGAAATCTTCCTTCATCTCCTCAACCCCTTTTTCACAGGAAAAAGTGACCCTTTACTTATTTAAAGCAAATGCCTCCATATACACCCTTCATCCCAAACCCTCTGATATTTTCCAGCAGATTACCAACCCTATTATCCCCCCAGGAAGTTTTCTACAATCACTTCCATAAGCTTTTGAGGTTTAAATTTTTCTCCTCCTCCTTCCCCTCCTCCCTCCCCAAGATGGCTCACAATCTGATATAGGCTATCCATATACATTCTTATTAAACATATTTTAACATTAGTGATGTTGTAAGTAACAATTAGAACCAATAGGAGTAACCACTAGAAAGAGGAAACAAAACAAAACAGAGGAAAAAAATAGCAAATACTATGCTTAGATCTGTATTCAAATTCCAAGTTCTTTCTTCTTTGTGGATACCATTTTCCATCATGAGACCTTTGGAGATGTCTTAGATTCTTGCATTACTGAGAAGGTGTAAGTCTATCAATGTTAGTCATCACATAATGTGACTGTTACTGTGTACAATGTTCTCCTGGTTCTGCTCACTTCACTCATCATCAGTCCATACAAGTCTTTACAGGTTTTTCTGCTCATAATTTCTTATAGCACAATAGTATCCCATCACATTCATATACTACAACTTGTTCAGCCATTCCCCTATTGATGGATATTCCCTCAATTTCCAATTCTTTGCCACTACAAAAAGAGCTGCTATAAATATTTTTATACATGCGGGTCCTTTTCTCATTTGTATAATCACCTTGGGATACAGCCCTAGAAGTGCTATTGCTGGGTCAAAGGGTATGCACATTTTTATAGCCCTTTCACATAGTTCCAAATTGCTCTACAAAATGGTTGAACCAGTTCAATAGCTCCAACCAACAGTGCATTAGTGCACCTATTTTCCCACATCTTCTCCAACATTTATCGTTTTCATGTTTTGTCACATTGCCAACCTGATAGGTTGATGTGGTACCTCAGAGTTATTTTGATTTACATTTCTCTAATCAATAATGATTTAGAGCATTTTTTCATATGACTATAGATGGCTTTAGTTTCTTCATGTGAGAACTGCTTGTTCATATCTTTGACCATTTATCAATTGGGGAATGATTTCTATTCTTATATATTTGACTTAATTCTCTATGTATTCTATGATTGAGGCCCTTATCAGAGACACTAGTTGTAAAAATTCTTTTCCAGTTTTCTACTTCCCCCCTAATCTTGGTTGAATTGGCTTTGTTTGTGCAAAAACTTTTCAACCTAATGTAATCAAAAGTATATATTTTGCATTTCAAAATGTTCTCTATGTTCTGTTTGATCATCAATTCTTCTGTTCTCCATAAATCTAACTATTCCTTGCTCTCCCAGTTTACTTATAGTATCAGCCTTTATATCTAAATCATGGACCCATTTTGACTTTATTTTGGTATATGGTGTGAGATTTTGGCCTATGCCTACTCTCTGCTATACTCTTTTCCAGTTTTCCCAGCAGTTTTGTCAAATAGTGAATTCTTATCCAAGAAGCTGGGGTCTTTGGGTTTATCAAACAGTAGATTGCTATAGTCATTGACTACTTTGTCTTGCACACAGAACCCATTCCATGGATCTACCACTCTATTTCTTAGCCAGTACCAAGTAGTTTTGATGATTGCTGCTTTATAATACAATACAATATAATAATACAATTTAAGATCTCGTATGGCTAAGCCACCTTCCCTTGCATTTCTTTTCATTAGTTCCCTTTATATTCTGGACTGTTTGCTATTCCAAATGAACCTTGTTATTATTTTTTATGCTAACAGTTTTCTTCCACTTCTGGAATCCAAGATGGTGTAGTAAAAAGGTAGTCACTCTCACCCTTCTGTATCAACCTCTAAAAGCCCAGAAAATATCACCCCAGGAAAAACCCTGGAACAGCTGAATCAGAAGAAAGACAGGGAGCAGCAGTCTAGCAACCCAGGGAGCTTGAGGGATTAACAGGAAAGGCCCCTCTTGCCCTGGGGGAAAGGGAGTAGTACAGAATAAGAGGTGTCCCAGCAAGCTAGCAGAAAGCCCCACTTTAGCATACCAAGAGCAGATCCTGAAACCCAGGTGGTAGAGCAGGCAAATACCAACACCTGGACCTCCAAGTGCCTCAGTGAGGGCTGGGGAACCAGTGGAAACCAGCTCAGAAAACCACCAGTTACCTTGGCATTCTACAGCAGTCTCCCAGTGCCTCAGCAAAAATCTGTGAAGTGCTACAAGGGGCCCCAGGTGTATAAACATCCTGCAACATGCATCTCAAAGGAGATGAAGAAAGCAAAAGGAAAGGAAAAGCGGGCAACATCCAGGAGCCAGAATACTCAATTGTGCCCCTAGAGTTCCAGAGTTGCTGATTCCAGCCCAACACCAGGTAAGTTGCCAGAACCCTACAGCCTCCAACTGCCAACATCAGAGGCCCCAGCACACAAAGACAGTGACCAAGACCTAGGCTCCCAACACAAGAAGCTTGGGTCAGTGCTCTTTGCTCCCTAGCAGGAGAGCTCAATCTCTTTAAAGGCCATGGAATAAGGAAAACACCATGAGTAAAAAGAAACATGCCATAGATTTATATTATGAAAACAGTGAAGATCAAGGCAGAAATTCTGAAGAGAACAACATTGTCAACAAACCCACATATGGAACCCCAAAATGGAATATCAACTATCCAGCAAAAATAAGCATGATCTTTCAGGAGAGGAGATGGGTATTCAATGAAATAGGGGACTTCAAACCTTCCTGATAAAAAGACCAGAGCTCAACAGAAAAATTGATCTTCAAGTACAAGATTCAAGAGAGACATAAAAAAAGTTAATGAGACAGAAAGATACAATATGTTGCTAATAAGGGCATCCCTACAAGGGAACATGACACTTGTAATTCTTGAGAACTGTATTGTTATTACACCATGTTAAAGGAGTATACATAAAGGGGGTGGATATAAGTTCATTTTGATGTAATGATAAAAAAAATCTAATCAAGTATGTTAAATGGATCCAAGTAAGTGGATCAATCTAGTCTAAGAAAATATCCTGAGAAAAGAGGAGGCAGACAAGGGTAAGCTACATTACAGAAAAAGACACAACAACCTATTATAGCAGAGGGAAAGAAGGGAGGGAAATGAGCATTGTTTGAACCTTACTCCCATCAGATTTGGCTCAAGAAGGGAATAGCATGATCAGTTAGATATGGAAATCTAACTTGTCCTATAGGGAGTAGGAGGGAAAAGGGGAAAGAAAAGGGAGGAGAGATAGAAGGGAGGGAAGAAGCAGTAAGGATAAAGAGGAAGAAAAAGGAAGGGGCGAATAGAAGGGAGGAGGGACTGAGGGTGGTGGTGGTCAAAAGCAAAACACTAGTGAGGAGGGAAAAGGAGAAAGGAGAAAGAAAAGCATTAATGGGGGTGGGGGAAAAGGATGGAGAGAAAGACAAAGATAGTAATCATAACTATGAATGTGAATGGGATGAACTCTCCCATAAAACCAAAGCGTATAGCAGAATGGATTAAAAACCATAATCCTACAATATGTTGTTTACAGGAAACACATTTGAAAAAGAGTGACACACACAGGGTAAAGGTAAAAGACTAGAGCAGAATATATTATGCTTCAGTTGAAGTAAAAAAGCAGGGGTAGCAATCCTGATCTCAGACAAAGTAAAAGCAAAAATAGATCTTACCAAAAGAAATAAGGAAGGAAACTATATCCTGCTAAAAGGCACCATAGACAATGAAGTAATATCATTACTAAACATTTATGCACCAAATGGTATAGCATCCAAATTCTTAGAAGAGAAGTTCAGGAAGTTACAGGAAGAAATAAAGAGCAAAACTATACTCATCCTTCCCCTCTCTGAACTAAATAAATCTAACCACAAAATAAACAAGAAAGAAGTTAAGGAGGTCAATAGAATATTAGAAAAGTTAGGTATGGAGAAAACAGAATGGGGATAGAAAGGAATATACCTTTTTTCTCAGCGGTACATGGCACATACACAAAAATTGACCATGTAGTAGGCCATAAAACCCTCCCAATCCAATGCAGAAAGACAGAAATATTAAATGCATCTTTTTCAGATCATGATGCAATAAAAATTATATGTAATAAAGGGACATGGAAAGATAGACTAAAACATAATTGGAAACTAAATAATCTAATCTTAAAAAATGATTGGTTCAAACAACAAATCATAGAAACAATCAATAACTTCATTTAAGAGAATGACAATAATGAGACAACATACTAACACTCACGGAATTCAGCAAAAGCAATTCTTAGGGGAAGTTTTATATCTCTAAATGCTTACATAAATAAAATAGAAAAAGAAGAGATCAATGAATTGGGCATACAACTAAAAAAACTAGAAAAAGAACAAATTTAAAATCTTCAATTAAACAACAAATTAGAAATATTGAAAACCAAAGAAAAATTAATAAAATTGAAATTAAGAAAACTATTGAATTGATAGATAAAACCAAGAGCTGGTTTTATGGAAAAACAGTAAAATAGATAAACTTTGGTTAATTTTATTAAAAAAAAAGAAAGAAGAAAACCAAATTACTAGTATCAAGAATGAAAAGGGTGAATCCACCACCAAGGAAGAAGAAATTAAAACAATAATTAGGAACTATTTTGCCCAACTGTATGCAAATAAATTTGACAATCTTAATGAAATGGATACAATTTTACAAAAATATAAATTGCCTAGATTAACAGAAGAGAAAGTAAAATACTTAAATAACCCTATCTCAGAAAAATAAATTGAACAAGCCATTGATGAACTTCCTAGGAAAAAATCTCCAGGGCCAGATGGATTTACAAGTGAATTCTATCAAACATTTAAAGAACAATTAATTCCAAAACTATATACACTATTTGGGAAATTAGGTGAGGAAGGAGTCTTACCAAATTCTTTTTATGATACAAATATGGTGCTGATACCTAAACCAGGAAGAGTCAAAACAGAGAAAAAAAATTATAGACTAATTTCTCTAATGAATATAGATGCAAAAATTTTAAATAAAATGTTAGCAAATAGATTACAGCAACTTATCACAAGAATAATACACTATGACCAGGTAGGATTTATACCAGGAATGCAGGGCTGGTTCAATATTAGGAAAACTATCAGCATAATTGATCATATCAACACCAAAAATAATAGAAATCACATGATCATCTCAACAGATGCAGAAAAAGCTTTTGACACAACACCCATTCCTATTAAAACACTAGAGAGCTTAGAATAAATGGAGTATTCCTTGAAATAATAAATAGCATCTACCTAAAACCATCAGCAAGCATTATATGTGGACAAGCTAGAAGCAATTCCAATAAGATCGGGGTGAAACAAGGATGTCCATTATCACCACTGTTGTTCAATATCGTACTGGAAACATTAGCTTTAGCAAGAAGAGAAGAAAAAGAAATTGAAGGTATTAGAATAGGCAAAGAAGAAACAAAGCTATCACTTGTCACAGATGACATGATGATATACTTAGAGAATCCTAGAGAATCAAGTAGAAAACTACTTGAAATAATAAGCAACTTTAGCAAAGTTGCAGGCTATAAAATAAACCCACATAAATCATCGGCATTTCTATATATTATCAGCAAAGCCCAACAGCAAGAGTTAGAAAGAGAAATTCTATTTAAACTTACTGTAGACCTTATAAAATATTTAGGAGTTTACCTGCTGAAAAAACCCAGAAACTATATGAACACAATTACAAAACACTTTTCACACAAATAAAGTCAGTTCTAAATAATTGGAACTGAAAGTTTTAAAAACAAATTTAAAAATTCCTTTTAGATATAACTGGGGAAAAATAAAGTACTAATTTTTTTTTAAAAGTCAGCTTAAGTGTTCCCTTCTGAAAACTTTCCTAGGTTTTTTTTTCATATAACTAGTGTCTTCTCTCTGATATCACCTATTTTATTTTTTTTTACATTGTATATATCTTTTAAGTACATTTTAAAAAATAATTTCTCACATAAAAAGATGAGCGCCTTAATGGCAAGGATGATTTTTTAATTGATTAATTTATTTTTAGTTTTCAACATTCACTTCCATAAGAATTTGAGTTTTAAATTATCTCTCCCTCCCTCCTCACCTCTTTCTTCAAGATAGCATGCAATCTGATATAACCTCTACACATACATTACTATTAAACATATTTTTGCCTTAATCATGTTGTAAAGAAGAATTAGAACCAATAGGAGGAACCACAAGAAAGAAGAAACAAAACAAAACAGAAAAAAAGAGCAAATAGTATGTTTCAATCTGCAATCAGACTCCATAGTACTTTCTCTAGAAGTGAATAGCACTTTCCATCATGAAACTTTTGGAAATGTATTAAATCCTTACATTGCTGAGAAGAGCTGAATCTGTAAAAGTTAAGTCGTCCCACAATGTGGCTGTTACTGTGCACAATATTTGCCTGTTCTGCTCACTTCACTCAGCATCAGTCCATACAAGTCTTTTTAGGTTTTTTCTGAATTCTGGCTGCTCATCATTCCTTATAACAGAATAGTATTCCATTATGTTCATATACCACAACTCTGTTCAACCATTCCCCAATTGATGGGCATTCCCTCAACTTCCAATTCCTTGCTACCACAGAAAGCTGCTACAAATATTTTTGTGCATACTGTTCTTTTCCCCATTTTTATGATCTCCTTGGGATACTGCCCTAGAAGTGATATTACTAGGCCAAAAGTTATGCATATTTTTATAGCCCTTTGTGTATAGTTACAAATTGCTCTCCGAAATGGTTGGATCAGTTCACAACTCAACCACCAATGAATTAGTGTTCTAATTTTCCCATGTATTCTCTAGTATTTATAATTTTCCTGTTTTGACATGTTAGCCAATCTAATAGGTGTGATGTGATACCTCAGAGTCTCATGATAAGTTGCTATAATCTATTTGCTAATATTTTATTTATAATTTTTGCATCTATATTCATTAGGGAAATTTTTCTATAATTGTCTTTCTCTGTTTTGACTCCTCCTGGTTTAGGTATCATCAGAGACTATGTTTTTTTTTTTGTTTTTTGTTTTTCTTGCTTCAAATTGTCAATGCTTAGCATAATGCCTGAGATGTATTAAGCACTTAAAATATTAATTAACTATGTGATTGACTGTATATAACAGTCAATTTGTATTATTATTATTATCTCATTGTTTAAATAGGAAAAAGTTCTAATTTAAGTTGCTATTTTACCACTTTTTTCTTTCATATTTATTTTCTATGGATCACTACACAGGTGAATGCTGTAACTTCTTTTTATAGTTTAATAACAGTAATCACATGTTAGTTGATTTTTATAGGTTTTCTAAAAAGCATTTTTAGTACAAAAGTATACATTGACTAGAATTTTTTATTTACTGCTTTGATCATGTTATTCACATTCAGTTTTGATTTCAAGAAGCCGTAGAGTCTCAACGTATTCAACCCTTGCATTTTTTAAATATCTTTCTGCTCCATGTCTTACCTGAAGGAAACTATGGTATTTTTACATATTACCTTTAATCATTCCTTTAATGTGACCTCCAGATTCAAGCTCAAAACTTTTAATTTATCTTTCCTTGGTATACATTAGCAATTACTTATTGAGTGTGAATTGAATTTTGATATCACTGGAAAAACATTCCAGCAGTTGAAGGTATTCTTTAATGGATATTTTGGTGGACTCATGTAATAGATGTCATTCGCATAGATCAAATAATTAGTAAAACAGTTTGGTTCAACTCTCTTTAATTTGGAAGTCATCCCTATTTCTGCTTAAAAGCAAAATGAAATATGTAAGGCTAAACAGAACCATAATGGGCTTAAATTGTCTTTTTGCAAAAAAAAAAGTTTTATACGAATTGTTCTTGAGAATGTTAAATTGTTGTTGTGTTTCAAATAGAGAACAATTTTCCAAGTTGACATTATATATTCTATAAATCTCAGTGTACTTGGGTTTATATATATAATTGTAATACATGTGTACTTGGGTTTATATATATATATATGTATATATAATTGTAATACATGAATAAGCCTTAAGTGCAGAACTGAGTAAAAGGTTTTTCAATAATCAGCAAAAGTAAAAAATGCTAAGGTACTTTTGTCCAGGTTATTCAGTTATTTTCAAATCAATTAGTTTTTTAAACATCCCCTCCTAAGACTTTTTTGGCATATCCTATTTGCTTTTTAGTCAGTATATTGTTTTCTTTTAAATGTTTATGGATTTTTTATAAGTGATGTAAGCTGTTAATGCATTTTACAAATTACTTATGCATATAATTAGCCTATATTAGGAGGGGTCACTGGTATTCTCACATTTTGGTAATACATATTTGATGCCATCTGTTAGATGGGATTAGATTCATATTTGAGAGGAAACTGGTGAAAATATACTGCTAGCAACTGATATAGTATCATAAAGCATTTTATCTAATACATATATATATATATGAATTATTGATCATAAAGAGACCCCTATGCTTCCACTAGGCACAGGATTGGGTGTCATTTGGAAGCTACATTTTCCATTATCTACCACTAGATCTCACTTCTAGGTATTAGAGGAGTGTTTATGATTTCAAGGGAGAAAGGGGCCAGACCTGTGTAAGGAACAGAGTACAGAAAGGAGGCCGACAGCCAGATATCTCCCAAGGAGCAAATTAGCACAGTAACCTGTTGTTTGATAAACCCAAATATACCAGCTATTTGGGCAAGAATTCATAAAACTACATGTAAAATTGGAAAGTAGTTTGGCAGAAACCAGGCAGAGATAAACACCTCATACTATAGAACAAGATAAACTTAAAATGATACATGACTTGGATATAAATGGTTGTATCATAAGAAAATTTGGAAAGCATGGAGAAATTTGCATGTTGGATCTATAGACAGGAAAAAAGCTCTTGACCAAACAAGAGATAGAGAAGTTCATGTGAAATTAAATGGATTTTTTTTATTATATTAAATAAAAAAGGGGTTGCACAGACAAAAATTGATGTAGTCAAAATTGGGGGAAAAAGCAGGAAACTAGGTAAGATATTTCATATTTCTCTGATAAAGGTTACATTGATTAAATATATGGAGAACTGAGCCAAAAATATATTTTAAAAAATAGGAGCCATTCTCCAATTGATAAATGGTCAAAGGATATGGACAGATAGTTTTTCAGAGGAAATAATCAAAGCTATAAACAGTCATATAAAAATGTTCTTAATCACTAATAATTAGAGAAATGAATATTAAAACAACTCTGAAATATCACCTCACACTAATCACATTGGCTAAGATGACAAAAAAGGGAAATGACAAATGTTGGAGGGAATGTGGGAAAACAGGTGTACTAATATACTGTTGGTGAAGCTGTGAACTAGACTAACCATTATGGAAAACAATTTGAAACTATGCCCAAAGACCATTAAACTGTGCATACCCTTTGAACCAGAAATACCACTACTATTTCCAATCTCCAACTAGCTCAAAGAAAAATGAAAAGGACCCATATGTACAAAAACATTGATAGCAGTTCTTTTTTTGGTAGCAAGGAATCAGAAATTGAGGGAAAACCCATCAATTGGGGAATTGTTGATCAAGTAGTGAAGATCATGGATACCATCATGCTATATAAAATGATAAAGGGAATGGTTTCTGAAAAACAAAGGTAGACTTGTATGAGTTGATGCAAGATGCTGTTATACAGTAATAGCAATACTGTAGAGATAATCAACTATGAAATACTCTGATCAACACAATGATTCACCACAACTCCAAAGGACTGATGATATAAAATGTTATGAATTTTCAGTTAAAAAACTGAAAACTCAATGGGCAGACTGAATCATTTTTGTTGTCGTTATTGTTGTTCCTTTATTTCTCTTGCCTTTCTTTGTGAGGGAATATGGCTAATGCAGAAAATGTTTGTGTGATTTCACATGTATAATGGGTACTACATTCTTGCCTTGTCATTGCATCAGGAAGGACTGGAAAAAAATAGAAAATTTGGACTAAAAATAAAAAAAATATATAAAAATAAATTTAAAAAACCCTCAATTAGATATGGTGGTCTGTGCATGAGTCCATATAAGCGTCACATTGATGAAGAAAACCACATAATAACATCTATTTGATTGTACTTTTATTTATTTATTTAATTTTCCAATTACATTTTAATTTGGTTTGGATCATCTTCAAGAGTGTTGTGGGCCACATGTGGGCCCTGGGCTCTGTGTATAACACCTCTGATATGAATTAATAGAATTTTACCATATTCTCCTTCTTCACCAGTTCTCTCATGACTCTGATTTCTTCTACAATCCTTATAGTGAAAATTTTAATTGATGATTTAAAAAAAAAGAAACATCTTCTTTGCACAACTTTGATTCTTTTAATTATTTTAAATTCCTGGTTTTACCTTTCATTTGCTAATTGAGGGAATTGAGAATTTCTAGACTGCTTTTGTACTCTGGGTTTCTTTCTGCATGTTTTGTTGTTGCTGTTGTTTTTCTTGTAGCTGTTGTTGTTATGATTCTCCAGGTTTCACTGCCACGACTCAACTACCTTCTCACTCTGGATGTTCCCTCATTACCTGTGCCCTTTTTCACCCTGGAATAAATTTCTGCTCCTATGCTCCCCTTCACTGATTGATAGTTTCCTCCCAAAACTTCCATTTTGGGGAAGGACCTGAGTTAGCCATCTTTCATTCTTCCCAGTTATGCTTACTCTCTAGACATCACAACTGTGCCCCAGAGTAAGTACCTTCAGCAACCTTCAATCATACTTTTCAAGTCCCATTTTAGTGTTGTCTTTCTTCATTAAAAGATTCTTGAGGGTAAGGATTATTTTACTTGTTTCTTGTATGTGAAAATGAGCTCATTCCCTGGCATATATTAAGTGCTTCATAAAGATTTATTTACTTATCTTTAATTGGGCAATATGGCATTCAGATTTTCATATATATACACGGGGGGGGGGATGATTTCCAAAGTTATTTTTCCCTCATAGATGTTCAATGATGCTTTTAAGTTACTTCTGCTATTGTGGTATTGGATGCTTGTCCTTATTACTATTCTTTGATAATTCTCCTTTTATTCTTATTTTCATAATTCCAGTCTGAGAATGCCCATATATTTTTTTTAAATCCTTGAACCACAAGTGCTGTTTTTTTAACATATATTATTTTAAGGTACAAATTTCTGGAGTTTGCATTAATATTTTCATTGACCCCAGGTTTTTCATTTTTTCTCTCTTCAGCTTTTAGCAGATACTCAATTTCATCTCTTATTTTGCCTAATATAAGCTTCAGGATGACCTTTTTTATTGTTTTAATGATTACAAGATGGTTGCCAATATATTCCTGTAGCTGCAGGGGCAGTAGTAGTAGTAGTAGTAGTAGTAGTAGTAGTAGTAGTAGTAGTAGTAGTAG
>NW_020941197.1:12780367-12809423 GCF_900497805.2 Vombatus ursinus
AGTAGTAGTAGTAGTAGTAGTAGTAGTAGTAGTAGTAGTAGTAGTAGCAGTAGTAGCAGTTGTGGTGGTGGTGGTGGTGGTGGCTGGTAGTAGTAGGAGGAAGAGGAGGAGGATGAGGAAAAGGAGGAGGAGGAATGAATTCTTATCTATCTGGCACTTAGCTCAATATCAATACTGAACAGCTTGTTGAACAATGTCATCTTCTTAGTCACATCTGTCATAAAGTTTTGTATGACTTTAATATATGGGTAGGAGAAAACCTTTTAAAGGAGAGTGTTTATGGCTTTATTTTATTCTATCAAATCAAATGTTTTCTTAAAATCATAAGCAATAAACACAGTAGGAACTCTCTGTCAATTGTATGACCATAAAAATGTGGTTTGCTATGGAATATTATCTGCAAAATGTCTTCTATTCCCATATTGTGCTTTCATTGAGTACACTCTCCATGCCTGTATGCCCTATTCTCATTACAATTTTCTACATATGCAAGAGCACACATATGGATAGGTAACTACTGATGTTTTCTTTCTTTCTTTTTTTTAGTAAAAACACTGCCTATGATATATTACTTTTTAATGGAATCTTTGCCCATTTGAAATATCCTAAAAATAATTGCTGAATGGCTTTACAATTGTGTTGTGTATTTCTTCAAAGTGTGATTGGTTAATATCTTAAACTTTTTCCTGTGTTCATTTTTGTAAGAGCCACTTCTATTTCCTCACATCAGGATATAGATAGTGGAGTCCCAGTACTCCACTATCATTACCTGAGTATACATTATAGGCTTCTTCATATTTAATCAGTTGAGGTTAAGCATAGTACATTTGGAAGAGGATAGGATTCAGAACCTGGGAATATGGGTGTTAACCTTGGTTCTTTTACCTAACTATATGAATTATTTTGGGTAAAATTCACTAACATCTCTAGGTCTAAGTTTTCTCATGTTTAAAATGATGGATGGAATTAAATGGTCTTGGACATCTCTTCTAGCTCTGAATACATTATATGATCCTCTGATTCTAAGTTACTCCCTCAATAATGCATACCTTATTTCTCAAACTCCATTTATTGTTATAAATTACATTGGAATTTTCCTGACCCTATTTATCATTATTATTATTATTATTATTATTATTTGATAAAGATACTGGAGCGGTTTGCTACAGTTGATGAAACAGAGACAGAAGTTAAGTGACTTGCCCAGGATCACACAGCTAATAAGTTTCTGAGGCTGGATTTGAACTCAGGTTATCTTGACTCCAGGCACAGAACTCTATTTTAGAACTTTGCCAAATCTATAAGAGTATAAGTTATTCTCCCATTGATAAATGGCAAAAAGATATGAACAGACAGTTTTCCAATGAAGAAATCAAAATAATTTATAGTTACATGAAAAGTGCTCTAAATCATTATTGATTAGAGAAAAGCAACTTAAAATAACCTCACCCATCAGATTGGATAAAATGATTGAAGCAACAAATGTTGGAGAGAGTGTGGGAAAACTAGAATACTAATTCAATGCTAGTGGACTTGTAAACTGATCCAATGATTTTGGGGAGTAAGCTGGAATTATGCCCAAAGAGTTATCAACTGCCTATCCCATTTGACTCAGCAATACCATTACCAAGTCTGTTTCTGAAGACTATTAGGGAAAGAGAAAAAAGAACCTGTATGTTCTAAAAATGTTTATAGCAGGTCTCTTTGTGGTGGATATTGGAGGGATACCCATCAATCGGGGAATGGCTAACAAAATGTGGTATATGATTGTGATAGAATACACTGTGTATAAAAAAAAAATGAAGAGTTCTTTGATCTTAGAAAAACATAGGTAGACTTACATGAAATGATGAAAAGCAAAATAAGCAGGACCAAGAGAACATTGTATATAGTAACAGCAATATAGTTTTAACAACAACTTTGAGTAACTAAGTTATTTTTACTATTATAAATAACCAAATTAACTACAAAGGACATATGAGGAAAGATGCTATGTGTATCCAGAGAAAGAACGGATAAAAAGAAGTATGGATAAAATGGATACACACACATATGTATGTGTGTGTATGGATGTATGTATGTGTGTATATACACATGAACACATTATTTGTGTCTGATGGTAGCCATCTCTAAGGCAGGGTGGAGGTGGTCAGAAAAAAAGAAAAAAAAGAAAAAAAGAAAGGTACATGATAACATTTTTATGTATTTTAAATCAGTACCAAGTTATATATAATAAATTTGAAGTTTCACGTACTATCAACTTTTTTTCTATTCTACTATGTTATGGAAATTCTTGTTTTATTTCTAAAGTTCAAAATAAAATAAATTTAAAAAATTTAAAAAGATGTGATAAAAAACTGCAAAGTTCATAGTGAGGTGTTAAGAAAGTATATATTGTGTGTGTGTGTGTGTATGTACTCATAAGCAGTTTAAGAAATGTCTGAGAATTACAATAAATATAAAGAGCTTAGAAATCTTTGCAATGAGTTTCCCAAAAAAAAAAATCATTTACTGAGGCAAAGAAGGATTTCAATATGCAGTATTTGACAGACTACTCATACTCTTAAAATCAAAGATTTTTTTAAAGTTAAAGAAATAATGTAAGGCTTTTCACTGTTCATATTTAATTGTCCTCTAGGGCAGAAAAAAAGTAGTCCTACTAAACATTGATTCAAATGACAGTTTGTTTTTTTCAAATGGGGAAACTATTAGGGAAACCAGATGTCAGTCTTTTAATCTGTCAAGTGAAAAATTCAGATCAGATAATCTTGAATATCTCTTCTAGGTATCAACCTCTCAGTGGGAGCTGTGTGGAATATTCTTTGGTATAACACCCATATAATAATAAGAAACAACTAACATTTATATGGTCCCTATTATGTGCCAGATAAGGTATTCAGTGCTTTACAAATATTATCTCATTTGATCCTTATGACAACCATGAAAGGTAGGTGTTATTATTATCCTTATTTTCACTTGAAGAAATTGAAGTTAAATGATTTGTCCAAGATCATATAGCTAGTTAATATCTAAGGCTGGATTTGAATTCAGCTATTACTGATTCTAGGCCTATCTACTGTGCCATCTAGTTGCCTCAATATTTCCTTAAAGGTTTTGTACAGAGGAATTAGGAAGAGGATATTGTGAAGTACACCTAGAAAATATTTTACAATATGCACTCAGTAAATGTTTGTTGAATGAATTCTATGGCACTATTAGCAAATCATATTTTTCTCCACATATAAAGTTTTCTTTTCTCACCAGTTATGAATCACAAGCTTCTTTTAACAAACTTCCTTTTATAAAATGCTTAGAGATTGTGTTACTATTCTTCTACCTGATGAATTTTCTTTTTTATGTATACTTTATTTTTCCCTCATTACATGTTAAAACAATTTTTTAACATTTTTTAAAGTCTTGAGTTCCAAATTCAATTCCTTCCTCCTTCCCTCCTCCTTCCAATCAAGATGGTAAGCAATTAGAAATAGGTTATACATATGCAATCATGTGAAATATTTCCATATTAAAAATTTTGGACTGCTACTTCTAGGAGCCAAGATGGCAGAGTAAAAACGTAATCCTATCAACTTCTGAAAGTCCAGAAAATATCACCCCAGGAAAAAACCCTGAAACAATTGAACCAGAAGAAAGATGAGGAGCAGCAGTCCAGTAGCCCAGGTAGTTTGAGGGATTAGCGGGAAAGGCCCCTCTTGCCCTGAGGGAAGGGGAGCAGTATGGAATGGGAGGTGTCCCAGCAAGCTAGCAGAAAGCCCCACTTTAGCACACCAGGAGGAGACCTTGAAACCCAGGTGGTGGAGCAGGCAAACACCAACACCTGGACCTCCAAGTGCCTCAGTGAGGGTGAGGGAATTGGTGAAAACCAACTAAGAAAGGCACCAGGTGCCACAGAATTCTACAGTAAATGGGTCTCCTAGTGCCTCAGCAAAAATAAAGGAAGAAGCAATACAAAGGGTCCCAGGTGGATAAATGCCATGCAACATCCATGTGAAAGGAAAAGAAAAGCAGGTAACCTAGAGTTCCAGCCTTGCTGGTTCCAGTCCAACACCAAGTAAGCTGCCAAAACCCTACAGCCTCCATTTGCCAACATCGGAGGCCCCATCACACAAAGCCAGTGATCAAGACCTAGGCTCCCAACACAAGAAGCTTGGGTCAGTGCCCTCTGCTCCCCAGCAGGAGAGCTCAATCTCTTTAAAGGCCATGGAATAAGAAAAACACCATGAGCAAAAAGAATCATACCATAGATTCATATAATGAGAACAGTGAAGATCAAGGCAGAAATTGTGAAGAGGACAACATTGTCAAAAAACCCTCATCTGGAACCTCAAAAAGGAATATGAACTGGTCTGAAGCCCAAAAAGCCTTCTTAGAAGAGCTCAAGAAGGATTTTAAAAATTAAATGAGAGAAGTAGAAGAGTCCTTAAAAATACAATTTACCAACTGGAAAAAAAGTACACTGAAGAAACAAAGAGCTAAAATATAAAATTGGCCAAATGTGGAAGGAGGTACAAAATCTAATAGAAGAAAACAATTTGTTAAAAATTAGAACCAGGCAAGGGGGCAGCTAGGTGGCACAGTGGATAGAGCACCAGCCCTGAAGTAAGGAGGACTTGAGTTCAAATCTGGCCTCATACCAAACACTTGACACTTACTAACCGTGTGACCCTGGGCAAGTCACTTAACCCCAATTGCCTATTAAAAAAAAATTAGAATCAGGCAAATGGAAGCTCTCTCTATGAGAGAGCAAGAATTAGTCAAACAGAAACAAACAAAGGAAAAAATAGATGAAAACATAAAATACCTTATTGACCTGGAAAATAGATCCAAGAGAGACAATTTAAAAATTATTGGTCTACCTGAAAATCACAATAAAAAAAAGATCCTGAACAGTATCTTCCAGGAAATCAACAAAAACTGCCCTGAGGTCCTAGAACCAGAGGGTAAAATAGCCATAGAAAGAATACGCTGATCACCTCCTGAAAGAGATCCCAAATTGAAAATGCCAAGGAATATAGGATTACACAGCAACTTCTACATTAAAAGACTGGAGGGCGTGGAACATGATATTCCTTAAGGCAAAGGAGCTTGGATTAAAACCAAGGATCAACTACCCAGCAAAAATGAGCATGATCTTTCAGGGGAGGAGATAGATATTCAATGAAATAGGGGACTTCCAAACCTTCCTGATAAAAAGACTAGAGCTCAACAGAAAATTTGATCTTCAAGTACAAGACTCAAGAGAGACATAAAAAAAGTTAATGAGACAGAAAGATACAAAATGTCATTAATAAGGGCAAACTGTTTACATTCCTACAAGGCAAGATGATACTTGTAACTCTTGAGAACTGTATTGTTATTACACCATGTTAAAGGAGTATACATAAAGGGGGTGGATGTAAGTTGGCTTTGATGGAATGATAAAAAAAAATTCTAATCAAGTAGGTTAAATGGATCCAAGTGAGTGGATTAATCTGAGCTAAGAAAATGTGCTGAGAAAGGAGGAGGCAGAGAAGGGTAAATTACATTACAGGAAAAGCCACAAAAACCTATTACAGCAGAGGGAAAGAAGGAAGGGAGATGAGCATTGTTTGAACCTTACTCCATTAAATTTGGCTCAAGAAGGGAATAACATAATCAGTTAGATATGGAAATCTAACTTGTCCTATAGGGAGTAGGAGGGAAAAGGGGAAAGAAAAGGGAGGGGAGATAGAAGGGAGGGAAGAAGCAGTAAGGATAAAGAGGAAGAAAAAGGAAGGGGCGAATAGAAGGGAGGAGGGACTGAGGGTGGTGGTAGTCAAAAGCAAAACACTAGTGAGGAGGGAAAAGGAGAAAGGAGAAAGAAAAGCATAAATGGGGGTGGGGGAAAAGGATGGAGAGAAAAACAAAGATAGTAATCATAACTGTGAATGTGAATGGGATGAACTCTCCCATAAAACCAAAGCGTATAGCAGAATGGATTAAAAACCATAATCCTACAATATGTTGTTTACAGGAAACACATTTGAAAAAGAGTGACACACACAGGGTAAAGGTAAAAGACTAGACCAGAATATATTATGCTTCAGTTGAAGTAAAAAAAGCAGGGATAGCAATCCTGATCTCAGACAAAGCAAAAGCAAAAATAGATCTTATCAAAAGAGATAAGGAAGGAAACTATATCCTGCTAAAAGGCACCATAGACAATGAAGTAATATCATTACTAAACATATATGCACCAAATGGTATAGCATCCAAATTATTAGAGGAGAAGTTCAAGGAGTTACAGGAAAAAATAGACAGCAAAACTGTACTAGTGGGGAACCTCAGCCTCCCCACTTTGAACAATATAAATCTAACCAAAAATAAACAAGAAAGAAGTTAAGGAAGAGAATAGAACATTAGAAAAGTTAGGTATGATAGACCTCTGGAGAAAAGTGAATGGGGATAGAAAGGAATATACTATTTTCTCAGTGGTACTTGGCACATACACAAAAATTGGCCATGTATTAGGGCATAAAAACCTCACAGTACAGTTCAGAAAGGCAGAAATATTAAATGCATCCTTTTCAGATCATGATGCAACAAAAATTATATGTAATAAAGGACTGTGGAAAGATAGACTAAAAATAATTGGAAATTAAATAATCTAATCCTAAAAAATGATTGGGTCAAACAACAAATCATAGATACAATCAATAACTACATTCAAGAGAATAACAATAATGAGACAACATACCAAAAGTTATGGGATGCAGCAAAAGCCATTCTTAGGGGAAATTTTATATCTTTAAATGCTTACATAAATAAAATATAAAAAGAAGAGATCAATGAATTGGGAATACAACTCCAAAAACTAGAAAAAGAACAAATTTAAAGTCCTCAATTAAACACCAAATTAGAAATATTGAAAACCAAAGGAAAAATTAATAAAATTGAAATAAAAAAACTATTGAACTAATAAATAAAACTAAGAGCTAGTTTTATGAAAAAAACAATAAAATAAATAAAATTTGGTTAATTTAATTAAAAAAAAAGAAAGAACAAAACCAAATTACTAGTATCAAGAATGAAAAGGGTGAATCCACCACCAAGGAAGAGGAAATTAAAACAATAGTTAAGAACTATTTTGCCCAACTGTGTGCAAATAAATTTGGCAATCTTAGTGAAATGGATACATATTTACAAAATTATAAATTGCCCAGATTCACAGAAGAGGAAGTAAAATGCTTAAATAAACCCATCTCAGAAAAATAAATTGAACATGCCATTGATGAACTCCCTAGAAAAAAAATCTCCAGGGCCAGATGGATTTACAAGCGAATTCTATCAAACAGTTAAAAAACAATTCCAGTACTATACAGATTATTTGGGAAAATAGGTGAAGAAGTAGCCTCACCATATTATTTTTATGATACAAATATGTTGCTGATACCTAAACCAGGAAGAGTCAAAACAGAGAAAGAAAATTATAGACCAATTTCTCTAATGGATATAGATGCAAAAATTTTAAATAAAATATGAGCAAATAGATTACAGCAACTTATCACAAGAATAATACACTATGACCAGGTAGGATTTATACCAGGAATGCAGGGCTGGTTCAATATTAGGAAAACTATCAGCATAATTGATCATATCAACACCAAAACTAACAGAAATGACATGATCATCTCACTAGATGCAGAAAAAGCCTTTGTCAAAATACAACACCCATTCTTATTAAAAACACTAGAGAGCTTAGAATAAATGGAGTGTTCCTTAAAGTAATAAATAGCATCTACCTAAAACCTTCAGTAAGCATCATATGTAATGGGGACAAGCTAAAATCAATTCTAACAAGATAGGTGGTGACACAAGGTTGTCCATTATCACTACTGTTGCTCAATATCGTACTGGAAATATTAGCTTTAGCAAGAAGAGAAGAAAAAGAAATTGAATGTATTAGGATAGGCAAAGAAGAAATGAAGTTATCATTCTTCGCAGATGACATGAGGATATACTTAGAGAATCCTAGAGAATCAAGTAGAAAACTATTTGAAACAATAAACAACTTTAGCGAAGTTGCAGGCTATAAAATAAACCCACATAAATAATCATCATTTCTATATATTACCAACAAAGACCAACAGTAAGAGATAGAAAGAGAAATTCCATTTAAAGTTACCATAGATCTTATAAAATATTTAGGAGTTTACCTGGTGAAACAAACCCAGGAACTATATGAACACAATTACAAAACACATTTGACACAAATAAAGTCAGATCAAAATAGATAGAAAAACATCAGCTGCTCATGGGTAGGTCAAGCTAATATAATAAAAATGACAATTCTACCTAAGCTAATTTATTTGTTCAGTGCCATACCAATCAAACTACCCAAAAATTATTTTATAGAGTTAGAAAAAATAATAAGATTCATTTGGAAGAACAAAAGATTATCAATATCAAAAATATCAAGGGAACTAATGAAAAGAAAGTCAGGGGAAGTTGGCCTAGCCATTCCAGATCTTAAATTGCATTCTAAAGCAGCAATTATCAAAACTGCTTGGTACTAGCTAAGAAATAGAGTGGTGGATCAGTGGAATAGGTTAAGTATGCAAGATACTGTAGTCAATGACTATAATAATCTATTATTTGATAAACTCAAAGACCCCAGCTTCTGAGATAAGAACCCACTCTTTGGAAAAAAAACTACTGGGAAAACTGGAAAAGAGTATAGCATAAACTAGGCATTGATCAAAATCTCACACCATATACCAAAATAAAGTCAAAGAAGATTCATGATTTAGATATAAAGGCTGATACTGTAAGCAAACTGGGAGAGCAAGGAATAGTTTCCCTGTTAGATTTATGGAGAACAGAAGAATTCATGACCAAACAGAAGATAGACAACATTACAAAAAGCAAAACAGATAACTTTGATTACATTAAATTGAAAAGTTTTTGCACAAAGCCAATGCGACTAAGATTAGAAGGAAGGTAGGAAACTGAGAAAGAATTTTTACAACCAGTCTCTCTGATAATGGCCTCATTTCTAAAACATATAGAGAATTAAGTCAAATTTACAAGAATACAAGTCATTCCCCAATTGATAAATGGTCAAAGTATATGAATAGGCAGTTCTCAGATGAAGAAATTAAAGCCATCTATAGTTATATGAAAAAATGCTCTAAATCACTATTGATTAGAGAAATGCAAATTAAAACAACTATGAGGTACCACATCACTCTTATCAGATTGGCCAACATTACAAAACAAGAAAATGATAAAAGTTGGAGAAGATGTAGGAAAACTAATGCATTGTTGGTGGAGTTGTGAAATGATCCAACCAATTTGGAGAGCAATTTGGAACTCTGCCCAAAGGGCTATAAAAATGTGCATACCCTTTGACCCAGCAATAGCATTTCTAGGGCTATATCCCAAAGAGATCATACAAATGGGGAAAAGACCCACATGCACAAAAATATTTACAGCAGCTCTTTGTGTGGTGGCAAAGAATTGGAAATTGAGGGGATGCCCAACAATTGGGGAATGGCTGAACAAGTTGTGGTATATGAATGTAATGGAATACTCTTGTGCTATAAGAAATGATGAATGGGCTGACTTCAGGAAAACCTGGAAAGATTTGTATGGTTTGTAGCTGAGTGAAGTGAGCAGAGCCAAGAGAACGTTGTACACAATAACAGCCACATTGTGTGATGACTAATATTGATAAACTTAACCCTTCCCAGCAATACAAGGATCTAAGACATCTCCAAATGCCTCATGATGGAAAATGATTTCCATATCCAAAGAAGGAACTATGGAGTTTGAATACAGATCAAAGCATACTATTTGCTACTTTTTTCTTCTGTTGAGTTTTGTTTTCTCTTTCTGATAGTTCCTCCTATTGGTTCTAATTCTTACTTACAACATCACTAATGTGAAAATATGTCTAATAGGAATGTATATGGATAGCCTATATCAGATGGTGCACCATCTTGGGGTGGGTGGTGGGGAGGAAGGGGTAGAAAAAATTTTAAACTCAGGGCAGCTAGGTGGCACAGTGGATAGAGCACTGTCCCTGAAGTCAGGAGGACCTGAGTTAAAAAAATCTGGCCTCAGACTAAACACTTGACAAGTACTAGCTGTGTGACCTTGGGCAAGTCACTTAACCCCGATTGCCTCACTAAAAAAAAATTTAAACTCAAAAGCATATGGAAGTGATTGTTGATAAATCAAAATAAATTAATTAAAAAGATTTAAAACCAAAAAAAGAAATTTTGTACAAGACTGGAATAAAAAAATGAAAGAAAATGAAAAATATCATGCTTCAGTCTGTATTTAAACAATATCAATTCTTTCTTTGGAAGCAGATAGTATGCTTCATTATTAGTCCTTTGTGATTGTCCTGGATCATTGTATTGCTGAAAATAGCTAAGTCATTCAACATTCTTCACCATACAGTATTACTATTACTTTGTACAATGTTCTCCTAGTCCTGTTCACTTCACTTTGTATCAGCTCATGTAAGTCTTTCCAGTTTATTTTTCTGAAATCAATCTATCTGCTTGTCATTTCTTATAGCATAATTATATTCCATCACAACCACATACCACATCTTGTTTAGCCATGATGGACAGGATGGGGCAGAATCCCCATTGAAGGATAGGTATCACTTTGATTTCCAATTGTTAGCCACTACATAAAGAGCTGCTATTTTTTTGTACAAATAAGTCCTTTCCCCCTGTTTTATGTCTTTGGGATATAGACCTAGCAGTGCTAGACCCTGGATCAAAGGGTATGCACTTATAGCCCTTTGGAAATAGTTCCAAATTCCTCTCCAGAATGGTTGAATCAGTTCACAACTCCACCAATAGTGCATTTACCTGGTAAATTTTCAAATGAATTTATGGACAACTCTGATCAGTAGTTCAGAAGAGTTTCTGTGAGGTTGTAACCAGTGTATTTATGGTAGAAAGGGAAAAATTAGATTTGAATATATTCTTTCCTTGCAAAGGTTAATTTATACATAAACATTGTCAAAAATGAAGCATAATATAACATATACAATTCAACTTTAAGTATACTTATTATTTAATACAACTCATAATTAGCCAGAAAAAGTAAATATTTTATATTATTACAAGCATAACATTATTTTTGATTGGTTAGGTGGCTAAAAACAATAATGATAATAAATCTGTCTCTCTCTAAGAGAACTTATAAAATTCTTCCATTTTCCACCACATATTTATGTAAGAAAGCACTTTTACCTTATTTTTTTTAAGTCAAAATGCAGAATTAAACTTGACATGGATCCATAATTAAGATTTTTTCCCACCCAGATATACAACTTTGGACTTCTCTTTCATGTCTACAGGAACCTCATTATCTGCAAGTGCACATCAGTCTTGGTACTCTCACCTCCTCAGTACCTTCTGTTCCTGTGTCATAGTGGACTGTGGACTGACCTTGGGATCAGAAAAACCTGGGTTCAAGTTCTGCCTTGAAATATATTTTGAGATCATGACCAAGTCACTTAATTTCTTAGTGTTTCAGGCAATTTTTTAGGACTAAAATCAACTGTAGAATTGACAATTACTAGAGACAATTACTACACCTTAAGTTCTTTATATTGGTAAAATGATTAGTCAGGACCAAAACAGAAAATTAAAAAATGGCCACCAACTTTAAGGTATGATATCTCTCCTTAAAGAGTCAACAGTCAACTCAGTAAGGCAAGTCTAGTGCAATTGAAAATGTTAGAAAAGTGTTTAATGTTTAACAAAGTTATAAGTTCAATAGGAGCTCAGAAATGTGAATTTCTAGAGAAATGAGATTTAATCAGTGTTTTGCCCATTTGATTACTAGGCAGACTGAATTCACTGAAGGAAAGGAATGAAAATATTAGAAAGCAAAGATCAAGCCTGATTGGAAGTAGTCTGCAGGTGAGTGGCAGCATAGAATAAAATGATAGGGAGAGATTTTCTCTTAGGACACTCTTGATCTTCTATAAATATTAAGCAATAATAATTAAGGATACAGAGAAGATATGGCAATTTTCCTCAATGAGAAATGATTATTAGTGTATGTATTTTTTTCCAAATAAAGGAAATTGCCCTTGAAACCATATAACTATTTGTGTGAAACCTATGCTTTCACTGCCTACACTTTACTTAGAATGACTAGAGCAAGCTGGCTATACTAGCAAGCAAAAAGTTAATGACTAGGACAATAGTATCTAGTTTGAATCCCAAGGAGAATGTACACAAATTACACCCATAATGTGTTGTGCTCTAGCTAGGGATAATTAGGAACTCACATTTATAAGCTAGTTAAAATTTTGTGAAAGCTCATGTGTTCATGGAAGAGGCTGTACAGATAGCTCTGGGAAAAGCCACTCAAAGAAGGGGAGGCAAACCATTATAACTTTGCCTTAAGTAGCAGTGATTTTTGTCATCTTAAGAATCCCCAGAAATGATTTTTAGTTTAAAAAAGAAAATGATAAATGTACTTGCTTAAAACACGTACTTAACTATCTAGTTTTATTTAGAATCTTAGTAAGACATTTCTGATTTGATCCTTAGTCCTAAAAATTCTGTGATTTCAATTGTAATCTCAGTAGGCAATCAAGGCTTATAAAAGAAGTAGTTATTTAAAAACAAAAATGGGACAGAGCCATCATGGTGGAGAGAAGCCAGAATGTCGATTGAGCTCTCCCCAGTTTCCTTTGGAACAACATTAAATTAAGCCTCAAAAAGAATTTTGGACTGACAGAATTCATAAAAAGATGGAGTGAAAAAATTTTCCAGTCCAGGATAACTTAGAAGAACTTCAGGAAAGGTCTGTCTCACTTGGGTAAAATGCACTTGAGTGCATCCTAGCACAGTTGGTGTCCAGGCAAGGAAGAGGGAAGTTCTTACAGCACTGATGAGTAATCAATGCCCAGGAGTCCAGGTTCAGCAGTCCAGTGGCTCAGCAGGCCAGATATGAGGCCTCAAAGCAGGCAAACTGCCAGCCGTAGAACACAGGGAACAACAGACACAACTAAAACAGGCCACACTAGAGCAATGGGTAAGCCACCAGCACTAGAGACCCCAGTGCAGAAAGTCAGTAACCAGACTCTAGTGCAAGAAGCTTTGGATAGTGCCACCTGTCCCCCCAGGAGCAGAGTTCAACGTTTTAAAATGATCGAAAGACAAAAAAGAGCTATGACAATGGAAAGCTACTCTGGAGACAGGGAAGATTAAAACACAAACTCAGAAAAGGACAACAATGTGAAAATGCCTACATGTGAAGGCTCAAAGGGGAATATGAACTAGTCTCCAGTCCAAAAAGTCCTCTTGGTGGGGCAGCTAGGTGGCACAGTGAATAGAGCACCAGCCCTGAAGTCAGGAGGATGTGAGTTCAAATCTGGCCTCAGACCAAACACTTCAAAGTTACTAACTGTGTGACCCTGGGTAAGTCACTTAACCCCAATTGCCTTAAAAAAAGAAGAAAAAAAGTCCTCTTGGAAGAGCTCAAAAAGGATTTTAAAAATCAAATAAGAGTGGTAAAAGAAAAATTGAGAAAATAAATGGGAGTTATGCAAAAGAATTGAAAAGAGAATCAATAGCTTGGAAAAGGAAGCACAAAAATCAAGTGAAGAAAACAACTCCCTAAAAATAAAATCAGCCAAATGGATAAGGGGGTACAAAAGCTAAATAAAGAAAATAATTCCTTAAAAATTAGAATTGGGTAAGTGGAAGCTAATGATTCCATGAGACATCAAAGACATCCCAAAATGAAAGCTCCAAGGAATAATGTAGTCAAATTACAGTATTATCAGTTCAAGAAGATAATACTGCAAGCAGCCAGGTGGCACAGTGGATACAGCACTGGCCCTGGAGTCAGGAGGACCTGAGTTCAAATCTGGCCTCAGACACTTAACATTTACTAGTTGTGTGACCTTGGGCAAATCACTTAACCCCACTGCCTAGCCAAAAAAAAAAGAAAGAAATGGAGTGGTGGATCAATGGAATTGATTAGGTATATATGTATATGTTTATGTACATATATATGTATACACATACATATATATGTATATGTTTATGTACATATACACACATACAGATTATCTGCATATATACATATGCAATACATGTATGTGTATGTACATATGTATGTGAGCACATGCATATATACACATACATATACACATGCATCTATACATGTGTGTGCACAAACATAGGAGAAATCTACTATTTAGTAAACACAAAGACTCCGGCTTTTGGCATAAGAACTAACTATTTGACAGAAACTGCTTGGAAAGCTAGAAAAGAGTATGGCAGAAACCAAGCATAGACTAACGTCTCTCACCCTATACCAATATAAAGTCAAAATGGGTACATGTTTTAAACATAAAGGGTGACACTATAAGCAAAATAAAAGAGCAAGGAATAGTCTACCTGTGAGATCTATGGAGAAGGGAAGAATTTATGACCAAACAAGAGATAGAGAACATTATGAAATGCAAAATGGATAATTTTGATTACATTAAATTAAAAAGGTTTTGCACAACCAAAACTAATGCAACCAAGATTAGAAGGAAAGCAGAAAGCTGGGAAACAATTTTTACAGCCAATGTTTCTGATAAAGGTCTCATTTCTAAAATATAGAACAAGTCATTCACCAATTGATAAATGGTCATAAGACATGAACAGGCAATTTTCAGAAAAAGAAATTAAACCTATTTATAGTCACTTGAAAAAAGTCTTCTAAGTCACTATTGATTAGAGAAATGCAAGTTAAAACAACTCTAAAGTGCCACTTCACACTTAGCAGTTTGGCTAATATGACAGAAAAGGAAAATGAAAGGTATTAGAAAAGATAGGGAAAATTGGGACACCAATGCATTGTTGGTGGAGTTGTGAATTGATCCAAACATTCTGGAGAGCAATTTGAAACTATGACCAAAAGTCAACCTGTGCTTACCCAATGACTCAGTAATATCACTACTAGGTCTGTATACCAAAGAAATAATAAAAAGGGGGAAAGTACCTACATTTGCAAAAATTTTTATAGCAGCTTTTTTTGTAGTGGCCAATGATTGGAATTTAAGGGAATGTCCATCAATTGTGGAATGCCTGAACAAGTTGTGGTATATGAATGTAATGGAATACTATTGTGCAATAAGAAATGATGAGCAGATGGATTTCATAAAAACCTGGAAAGCCTTACATGAATTGATGCTGAGTGAATTGAGTTGAACCAGGAGAACATTGTGCACAGTAACAGTAACACTGTGCGATGATCAAGTATGATTGACTTAGCTCTTCTCAGCAATATAATGATCCTAGACAGTTCCAAAAGATTCATGATGGAAAATGCTCTCCACATCCAGAGAAAGAAATATGGAGTCTGAATGCACATGGAAGCATATTATTTTCACTTTTGGGGTTTTTTTGTTTGTTTTTTTGTTTGTGTGGCTTTTCAATGTTCTGTTACTTCTTTCACTATATAAGTAATGTAGAAATATGTTTCCATGATTGCACATGCATAATCTATATCAGCTTGCTATCTTGGGGAGAGAGGGAGAAAAATTTGGAACTCAAAATCTTATAAAAATGAATGTTGAGGGAAAGCTAGAGGGCACAATGGATAAAGCACCAGTCCTGGAGTCAGGAGGACCTGAGTTCAAATCCAGCCTCAGACACTTGACACTTACTAGCTTTTTGACCCTGTGTAAGTCATTTAACCCCATTGACTAGCAAACAAACAAACAAATGAATGCTGAAAACTATCTTTACATATAATTGGAAAAATAAAATACTATTTACAAAATAAAAAAGCAATAGGCTAAACATCCTATTTACTGTTGTGATGGCTTACACACATACACACATATGAATGCATATACATATGTACTACATATATATGCAGATACATCCATATAATGTATGCATATGGATATATATTCATATATGTGTTATATATATATATACACATATGTATACATTTTGTCTCTTCTCCCTCTTTTCTTTTTTGTTTCTTTCTCCTAAATATTCAACATATATGGATATATGTGTATAAATAGATGTGCATTATATATATATATATATAAATTATTTTTGCCTCTCCTCCCTCCTTTCTTTTTTACTTCTCTCTCCCCTAAATGTTCAACTCTTTTCTTGATATTGACTTATCCTTCAATTCTTTTCTTTTTTGTTCTTTGCTACTGACAGTTCATCAGTCAAATTTTCATGGTAATAGCTTGTCCCTGAGATTTTTAATTGAAAAGACTGGGAAGACAGCTCTTCTTACTGTTCTTCTTATTGTTGTTTTAATCATTACTAAACAGCAGAAGACCAACCAGATGAGAATTATGAAACAGAATTTTCCTGAGACCACTCTCTTCAAGAGTGCTGAAGAAGAAATTAGATAGCTCTAAGAAAATATAGACCCAATGACCTTCTCCCTAGGTGATCAAAGGGAATTTGTTTCAGTAAACAATGCCTTTAAATTCTGCAGCTCCCAAATAAACTCAGTTCAGCATCATTATGAGACCAAATATTTGGATTCCATTTGAAATGAAAGTGTGGGTATAGGGGACAGGGAAAAGGAAGGAAAATATATTCTGTTTTGCAAATTATAGTGTTCAAATCGTACTGGTGGTAATCTGTATTAACTGAACACCATTACTATTGAAATCATTATGAATTTAATATAGAACTTCTAAAAAAGTTAAGGAGCTGTGAGCATAGACTAGAAAAAGCCTGAGCCAATTGCTGACATTGGCTATGACCAGGCCATTATCCAAAGCTGTCAGTGAGCCTGTCAATGAGAAAACAATCCTAGACAGTTTACCTATTTAGTCCAATTCATTAGCTGTGGAATGTTCTTGGTATCACAATGGAAATTAATTAGGAGAATGATAGATAAGCCAGTGTACAATGCTATCAGAAAAAGTGAACAGAAGTATTTTACACGTTAGATGATTAGGGGGACAGAGACTAAAATTGTCACCACAGGCTTGGGTTAAGGTGATGTTGGTGCTTCATTGTAACTAACCTGACACACTGAGGCACAGTTTCAGGCTGAGTTATCTCTGGCTTTGCCTGAAGAGCTAAGTCTATAATCCCCAGCTACTCTGCACATGAAATAGGATAAAAAAGAAAGAGTTATTGAAAAAAATAATACTACACATTCTTTATAAATATTTAATGACTTCATAACAATTAGAAGGAATAGGGTGATTATCACTGAAAAATATCATCCAGATACATTAATTTTCTATGAAAATATTGATAAAATGTTAACTTTGCTTATAATCAGTTTAACTGCAAACAAACAAGATGCTGAGGCTGAATTTGTAGGTTTCTGATTATTTTAAGTAAAATAATCAGTAAAGTACTGTAAGTAAGTAAATAATGTATGTTTGTATGAATAGGAGCAAGTACGTTCCAAAGGCTTTCTTTTGGTAAGGAGTACATGATCATGAGCAGCTAAGTGGTACAGTGGATAGTGTGTCAGGCCTGGAATCAGCAAGACTTATCTCCATGAGTTCAAATCTGGAATCAGCTGTGTGATCCCAGGCAAATCATTTAACCCTGTTTGTCTCAGTTTCCTTACATATAAAATGAGCTGAGGAAGAAAATAGCATTCTAGTATCTTTACCAAGAAAACCTCAAATGGGGTCATGAAGAGTTAGATATGACTAAAAACAACTGGACAACAATTTGATCATGAAATGAGGGGCCTAGTTCAAACCTTATTTATTTCAGGTGTCAAAATTTTCTCTGGAATCCAAAATTCTATTCCAGTTTCTTTTTTAGTCAGGGGAAAAAATTAACATGCATCTCTTTGACTAGCTTGACTATAGCACAAGTCAAATCATGTCCCTTGATGTATAATAATGATACATGATGAAGGCCTTATGCAATCCAGTTAGCCTTAAAGGAGAATATTAATACAAGTTTCAAGTAAGAACATTATATAGTGCTCCAACTACTTCTTTCTACCTGTTTTTAGCTTAACTTACTAAAAAATAAAACATTTTTTAGAGATAGCATGACATAATGTATTGTGTGGTGGGCTTAGTCAGAAAGACCTAGGTTTGACTGCCACCTGTGCTACTACTAGCAGATGTTTGACTAAAAATGTTTTTCCCACCTTAAGAAAAAATAATTCAGGTGGGGTAAGTAGTAATGATCCTAGCACAGAGAACAGGCATCAGTGAAGGATAGGGGAAGAGAGCAATAATGAAGATAGAAATGGAAGCCCAAGCATAGAACAGGCCAGTATAGTCCTGAGAAAGGCCTTTCATTCTCTTTTCCTTGTCCAGAACTACTGCTGGTTCTTATTATCTCCTGGATCTCCTTCATTCTCTGAAATAGCCACACAAGGTAAAGACCAATTGATCATGATGGAAAGTGGAATCTTAATTTCCAGACACCTTTGTTTTCTACTCCCCAAGACATATACTCTTCCCAGTCAATGCTTGGAGTAAAATCTAGCTGTCCACCATACTTCAGGCACAATACTTCTTTTATATATCCTCATAATTACTATATTCCCCATTTAGTCATAGGCTATTTGCAATAGGTTTTGGAGGCAATTCTTTATGCTGAAGAAATCACAATGATGGCCCATCAATACCACTTCTAAGTCCGTATCCCAAAGAGATCATAAAAATGGGAAAAGGAGGGGCAGAGCAAAGATGGTGGTCTAAAAGCAGTGACTTGTTTGAGCTCTCCTGCAAAACCTTCCAAATACCTGTAAAAAATGTCTCCAAACAAATTCTAGAGCAGCAGAACTCACAAAAAGATGGAGTGAAACAAATTTTCAGCTGAAGACAACCTGGATGCTTTATTGGAGAGGTCTATTGTGACAGACTGGGAGAGAAACACAGTTCAGCATGGGTGTGCAGGCAAAATAGGCCTCATCAAACTTACAGCAGCCCTCAGAGGACTGAATCACAAGCAGCTGTGGCAGTTTCCAAACTCCTCAACCCACAAATGCCAAACACAACTTAGAAGGTCAGTAGGAAAAGTCTATGACTTCAGGGAGAGAGAAGCTTGGTCCCAGGCCCAGTCCTGGCATGGCCCCAGGGTGGTGGCTGCTTCTGGAGCTTCTGGTCCACAGACTGAGAGGGTATCAACTGATTGATCAGAAGGGGATTGTAGGAATCCCTTTGCTGGTGCTGAGGCAGGATTCTCTTGCTTTGCACATGCTTGGATCTGGATCACAGTTCTGGGTGGCAGTCCTGGGGCAAGGAAGAGAGCTGGTGTGGTGGAGCTAGTAGTAGCTGTGGAGAGAGAATCTGCTTCACAGTTCCAAGGCAGAAAAGGGTGCTTTGGTCCCTCATAGACCAGAGCACAGGTGAGGAAAGGAATAAACACCTTGCCCTTGATTATACCACCTTGGAAGAACTAAAAATTAACAAGTCCCTAGAAGTATCTCTGAAAACAGCTACACAAAACCCCCAAAGCTTGAGACAATACATTCTCCACACTGGAAGCAGATTGCTACCTTAACAAAAAAGTTTATAACTCAAGTAACTGGCTGGGATCATGAGCAACACTCACAAAAAAAGTCAGACCACAGAATCTTTCTTTGGTGGCAAAGCAGATCAAAACCTACACCCAGAAGAAGACAACAAAGTCAAAGCTCCCACATCCAAAGCTTCCAAGAAAAATATGAATCAGTCCCAGGCCACGGAAGAGCTCAAAAAAGAGTTTGAGAACCAAATAAGAGAAGTAGAGGAAAAACTGGGAAGATAAATGAGAGTGAGGAAAGAAAATCATGAAAAACAATGCAACAACTTGCTAAAGGAGTCCCAAAAAATACTGAAGAAAATATCATCTTAAAAATAGCCTAACCCAAATGGCAAAAGAGGTCCAAAAAGCCAATGAAGGGAAGAATGCCTTAAAAAGCAGAATTGGCAAAATGTAAAAGGAAGTCCAGAAACTCAGTAAAGAAAATATTTCCTTAAAAATTTAAATGGAACAAATGGAAGCTAAAGATTTTATGAGAAATCAAGACATTGTAAAACAAAACCAAAAGAATGAAAAAATAGAAAACAATGTGAAATATCTCAAAGGAAACACAATTGACCTGGAAAATAGATGCAGGAGAGCTAATTTAACAATTATTGGACTATCTGAAAGCCATGATCAAAAAAAGAGCCTAGATATCAACTTTCAAGAAATTATCAAGGAAAATTGCCCTGATATTTTAGAACCAGAGGGCAAAATAGAAATCGAAAGAATCCACCAATCATTTCCCCAAATGAAAACTCCTAGGAATACTGTCACCAAATTCCTGAGTTCCCAGGTCAAAGAGAAAATATTACAAGCAGCCAGGAAGAAACAATTCAAGCATTGTGGAAACACAATCAGGATAACCTAAGATTTAGCAGCTTCTACATTAAGGGACCAGAGAGCTCGGCATATAATATTCCAGAGGCCAAAGGAGATAGGATTACAAACAAGACTCGCCTACCCAGCAATACTGATTATAATCCTTTAGTAGAAAAAATGGTCATTCAGTGAAATAGAGGACTTCCAAGCATTCTGGATGGAAAGTCCAGAGCTGAATAGAACATTTGACTTTCAAATACAAGACTCAAGAGAAGCATGAAGAGGTAAATAGGAGAGAGAAATCATAAGGGACTTATAAGGTTGAGCTGTTTACATTCCTGCATGGAAAGATGATATTTTTAACTCATGAAACCTTTGTCAGTATTAGGGTAGTTGGGGGGGGGATTATATGTATGTATGTATAGATAGATAAATAGAGGGCACAGGATGAGTTGAAGATGAAGGGGTGATATCTGGAGAATAAAATTAAGGGGTGAGAGAGGATTATATTGGGAGAAGGAGAAAAAGAGAGGTAGCATGGGGTAAATTATCTCAGATAAAACACAAGAAAAGACTTTTGCAGTGGAGGGGAAGTGGGGGAAGGTGAGAGGGAATGAGTGAATGTTATTCTCATTGGATTTGGCTTAAGGAGGGAATACTATACACACTCAATTGAGTATGGAAATCTTATCTTACCCTACAATAAAATAGGGGGGAAGGGGATAAGAGAGTAGGGGGAAGATAGAGGGGAAGGTAGATTGGGGAAGGGGATAATCAGAAGCAAACACCTCTAAGAGGGACAGGGTCAAAAAAGAGAATAGAATAAATGGAGGTGGGATGGGTTTAAGGGAAATGTACTTAGTTTTTCACAATATGACTACTATGGAAGTGTTTTGCATGACTACACAAGTATAACCTGTATGGAGTTGCTTGCCTTCTCAATGAAGGTGGGTGGGGAGGGAGGAAGGGAGAGAATTTGGAACCCAAAGTTTTAAAAACAAATGTGAAAATTGTTTTCGCATGCAACTGGGAAATATGATATAAGGAAATGGGGTATAGAAATCTCTCCTGCCCTATGGGAAAATTGAAGGGGAAAGGGATAAGAGAAGGGGAGGATAGAAGGGAAGGCAGATTAGGGGAAGGGATATTCAGAATGCACATCATCTTGAGGTGGGGGGGAAGAGATGGGGAGAAAATTTGAAACTTAAATTCTTATGGAAGTGAATGTTGAAATCTAAAAATAAATAATAAAATCTGGAAAAAAAAAACTGTAAAAGGGCTCACTTGTACAAAAATGTAGCAGCTCTTTTTGTGATGGGAATGAATTGGAAATTGAGGGGTTTTCCATCAATTGAGGAATGGCTGAACAAGTTGTCATATATGAATTTAATGGAATACTATTGTGCTATAAGAAATGATGAATAGGCAGACTTCAAAAAGTCTGGAATGACTTTCATGAACTGATGCAGAGTGAAATGAGCAGAACCTGAAGACCATTGTGCACACTGTGTACAGCCACACTGTGCAATGACTGATTTTGATAGGCTTGACCCTTCACAGAAATGCAAGAATTTAAGACAACTCCAAAAGACTCACAAAGGAAATTGCTATCCACACCCAGAGAAAGAAATATGGCATCTGAATGCAGACGGAAGCATACTATTTGCTCTCCTTTTCCTTTGTTGTTTTGTTGTATTGCTTCATTCTTGTGGTTCCTCCCATTAGTTCTAATTGTTCTTTACATCATAACTAATGGGAAAATATGCTTACTATGAATATATAAGTAAAACCTATATCAGACTGCATACCATCTTGGGAGGGTGAGAAAATTTAAAACTCAAAATCTTATGGCAGTGAATATTGAAATCTAAAAATAAAAAAAATTATCAAGAAAAAATAAGAAATAACAATGATGATATAACAGATACTGACTTCATAATTTACTTATAGCTTATTGAGGATAAGATCTGGGAAGGACCAGAGAAATCATCCAGTTCAAACAAGGATGAGCAAAAAGAAGTACAGAGAAAGAGAAACGTATCTCAACACACACACACACACACACACACACACAGAGAGAGAGAGAGAGAGAGAGAGAGAGAGAGAGAGAGAGAGAGAGAGCATAATGTGTTTGTGTGCATGCATGTTTTAATATTCTAGGTTCTTGTCCCCTCACTCAATATAGAATAAATTCCCACTCTTAATTTTCTACAAAAGGGGTATGACCTGGATCACCTTGGAAACTCAGGGAGTGGAGCCAACTCACTATATTCATAGCTGTATGTTCCTAAAGGCAAATGTAAGGTCCCAAGTGAGTTGTCTTCCAATCTTTACTTTGTCTGCTCTTACATATCCAAAACCCATCAAGTATTATCTATTCTACCTGCATAAGACCTGTCATATCTATCCCCTTCTCATTATTGTCATGGTCACTACCTAATTCAGACTCCCATTATCTCTCCTCTAGACTAAACTATTAATGTACTAATTATTTTCTCTAACCTTCTCTTTTCTCCAATTCATCCTTCACACAGCTTACAAAAAGATATTCCTAATGCATAGGTATGACCAACTCACTCCTCTGTTCAAAGAAGCTCCAATAATCCCATTATTGCCTTTAGCATCAAATAGAAAGTATTCTCTTTGGAATTGAAAGCCCTTCAAAATTTAGTTCTAGCTCATTTCCCAGATTTATTAAAATTACTCTCATTCATGCATTCAACAATCCAGTCAAACTGGTCTGTTTCCTGTTCCTTACATTTTTTAACATACTGTTTTTTCCCCCAATTACATGTAAAGAAAAGTTTTCAACATCCACTTTTATAAGATTTTGAGTTCCAAACTTTTCCCTCCCTTTCTCTCACCCCTCCTACCTCCCCAAAATGGAAGGCAATCTGATGTAGATTTTACATGTACAATCATATTAAACACATTTCCATATTAGTCAAGATGTGAAAGAAGAATCAGAACAAAAGGGGAAAACCACAAGAAAGAAAAGAGTATGCACCAATGTGCATTCAGACTCCATGGCTCCTTCTCTGAATGTGGATGGTATTTTCCATCATGAGTCTTTTGGAATTGTCTTAGATTATTGTATTGCTTAGAAGAGTCAAGTCTATCGAAGTTGATCATCACACAACATTGCTGTTACTGATCTCATGATTAGTATGATCTCTTGATTCTGCTCACTTTATTCAACATCAGTTCATGGAAGTCCTTCCAGGTTTTTCTGAAATCTTCCTGCCTATCTTTTCTTATAGTATAATGGTATTCCATTACATTCATATATCCCAGCTTGTTCAATCATTCCTAAATTTACTAGCATCCCCTCAGTTTCTAGTTCTTTGTCACCACAAAAAGAGCTGCTATATTTTTTTTTTGCATATGTGGCTCCTTTTCCCTTTTTTTATGATCTCTTTGAGATACAAACCCAGTAGTGATATTGCTGGATCAAAGGGTATGCACAAATATATAGCTCTTTGGGCATAATTCCAAATTGTTCTCCAGAATGGTTGGATCAGTTCACAACTACACCAACAATGCATTAGTGTTGCAATTTTCCCCTATCTTCTCCAACACCTATCACTGGCCTTTTTTGTTACACTCTCAAAAGTGTGAGGTGGTACCTCAGAGTTGTTTTAATTTGAATTTCTCTAATCAGTAGTGATATAGAGCATTTTTTTCATATGCCTATAGATAGCTTTGATTTCTTCAACTGAACACTTCTTTTTTACATCCTTTGACAATGTATCAATTGGGTAATTACTGGTATTCTTGTAAATTTGACTCATTTCCCTATATATTGGAAAAATGAGGGCTTAATTGGAAACACTGGTTTTAAAAACTGTTTCCCAGCTTTCTGCTTTCCTTCTCATCTTGGATTTGTTTGTGTGAAACATTTTTAATTTAATGTAATCAAAGTTATCTATTTTGCATTTCATAATGTTCTCTATCTCTTGCTTGGTCATAAGTTCTTCCCTTCTCCATAGATCTGACATGTACACTATTCCTTTCTCTCCTAATTTGCTAATGGTTTCATCCTTTATGTCTAAATCATATACTCATTTTTACCTTATCTTGCTATGCACTGTAAGATATTGGTCTTTGCCTAGTTTCTTCCATATTCTTTTCCAGTTTTCCAAGTACTTTCTGTTGAATAGGGAGTTCTTATCCCAGAAACTAGAGTCTTTGAGTTTATCAAACTGTAGATTGCTATAATAGTTGACTACTGTGTCTTACCTAATCTACTCACAGATCCACCATTCTATTTCTTAGCCAGTATCAAATAGTTTTGATGATTGCCACCTTATAATATAGTGTTAAATCTGATGTGACTAGGTCACCTTCCTTTGCATTTTTTCATTAATTCCCTTGATATTCTTGACCTCTTGTTCTTCCAAATGAATTTTGTTATTATTTTTTCTAACTCTATCAAATAATTTTTGATAGTTTGGTTGGTATGGTACAGAAAAGTAAGTTAATTTAGGAAATATTGTCTTTTTATTGTATTAATTCAGTCTGCTCATGAGCAGTTGATATTTTTTCAATTGTTTAGATCTGACTATTTGTCTGAAAATTATTCATATAGTTCCTGGATTTGTCTTGGCAGACAGATTACAAAAAAATTATATTTTCTATAGTTATTTTAAATGGAATTTATCTTTCTATTGCTACTTAGCTTTGTTGTTAGTATATAAAAATACTAATGATTCATGTGGGTTTATTTTATATCCTGTAACTTTGCTAAAGTTGTCCATTTTTTCAACTAGTTTTTCTTTTTATTTGATTCCCTAGGATTTTATAAGTATACCATCATATCATCTTCAAAAGTATAGTTTTGTTTCCTCATTGACTATTCTAATTCCTACAATTTATTTTTCTTCTCTTATTGCTAATGCTAACATTTCTAGTAAATATTAAATAATAGAAGTGATAATGGGCATCCTTGCTTCACCACTGATCTTATTGGGAAAGATTCTAGCTTATCCTCATTATATATAATGCTTTCTGATGGTTTTAGATAGATACTACTTATTATTTTAAGGAAACCTTCATTTATTCCTATGTTCTCTATTGTTTTTAATAGGAATGGGTGCTGTATTTTGTCAAAAGTTTTTTCTGCATTTATTGAGATAATCATATCATTTCTATTAGTTTTGTTATTGGTATGGTCAATTATGCTGGTAATTTTTTCTAATATTGAATCAACCCTGCATTCCTGGTATAAAGCCCACCTGGTCATAATGTGTTCCCTTCAAGATAAATTGCAGTAGTTGCTTTGCTAACATTTTATTTTAAAAATTTGCATCAATATTCATTAGGGAAATTGGTCTTAATTTTCTTCCTCTGTTTTGGTTCTTCCTGGTTTAGGTATCAGCACCATATTTGTGTCATAAAAAGAATTTTGTAGGACTGCCTCTTTGTGTGTTTTTCAAATAGTTTATATAGTATTGGAATTAATTGCTCTTTAAATGTTTGATGGAATTCCTTTGTAAAACTGTCTGGCCCTGGAGATTTTTTCTTAGGGAGTTCATTGATGGCTTCTTCATTTTTTTTTCTAAAATGAGGTTACTTAAATATTTTATTTCCACTTCTGTTAATCTGGGCAATTTATACTTTTGTTAATATTCATCCATTTCACTTAGGTTGTCAGATATGTTGGCACACAGTTGGGCAAAATAGTTCCCAATTATGGTATTAATTTCACATTCATTGGTTGTGAATTCACCCTTTTCACTCTTGATACTAGTAATTTGGTTTTCTTCTTTCGTTTTTTAAATCAAATTAAACAAAAGTTTATCTATTTTATTGGTTTTCTCATAAAACCAACTCTTAGTTTTATTTATTAGTTCAATAGTTTTTTTTTTCAATTCTATTTATCTTTCCTTTGATTTTCAGAATTTCCCATTTGGTATTTAATTGGTGATCTTTAATTTGTTCTTTTTCTGCCTTTTTTTCATTAGCTTGCCCAATTCATTGATCTCTTCTTTCTCTATTTTGCTCATGTAAACATTTAGATATATATAAATAAAACTTCCCCTAAGAACTGCTTTATGGCATCCCATAAATTTTGGTTTGTTGTCTTATTATTGTCATTGTCTTTGATGAAATTATAGAATGTTCCTATGATTTGTTGTTTGATCCACTCATTTTTTAATATTTTAAGATGAAATTATTTAGTTTCCAATTAGTTTTTAGCTTATCTTTCCATGGCCCATTATTACATGTAATTTTTATTGCATCATGATCTGAAAAGGATACATATAATATTTCTGTATTTCTGCATTGGGTAATGAGGTTTTTATGCCCAAATACATGGGCAACTTTTGCATAGGTGCCATGTACCACTGAGAGAAAGGTATATTCATTTCAATCCCCATTCAATTTTCCCCAGAAGTCTACCATATCTAACTTTTCTAAACTTTTATTTGCCTCCTTAACTTCTTTCTTGTTTATTTTGTGGTTAGATTTATCTTATCCTAAAGAGAGGGAAGTTGAGTCCCCCACTAGTATAGTTTTGCTTTCTATTTCTTCCTTTAACTTGCTTAACTTCTCATCTAAGAATCTGGATATTAGGGGGTCAGAGCCAAGATGGCAGAGTAAAAAGAGTGACTGCTTCAGCTCTCCCACAAGCCCCTCCAAATACCTGTAAAAAATGGCTCTAAACAAATTCTGAAGCAGCAGAACACACAAAAGACAGAGTGAAACAAATTTAAAGCCCAAGACAGCCTGCATGGTTCATCTGAAAGGTATATTGTGCTGGACAGGGAGAGGAATGCACTTCAGCATGGGCGTGCAGGCAAAACAGGCCTCAGTGAACCTGGTGCAACCCTCAGAGCACTCAATCACAGGCAGCTGTGGCAGTTTCAAGATTTCTCAACACACAAACACCAAAAACTACTTAGAAGGAAAGTAGAAAAAGTCTATGGCTGCGGTGAGAGAGAAAGATGGTCCCAGGCCCAGTCCCAGAGCTCAAACTTGGGGCAGCAGCTGCTTCTGGAGCTTCTGGTCCACAGAGTGATGGGAAATTGAGTGGCTGATCAAAGCGAGATTGCAGGGATCTCTCTGCTGGTGCAGGATTCTCTTCTTTGCCTGTGCTTGGATGTGGGTCACAGTTCTGAGTGGTGGTCCTGGGGCAAGGAGGAGAAAGCATGGTGGAGCTAGGAGTGGCAGTGGAGAGAAAATCTTCTTCACTGTTCCAAGGCAGAAAAGAGTGCTTAAGGTCACTCATAGACCAGAGCACAAGTGAGGAAAGGAGTAAACAACTCACCCATGATCATACCACCTTGGAAGAACTAAAAATTTGCAGGTCCTTAGAAGTATCTCTGAAAATAGCTGCACAAAACCCCCAAAAGCTTGGACAGTACATTCTCCCCACTGGAAGGAGACCCCCACCTTAACAAAGAGTTTAAAACTCAAGTAATTGGCTGGGAATAAGAACAAACAAAGGTCAAAAAAAGTCAGACCATTGAATGTTTCTTTGGTGACAAAGAAGATCAAAACCTACACCCAGAAGAAGACAACAAAGTCAAAGCTCCTACATCCAAAACCTGCAAGAAAAATTTGAATCAGTCCCAGGCCATGGAAGAGCTCAAAAAGGAGTTTGAGAAACAAGTAAGAGAAGTAGAGGAAAAACTGGGAAGAGAAATGAGAGTGAGGCAAGAAAATCATAAAAAAACAATGCAACAACTTGCTAAAGGAGATCCCAAAAAATACTGAAGAAAATAACACCTTAAAAAAAGCCTAACCCAATTGGCAAAAGAGGTACAAAAAGCCAATGAGGAGAAGAATGCCCTAAATGGAAAAATAGGCCAAATGGAAAAGGAAGTCCAAAAACTTACTGAAGAAAATAATTCCTTAAAAATTAAAATGGAGTAATTGGAAGCTAGTGACTTTATGAGAAATCAAGACACTATAAAACAAATCCAAAAGAATGAAAAAATAGAAAACAATATGAAATATCTCTAAGGAAAAATAACTGACCTGAAAAATAGATCTAAGAAAGATAATTTAAAAATTATTGGACTTTCAGAAACCTATGATCAAAAAAAAAAAGATCCTAGACATCATCTTTCAAGAAATTATCAAGGAAAACTGCCCTGATATTTTAGAACCAGAGGGCAAAATAGCAATTGAAAGAATGCACTGATCACCTTTTCAAAGAGATCCCCAAAGGAAAACTTCTAGGAATATTGTAGCCAAATTCTAGAGTTGCCAGGTCAAGGAGAAAATATTGCAAGCAGTCAGAAGGAAACAATTCAAGTATTGTGGAAACACAATCAGGATAACTCAAGATTTAGCAGCTTCTACATTAAGGGACCAGAGGGCTTGGAATATAATATTACAGAGGCCAAAGGTGATAGGATTACAAACAAGAATCACCAACCCAGCAAAACTGATTATGATCCTTCAGTGGAAAAAATGGTCATTCAGTGAAATAGAGGACTTTCAAGCATTCTTGATGGAAAGTCCAGAGCTGAATAGAACATTTGACTTTCAAATACAAGACTCAAGAGAAGCATGAAGAGGTAAACAGGAAAGAGAAATCATAAGGGATTTATTAAGGTTGAGCTGTTTACATTCCTACATGGAAAGATGATATTTGTAACTCATCAGACCTTTGTCAGTATTAGGGTAGTTGGAGGGGAAAAAATTGTATGTATGTACTGATACATAGATACATAGATAGACAGACAGACAGACAGACAGACAGACAGACAGACAGACAGACAGACAGA